>NW_022631092.1:519111-975338 GCF_010015895.1 Lontra canadensis
TTATCAATCTTATTAATTCTTTCAAAGAACCAGCTCCTAGTTTCGTTGATTTGTTCTATTGTTTTTTTGGTTTCTATTTCATTGATTTCTGCTCTGATCTTTATGATTTCTCTTCTCCTGCTGGGTTTAGGGTTTCTTTCTTGTTCTTTCTCCAGCTCCTTTAGGTGTAGGGTTAGGTTGTGTACCTGAGACCTTTCTTGTTTCTTGAGAAAGGCTTGTACCGCTATATATTTTCCTCTCAGGACTGCCTTTGTTGTGTCCCACAGATTTTGAACTGTTGTATTTTCATTATCATTTGTTTCCATGAATTTTTTCAATTCTTCTTTAATTTCCTGGTTGACCCATTCATTCTTTAGAAGGATGCTGTTTAGTCTCCATGTATTTGGGTTCTTTCCAAATTTCCTCTTGCGATTGAGTTCTAGCTTCAGAGCATTGTGGTCTGAAAATATGCAGGGAATGATCCCAATTTTTTGATAACAGTTAAGACCTGATTTAGAACCAAGGATGTGATCTATTCTGGAGAATGTTCCATGTGCACTAGAGAAGAATGTGTATTCTGTTGCTTTGGGATGAAATGTTCTGAATATATCTGTGATGTCCATCTGGTCCAGTGTGTCATTTAAGGCCTTTATTTCCTTGTTGATCTTTTGCTTGGATGATCTGTCCATTTCAGTGAGGGGAGTGTTAAAGTCCCCTACTATTATTGTATGATTGTCGATGTGTTTCTTTGATTTTGTTATTAATTGGTTTATATAGTTGGCTGCTCCCACGTTAGGGGCGTAGATATTTACAATTGTTAGATCTTCTTGTTGGACAGATCCTTTGAGTATGATATAGTGTCCGTCTTCATCTCTTATTATAGTCTTTGGTTTAAAATCTAAGTGATCTGATATAAGGATTGCCACTCCTGCTTTCTTCTGATGTCCATTAGCATGGTAAATTCTTTTCCACCCCCTCACTTTAAATCTGAAAGTGTCTTCGGGTTTAAAATGAGTTTCTTGTAGGCAACATATAGATGGGTTTTGTTTTTTTATCCATTCTGATACCCTGTGTCTTTTGATTGGGGCATTTAGCCCATTAACATTCAGGGTAACTATTGAGAGATATGAATTTAGTGCCATTGTATTGCCTGTAAGGTGACTGCTATTGTATATTGTTTCTGTTCCTTTCTGATCTACTACTTTTAGGTTCTCTCTTTGCTTAGAGGACCCCTTTCAATATTTCCTGTAGAGCTGGCTTGGTGTTTGCAAATTCTTTCAGTTTTTGTTTGTCCTGGAAGCTTTTAATCTCTCCTTCTATTTTCAATGATAGCCTAGCTGGATATAGTATTCTTGGCTGCATGTTTTTCTCGTTTAGTACTCTGAATATATCATGCCAGCTCTTTCTGGCCTGCCAGGTCTCTGTGGATAAGTCTGCTGCCAATCTAATATTTTTACCATTGTATGTTACAGACTTCTTCTCCCGGGCTGCTTTCAGGATTTTCTCTTTGTCACTAAGACTTGTAAATTTGACTATTAGGTGACGGGGTGTGGACCTATTCTTATTGATTTTGAGTGGGGTTCTCTGAACCTCCTGGATTTTGATGCTTGTTCCCTTTGCCATATTGGGGAAATTCTCTCCAATAATTCTCTCCAATATACCTTCTGCTCCCCTCTCTCTTTCTTCTTCTTCTGGAATCCCAATTATTCTAATGTTGTTTCGTCTTATGGTGTCACTTATCTCTCGAATTCTGCCCTCGTGGTCCAGTAGTTGTTTGTCCCTCTTTTGTTCAGCTTCCTTATTCTCTGTCATTTGGTCTTCTATATCGCTAATTCTTTCTTCTGCCTCATTTATCCTAGCAGTGAGAGCCTCCATTTTTGATTGCACCTCATTAATAGCTTTTTTGATTTCAACTTGATTAGATTTTAGTTCTTTTATTTCTCCAGAAAGGGCTTTTATATCTCCCGAGAGGGTTTCTCTAATATCTTCCATGCCTTTTTCGAGCCCAGCTAGAACCTTGAGAATCGTCATTCTGAACTCTAGATCTGACATATTACCAATGTCTGTATTGATTAGGTCCTTAGCCTTTGGTACTGCCTCTTGTTCTTTTTTTTGTGGTGAATTTTTCCGCCTTGTCATTTTGTCCAGATAAGAGTATATGAAGGAGTAAGTAAAATACTAAAAGGGTGGCAACAACCCCAGGAAAATATGCTTTAGCCAAATCAGAAGAGATCCCAAATCGTGAGGGGGGGGGGGAAGGGGATAAAAAGAGGTTCAGAAAGAAAAAAAAAAAAGAAAAAAGAAAAAAGAAACAAAAAAAAGAAAACCAATAATGAAAAAAATATAAAAAGGAAAAAATATATATATATTGGATAAACTAGTTAAAAAACGTTAAAAAAGAAAAGGGTAAAAGTTTAAAAAAATTTAGCAGAAGAAGAGAAAAAAATTGAAAAAGAAAAAAAAATTAAATTAACTGCAAGGCTAAAGAATCATGGGGAGAAAGCCATGAGTTCCGTGCTTTGCTTTCTCCTCCTCTGGAATTCCGCTGCTCTCCTTGGTATTGAAACCGCACTCGTCGTAAGTGAACTTGGTCCTGGCTGGGTTTCTTGTTGATCTTCTGGGGGAGGGGCCTGTTGTAGTGATTTTCAAGTGTCTTTGCCCCAGGCGGAGTCGCAAGGGCCGGGCTGAGTAATCCACTCGGGTTTGCTTTCGGGAGCTTTTGTTCCCTGAGCGCTTTCCGTAGAGTCCGGAGGACGGGAAGGAAGATGGCGGCCTCCCAGTCTCCGGCCCGGAGGAGCCGAGAGCTAGGGGTCCCACTCCTCAGTGCGCCCTCAGGGAACAGCGTCCAATTACTCCCGTCTGCCTGGCCTCCGGCCGCGCTCCGAGCTCACTGAGCCTGCGACCGGTTCAAGGTAACCCCGAGCTGAGAGCTCACTCCTCGGCTCCGTCTCTGTAGCCGGCTTCCCTGTTCTAATACCTGCGAGCTCTGCGACACTCAGACACCCCGATCCTTCTGTGACCCTGCGGGACCTGAGACCATGCTGGCCCCGCGTGGGCTTCACCCCAGTTAAGCCTCTGGAGCGATGTCCCTCAGCGGAACAGACTTTTAAAAGTCCCGATTTTGTGCTCCGTGGCTCCGCCGCTTGCCGGGAGCCGGCCCCTTCCCCCGGGGTCTGTCTTCCCGTCCCTTTGGATTCACTTCTCCGCCAGTCCTACCTTTCAGCAAGTGGTTGATTTTCTGTTTCTAGAATTGCTGTTCTTCTTCTCTTCGATCTCCCGTTGGATTTGTAGGTGTTTGCAATCTTTAGATAAGCTATCTAGCTGATCTCCCGCTACCTGAAGTAGTCTCAGCTGCTACTTCTCCGCCATCTTGACTCCTCCCTCATGTGACTTCTTAAAGACATGTTCTTGAGTTTAACTTGAGCTAAACTATGAATTACGTATTTTTCAACTTTTGTCTTCCATAGGATCTTTAATGACTTGCTGCTATGGGAACCAACAGCTCCTTCACCAGTGGAGACATTTGAAAATATTTCCTATGGTATTGGTCTTTCTGTAGCCAGTCAGCTGATTAATACCTTCAACAAAGATAGTTTTAGTCCATTTAAATCCACAGTGCACTACGGTAATATATTTTACATTTGTTCTGACTTAAAATGCCGGTTTTATCAATAAAGCAGTAACCTTTTCAAATGATAGATTTTAAAATGTTTCTTGGATATTTTCCCCTTGTAACTATATTTTATATCTTTTAGTGATTTACAGTATTTCTCCTATCTATATACTGCGAATATTATAAATTAAATGTTATCTTTATAGTGATAATATGTACATTGTTTAAAGTTCAGCGCAAAAGAAAAATACAGAAAGTACATTTTTATTGTCCTGTAGATTCTTGGTGAAAAATGCTTGTAAAATAGGTATTTTGGGGATGATATTCCAGTTGCTATTTTATTTCCATAGGCTATATCACTATGACATTTATTTCTCACAGATGAGGAGAGTGGATCTGAGGAGGAGACGCTGCAATATTTTTCTACTGTCGATCCCAACTATCGTTCCCGTAGGAAAAAAAAACTAGATTCTCAGAACAAGAACTCGCAGAGTTTTCTCTCAGTTCTTCTGAGTATTAACCATGGACTAATGGCAGTGTTTACAGATGTTAGGGTAAGGATTTGCAAAGGCAAAGCATTGTTTCAGTTATATTTTACTTTGAACGCACTGTGGTTGCACCTGCCGTCAGTGAGGTGGCGGGAGGTTGTTTGAGTGCCTGAGGAAGGTCCGGGTTCTGAGGTGCTCTGCCCTGACGGCGGCTTTGGACAGTGAGCTTTTCACTGTGGATCGCAAGGCGAACCTTGTGTGGCCTTCTTTTGCAAACATGCTGGTTCTGCTGAGGTGATCACTAGTAATTTACCCGTTAGAGAGGACGGTGAAGTTGGGGATTCACTCTGCACGGGGGACCCTGCGCAGCATTTCGTGCCACCACGTTGCGCGGCTTGGGATTCAGATCACTTTGCTGCCATGTGGGAGAACCCTCTAGGCTGTATCAGGAAGGGGCAACCCAACGGGCGTTCTGACTTTTCTGCATTTAAATAATGACTGGTGGGTGTCAAACGCAAATAATGAATCGTGGAACACTATATCAAAGACTAATGATGTATGCTGACTGGCAACATAATGAAAAAAATTAATGACTTCTGTGTTTTTCTGATCTTTTTATTAGCAAGATAATGGAGAGCTGCTGGAAAATAAGCATGGCGAGTTCTGGTTAGAGTTCAACAGTGGTTCGTTGTTTTGTGTGACCAAGTATGAAGGCTGTGATGACAAACACTACATCTGCCTTCATTCCAGCAGTCTTAGTCTCTACCACAAAGGTAGGACACATGGTGAATGTGTGTTCTGTTCACCTCTGTTCAGACCCATTTACATTTTGTTTAATAAAGTTTTTTTTTTTTTTTTTTTTAATTTTAGTCATTCATTAAAGAGAGAGAACACAGGTGCGGGGAGGGACAGAGGGAGAAGGAGAAGCAGACTCCCCACTGAGCATGGAGTCCCACATGGAGCCCAGTCCCAGGACTCTGGGATCGGGACCTGAGCTGAAGGGAGATATATAGCCCTCTGAACCACCCGTGTGCCCCCTAGTAAAGAAAATCTGTTGAGAACAGAATTCTCATATTAGAGATTATTTTCTGTGGAGTGTTCTGATTCCACTGGCAAAGTAATACTTACCATAAATTATATGTTGACTTTTTTTTTCTGGGTAACAACTTTATTGACGTACAGTAGTTCATGTAGCATACAATTCACCCATTTAAACTATCTATTTCACTGGATTTTAGTATTTCACAGAGTTGTTGTAACTATCATCACGATCAACTTTAGAACCTTCCCGTCGCCCCCAAAAGAGGCTGTGCACCCTTTAGTTGTAACCTCCCATGGCTCTTCAACACCCCACCCTCCAGCACTAAATAACTTCTAATCTACTTGGCCTCGTGGATTGTGTATTCTGGGTGTTTATGGACTCACATAATATATGGTCTTTTGTGACTGGCATGACGTTTCAAATATGAAAATATGGCATGACGTTTTCAAAGTTCATCCAAGTGTAATTCCTTTTATTCCTTTTACTGACAAATTATGTTCCATTTTATGGATGTGCTGTATCTTATTATCCACTAATGAGTTGATGGGACTTTACATTCGTTACTCTCTCTCTTTAGCAGCATTTTCCTTTGGTAACAAAAAGAATTTACCATCTTTTGAGCACTTTCCCTGTTCCCCTGTGAATAGAAGATACAAATTCTTTTTTTTTTTCTTCAAAGTACAGAAAATACTTTGCACAGTCTTAACCTTTATCAGATTTTTAAAATTTAATTCTCCTAGCGTTTCATAATTTTTTTTAAGTAGGGTACTATCAGTCATACCAACATTAGCAGAGAGGTACAGATTATTAATGCGAAGCTGGTGCTTGGTCATTTTTACCTCCAGGATTATATTCAGTGGAAGCATATGGATTTTTGTTTTGAGTTGTGAAAGTCTGTGAACTAATGTCCGGTTATCATTTTGTTTTATTGTCACCTTGTTGTTGATGTAGGTGTGGTAGATGGAGTGATTCTCCCTACAGAAACACGACTGCCCAGTTCAACCCGCCCACACTGGTTGGAACCTACTATTTATTCCTCTGAGGAAGATGGCCTCAGTAGAGCTTCTACAGATGGCGTTGCAGGAGACACTTTGAATATGCTTTCTGTTGCAGTTAAAATACTATCTGATAAGTCAGAGTCCAATACAAAGGTTTGTGTTTTGTACTTTTATATCATTAAAGACTTGTTCATTTGATTACTAGCTAAAAGTGATTGCATGAAAGACAACATATTTATTAGAAAAACTTTTTAAGTTTTTATAAGAGGATTATGTAGGTGATCAGTGTAACTTTTTTTTATAGGAATTTCTCATTGCTGTGGGGCTGAAAGGAGCCACACTGCAGCACAGAATGCTTCCTTCTGGGCTTAGCTGGCATGAGCAGGTAAGAGTTGTTACGTACATATCGATTTGCTTTTTACTTTATGTTGACATGTAATACACACACTGTAGAGGTACAAATCAGAGATGATCAGTGTGCACTGAATTATCATTGAAGTAAATATTCCATATAACCACCTCTTAGGTTAGGAAGTAGAACATTATCACCACTCCAGAATGAAATGGATTTTTTAACTTCAAGTTTTGACCCTAAACATCTCAAAGGCAGACCTATCTTTTAAGTCATTTAAGGGAAGGGACTCTCTGTCCCAGACCCTGTAGAGTACCTGGCATAGAGGAGCGACAAATGATGTGTTGACTTGTCCTCACTCCTTAAGTGTCATAACTTCACAATTACTCCCTAGGCCAGTAACATGCTTCGAGGCATTTATAAGGATTTCTGTAATTAATTTACAGTGTTTGATTAACGAAATACATTTGGCTCTTTTCTAATAAAAATGAAAATTAGTGCACTGTGATTCTTGTTCGTTTTCCTTAGAAAGAGGAACTTTTTCTTTGTGCTGGAAAATAGTAAAATATTTTTATACCTGCAGGTTTTCAGAGGGCTTTCATAAAAGTATTTAGGAAACCTGAGGAGATCTAGATCTCTGTGGCAAGGGTAGAGAGATAGTTGGTGTGAACACTGAACTCAGTTGTAAGGGGGAGATTTAGTCTAACCTCATTTAGATAGAAATACAGGAGAATAGATGTTGGTAAGACAGTCTGGTTTTCAGACTGAGCTAGGTATAATATAAGGAAAAAAAGCTTTTCCTAAAAGTGGGTTACATAGAAAACCAGATGGAGTGTAAGCAATCTTCAGCAAAGTTTATTTATTTATTTTTTCAGGAATTGTCCCAAGCAAAATGATGTGCAAGCATATTATACATACTTTAGTTTGTATAATGATTTCGTTATGCATTATATCTTTGACAAGATATAATTTTCTCAAGACTTTGTAGCATTGCAGTTGTCAGATGGGGCTCGCTCTTCATTTCAAACTCAGGAGTGGTTTTGCAAATACTTTTTAAAATGAATTGCTTCAAAATGATTTTTTTTCCTTTTAGCATTGATTTTTTTCCCCCCAAAAATGGTTGCTTTTTTTGTGAGATATTTTACATTGGTATTAAGGCTATCCTATCAAACCTTTTTTTCCCTTCTAAAGCAGGGCATTTTATATTTTTGTTTTTGTAGATTTTATACTTCTTGAACATTGCTGATGAACCTGTTCTGGGATATAATCCTCCAACTTCGTTTACAACTTTCCATGTGCATCTCTGGAGCTGTGCCCTTGATTATAGGTCAGTTTGCAAATGGAACAAAGTAAAGCTTTATTCAAAATATGTGCCAAGTTTTGAAAAAAATACGTAATTCAGATTATAGGATTAAGGTTCAAAATGTTCTTTTAAGGGAATTTCTGTTGTTGCAGCAAACTGATGTTATTTGTTTCTTTTTGGTATTAGACCTCTTCACTTGCCAATCCGATCTCTTCTCACTGTGGAAACCTTCAGCGTTTCGAGTAGTGTTGCCTTGGACAAATCCTCGTCTACTCTCAGGTGCCTGGGTAAACTTGACTGTCTGTCAAATGCAGCTCTTCCAAACATGCTGTCTGGTGTTGAGCTAACTTCTTTGACGTCCCAACCTTTTGTAAAAATCAGCGTTCTTTTGCTCATAGTCATGTCCCTTTATCCAGGTTTTCAGTTTTTTATTTTCAAATGATTCATCTTATTTCTTCTGTTTATCACTGTTTTTTATTTTTAGAGATGAAATGGATTCTTGAGATGGTTTACTTTTAAAAACAGAAATCTAAACTTCCTACACTACTTGATAGCACTTTATTTTCACAATTTGGATCTTCTGAATGTGGGTACTATTAAAAAATGCTGAAAATGTAGAATTAATTGGAGCAGATGATTCAGTCTCTCTCTTTTTTTTGGATCCATTTAGATTTTATTTTTGTGAGTGGTGTGAAGTATATATGTAATTTTTTTTTAATTTATTTTTTCAGTGGTCTGAGATTTCATTGTTTATGCACCACCCCCAGTGCTCCATGCAATCCGTGCCCTCCTTAATACCCACCACCAGGCTCACCCAACCTCCCACGCCCCATCCCCTCCAAAACCCTCAGTTTGTTTCTCAGAGTCCACAGTCTCTCATGGTTCGTCTCCCCTCCAGTTTGATTCAGTCTCATTCTTTACACCATTTAAATATTTTCAGCACTCAGAAATAATGAGTTTTAAAGAAATGTTAGACGCCACTTGTAAGAAACTACATGGGACTTTGATAACTTGTATATCAGAAGAATGATGCAATGAAGTATGTCATGATCACGCATGGTGTATTCAGAGTTAATTTTTTGGATGTTTTTAATATTGTTTCCTCAGAATAATCTTGGATGAAGCTGCTTTGCATTTGTCTGACAAGTGTAATACTGTTACTATAAATTTGAATAGAGGTAAGAGTTGAAAAAATTTGAGATAGATGAATGTTCTTTAGTTTTCATATGTGAATATTTTAGAGCATTTGAACTCTGGAATAATGCTATTGAACTAAGGATCTTATTAAATATCAGTTGTACTGTCCTTAGAATATCAGTTAAGTTTATCAGATTGCATGTACTGTATTTAATGTAAGATTTGTTTTGTTCCTAAGTAAAATAAAGGGAATTATAGGACTTTTATAAGATGAAACTATATTTCCATTGAATTCTAAATATTTGTACCACTAATTGCCATGAATTTTAAAGAGATGCTAGGTTTTTTTTTTTTTAAGATGCTAGTTTTATTACGTTTTGGTTGGATACGCATTTTTTGAAGGCCTTACTCAGATATTTTGTTAACTTAAAAAATTTTAGATTATGTTCGTGTGATGGATATGGGGCTTTTGGAATTAACCATAACTGCAGTGAAATCTGATTCCGATGGAGAACAAGTAAGTTATTAAAATAAATGGAAATTTTTACTTCTATTTTTTTATAGGAGAGACTAAAGAATTGAATTTACTGTAAAATTATTTTGGTCGGGGTGCCTGGGTGGCTCAGTCGGTTAAGTGTCTGCCTTTGGCTCAGGTCATGATCCCAGGGTCCTAGGAGAGAGTCCCACATCGGGCTCCCTGCTTGGCAGGGAGCCTGCTTCTCCCTCTGCCTCTCTCTCCATCTCTCATGAGTAAATAAATAAAATCTTTAAAAAAATATATATATAAAATTATTTTGGTCAAAAATAGATAAAATATTTTCAAATTAGGATATAGTTATAAATATACATTTCCTGTGGCAAGGAAAATTCTATTTTATGTAATGTAAGCCTATGCAAAAGAAGAACTTTCTACTCTTGTTTGAAAAACCTGTTCATTTCTTTTATGTCTGTCCAGACTGAGCCGCGCTTCGAGCTACACTGTTCCAGTGACATTGTCCATATCAGAACGTGCTCGGACTCTTGTGCTGCACTAATGAATCTCATTCAGTATATTGCAAGCTATGGGGACTTACATGCAGCCAACAAGGTGGAGATGAAGCCTGGAGCCCCTCAGAGAAAGATGAAGGTATAGCCAGCAACATGATTCATTAGAACTAACTCAGCCTGGACACCTTGCAGTCACGTTCATGATGTGTATGCATCAAGGAGGTCTTTATGACAGTCATGAGGTAGAAAAGAAACTGAAAAATCACCCATCTGTTCTTTCCCTTCAGAGGGATGGGTCTGGAAAGATGACTCCATAGGCCTTTTTGGAAAACCATTCTACCATTTGGTATTCCTTGTTTTAGAACATTAATCTTCTCAGCCAACAGAATCCTATCTTCCAGACTTGAATTATTTTCATCTCCCCTCCAGGAAGAAAGAAAACCTGTAGCGCGCAAGAGCTTGTTCTATGGCAGTCGTATGTAAAACTGCTTATGAGAGGACAGATACAAGCGTTAGTATTATTACCGGAAGATTTACGTAATCTTTTGTTTGTTACATATGATTCTGTTCGGTTTTCAGTGTATTTTCTTGTTTGTGATTTCCTTGAATTCAGTGTGATAAAGATTGAAGATTATCATCTCTGTTTCACAGATGAATAAGTTAAAACCCAGAGAATTAGGCGATTTGCCCAAATTAAGTAGCAGAAATAGCAACAAAACTCAGATACTTTTATTTATGGGTCAGGGCTTGCTTATGCTGCCCCCAAGTATCACCTCTCTGTCCTCTCTTATGTACAGATTGAACAAAGTCTGGTTTGTTTAGCGTTTTTAACTTTTTGGTGGTTTTTCATTCTTGGCCTGCTCTGTGAACGGGATTCTCAGTCTCATAGATAATGGAGCCTCTAGTAAGGGTCTGACTGGCCTTGCATTGTCTTTTGTTCAGAGGCTCCTACACTTCATCCGTGTTATGCTTCGGGTTTTGACCCCTTGCTCTTGCCGTCTTCTCATTGATAAGAAGGCAGTCATGACACTCCCTCTCTACTCTTTACTTTCTTTTTAAAGACGTTCTCCAGTTTATTGAAAGTTGTTTTCAATTATCCCTTTCAAATTGGATCTTTCATTTTAGAGTCATACTCCCATTTAAAAAGCCTGGGCTGGATTTAATGAACCCACAGTTCACTAACCAAAATGTTTAAGCACCCGTGCTGGAGTCCCCACGTGGTAGATTTCCCCCGCTGTTTATGCCCCCTCCTTAACCTTCACTGTCCGTCTGTTCCAAGACATGAGACTCCGCTGTCCAGCGGCTTTGTGTCCATGGGGTGAGAGTTGGGGAAGCCCCCAGATTTGAGCACTCTGCAGGAGGAGACTGCTTCCCCCCAGGCCTCACTACAGTGTTCTTAGTTTCTCTCTCCTCTAATACGCGCTCTCTCCACCACCCCGGCTCTCCGTGCTGGCTTTGAGATGATGGCACATTCATTTCTGTTTGCCAGTAGTTGTTGGGGTGATGATGAGGCCAACCACTTAGAATGCGGCCGCTGCCCGGCAGAAGGTAGAGCGATGACTGTTCCTGTTTCTGGTGTCTTAGTAAAATGCCATGTGTTTCTAGGACAACACCATGCTGAGTAGTTTGCTCCTTAGAGGATTTTCAGTTATTTTTAATTAGGTGTTTTGGCTGTAGGTAGATTCCAGCGGCCGCTCTTCCTCACGAGGTCCAGTACTTCCTGAAGCAGACCAGCAGATGTTACGTGATTTGATGAGTGACGCTATGGAGGAGGTAGACCTGCAGCAGGCCGCAGCGTCTGCGCAAGCCCAGGCGAACGGTAGGACTGGCTGGCCTTCCTCCCCGGGAGTCCTGGGGCCTCACTTGAGGCTTATGCTATTTGTATGGTTACAAGTTCCTCAGTAAGCCACCTATTAAAGAAAAAACAAGTCTGCGTTTTGGTGGATACTTATTAGCCAGTCGGTTTGAGTTGATCCAGCATCCAGGACACACACAAACACTGGTCCAGGGTGCTGTGGGGGCCCAGATTAAATGAAAGTCCAAGCTTATCTTTTCTGTTAGCTGCGAGTTTCATAACACAGATCGGCACTAAGCCAGACTGATGTTCTTACTTAGAGTGATTAGGAAATGACGTGAGAAAGGGCTTCAGCGTGTGTCATGTCCTCATCTACTGGTTGGAAGGGATTGGAATTGTCTCATGAGATTTCAGTGAAAGTGAGAGGAATTGGCTTAATTTTTTAAAGAGTGGCTGGGGTTCAGGTATGTGGAGGGGAGAGAGAAGGTCGTCTTGGCAAGGTCATGAATGTTGACAGAGGCACAGAAGCGTGCAGAAGCCTTAATTATCTTGCAGCTCAGGCTCCCTTCTCATTGGAAAGAATTGGCCAGAATATTTTTTTTTCTAATTGGATGAATGTAGTCATTTCTGTATATTCTGAAATCTTAATTTTAAAAAAAAAATTATCTCATGGTATTATAAAAGTTTAGGGTTAAATTGTTGATTTTATTCTAATTTAGCATAAATTAGAATTCAGGAAACATAAGAACTTACAGCTTCCTATGTATTACATTGTATTAGCAGCTAGCCTGCTTATGTGGGAAAGAATGTTTCACGAATATTTACTGAGCAGCTTCAATATTCAGGTGCACTGGGCACTTACAAAGGATGAGTATGTCCAAGGTGCTGCTGCAGAAGAATTTAAAATCGGGCCTGTGAGCTTGTGGAAGCTAAAACATCACTTCATTCATCTTCACGTTCCCAGTCCATATCACAGTGGTTGGAATGACTAATGGAATGGAGAAAGAATTAGTGGATCTATGTATTAAAAATGCATAAAAATGTATGTTCACGTTACAGATGTTGGCATGCATGCAGTCTTTTGTGAACCACATTGACAGCTACCTAAGAACAGGTAGCCCGTTTGGGTATCCAGAGTGTAGCCTCCTTACTGTAGGGCACCACTCCCTGGCCAAAGACCCTCTTAGCCACTGTTTCCCCCACCCGTCTCTCTCTAAGCAGAGATTTCCTATAGTTTTAGGGGAGGCACTGCCAGGTGTAACCGGTGGTTCCTCCCCTTGCAGCATTGTTCTGGAAGTTTACAGATCTCCGCTCACAGGACAGAGTTGTCAGTGTGCAATTCTGGCTTAAACAAAACTCCAGGCCACACTGACAAGCTGCTGCCCATTTCAGAGCTTCTCTAACGCGAGATAACTAAGAGGAGCCTCACTGTGACTTTACGAAACCGTCATTTACTATTGTCTTAGAGAACTTCAAACTTACTGTCAGTCTATTAGTAATGGGAAGGTTATTGTACGAAAGAAATGAGGTATTGCAGGTGAAAACATTTCAATGTAGTGTGTATCTGACATGTGGTTAGAATGTGTACTGAGCGTTACTGTTCAAAATGTGCCAAAACTGAGTGTTGTATTCTTTTTTACCTAGGTGTTTTGGATGAAAAATCTCAAACTCAGGAGCCATGTTGTTCAGACCTCTTCCTGTTTCCAGATGAGAGTGGAAATGTGTCCCAGGAGCCTGGCCCTCCTTACACCTCATTCACACACCACTTGGTTAGTGATGCCATGGCACGTGTGCCCACGGAGAATGACGACTTTTGCATTATTTTTGCACCAAGAGCAAACGTTCAGGTAATAAATGGATACTATAATTGAGGCCTTAAGGTAGTGTTACAAGTTGAATTGACCAAAGGGTACTTGAGAAAGAGTCTTCAGATTTTTTTATAACTCTTGGCAGTTCACAACGACTTCATTTTGTGATTTATTATTGAGGCTTTGCAAATGTTTGCTATACTATTTCTGTGACATATCGCTCTAAAACTCAGAAAAATGCTCAATATTTGCAAAATTAAAAACGAAATTTTTTTTTTTTTTTTTTAGATTTTATTTAAAGTCAAGTTAGTTAACATATAGTGTATTATTAGTTTCAGGGCAAAATTTTCTGCGTAGATTATCAAACTACAGATGTTGTGCATAGTTAAGATAGCTCCTCAGGGCAAGGAAGTAGCAAAAGGAGTGCTATCCAGAGTTGCTAGTCCAAGAACTGGGAAAGGTAAGACGTGGTTTGTGTGAAGGCTGATGGATGTTTGATAAGTGTAATTGCCATGTGAGAGTCCTGCTTCCATTTAAAAAGTGTGGTCTGGATGTAATGAGTGCACAGCTCACTAGATCAGTTAAGTGCTGGAGTTGAACTTCGTGAAATCGCCATTTAGCACATACACATACTAAACTACTCAGTAGTGACTTGGTGAATGTATTTGTTTTACTGCATCCTGGGATATTAAAAAAAATAAAAGCAGTCAAACTCAGGATGATTTCATTATTAGGATCATGGTAACTTGGTCCATATGTTGAAGTATGGCAAGTTTGGAATGTAGTCTTGACTTTGAATTAAAGAACTATAAACACACACACACACACACCAGACATACACATCAACACACACGTACGAAATCTGTGTCTTTTTATTATCAAATGATAAAAGCTAGATTGAAGACTATGAAAGACTCCTTGTGGAGTGATTTACATAGAAAGTCCATTTGATGCTGAATAATGCGGAGTATCCTGTATGATGATTAATATCACCACTTGCCCATTTCATATATTGATACTGTTGTTAGAATTCAGAATCAAGAAATCTTGAGATCTGCAGCATAATCCGTGGTTTCTACTGAGACCAGACCATGTGTGTTCCCTGTTTATTTTAGGAGAAGGAGGAAGAGCCAGTTGTAAAAGTGATGGTCGATGATGCAATTGTAATAAGAGAGAATTACTTTAGTCAGCCCACTAAGAAGACGGACACGAGCAAAGCCCCATTGCACTTTCCCATCCCTGTCGTCCGCTATGTTGTTAAAGAAGTCTCTCTTGTTTGGCATCTTTATGGAGGAAAGGATTTTGGAACAGTCCCTCCTACTTCTCCAGCTAAGAGTTACATGTAAGTTGATTTCTACATAAGTTTTTGTTGTTTTTTTTGTTTTGTTTTGCTTTTTTTGTTTGTTTGTTGTTGTTTTTTTTTTACAGACCATTCTAGTCTTTTCCTAGAAAAAGAATTTGTCATTTTTAAAAGAAGATTTTATTTATTTGAGAGAGAGAGTGAGCACGTGTGAGAGAGCGCGCGGTTGGAGTGAGGGGCAGGATGAGAAGCAGAGCCCCCCGCTGGGCAGGGAGGCGGATGATGTGGGGCTTGATCCTGGGACTCCGGGATTGTGACCTGAGCTGAAGACAGATGCTTAACTGACTGAGCCATCCAGGCCCCCTAGGATTTGTCATTTTAAGAATTATTAATAAAGTAGTATTGAAAACTATGTTATTTAAATGTTACTCTTTTTTTTTTTTTTTTTTTTTTTTTATTTAAAGAAGCCGAAGCCAGCTCCCCACCCTGCGGAGCCCCCCAGTCGTCCCTAAATGTTACTCTTTTTTTTTTTTTTTTTTTTTTTTTAAAAGACACATTTATTCAGCGTCATGATCAGACTATTACATTTAGCAATCAACAGCATGGGTGCAAAAAAAAAATCTACATTAAAACCCTTTGTTGGAATGCTTTACACTTTCCACAGAACAGAAACTAAAATAACCTGTTATACAATTAGTCACAAATACAGTCCTCGAATTTTTTTTGCCCATACACATGAGTATTGTCTAAAACATGTCTTCTTTGTAGCAGCCAGGCCCTGCCACCACTGTGCTTGGCTG
Source organism: Lontra canadensis (assembly GCF_010015895.1). Taxonomy (NCBI): domain Eukaryota; kingdom Metazoa; phylum Chordata; class Mammalia; order Carnivora; family Mustelidae; genus Lontra; species Lontra canadensis. Next base: position 534,714 of record NW_022631092.1, read on the forward strand.
AGTTCACAAATCTGTTGTAACCTGTAGCTTCCCTGTCACTTCTCTGGCTCTCCTCTCCTGCTAAGCTTTGTTTCCTGGCAGTAATTAAAACCTTCTGCCACTGCCGTAGCTGCTGCTGCTGCTGGAACCACCATAGCCACCTTGGTTTCGTGGTTTGGCGAAGTACTGGCCTCCACCACCATAAGGGCCAGAGCTTCTGCCTCCAAAATTGCCTCCTTTCATGGGTCCAAAATTTGAGGATTGATTGTTGTAATTGCCAAAATCATTATAGCTTCCGCCACCTCCAAAGTTGCTTCCATCATTACCAAATCCGTTATAGCCATCCCCACTGCCACCATATCCACCACCACCTCGACTGCCACCAAAGCCACCTCGACCACTGAAGTTTCCTCCACGACCAAAGTTGTCATTCCCACCAAAACCACCTCCACGACCACCACCAAAGTTTCCAGAACCACTTCGACCTCTTTGGCTGGATGAAGCACTAGCCATCTCTTGCTTAGAGAGCGCTTTCCTTACTTCACAGTTGTGGCCATTCACAGTATGGTATTTTTGAATGACAATCTTGTCTACAGAATCATGGTCATCAAATGTTACAAAAGCAAAACCCCTCTTTTTGCCACTGCCTCGGTCAGTCATGATCTCAATCACTTCGATTTTCCCATACTGTTCGAAATAATCTCTTAGATGATGTTCTTCAGTGTCTTCTTTAATGCCACCAACAAAAATCTTTTTCACAGTTAAGTGGGCACCAGGTCTTTGAGAATCTTCTCTTGAGACAGCCCTCTTTGGTTCCACAACTCTTCCATCCACCTTGTGTGGCCTTGCATTCATGGCTGCATCCACCTCCTCCACAGTGGCATATGTGACAAACCCAAAGCCTCTGGAGCGCTTGGTGTTTGGGTCTCTCATTACCACACAGTCCGTAAGTGTTCCCCATTGCTCAAAATGGCTCCTCAGACTCTCATCGGTTGTTTCAAAGCTCAGACCTCCGATGAAGAGCTTCCGCAGCTGTTCAGGCTCTTTAGGAGACACTGACTTAGACATGACGGCGGTGGGAGGGGAGACTTTAACGATGCTTACTCGGCGGCGTCCACGGGCAGAAAGCAATGTTACTCTTTTAATATTAAAACTTTTCATTTGTAAACTTAGTTGCATTGTTTGTATATTTACTAAAATATGGTGACTTGAGTGATTTCCGTTCAGCAAAATTTTGGGGGTACCTACCATGTGTTGGAGCCTGTATTAGAGGCACATTCACTAAAATGAATAAGACCCAGGGCGCTTGGGTGGCTCAGTGGGTTAAGTGTCTGTCTTCAGCTCGGGTTGCGGTCCCAGGGTCCTGGTATCAAGTCCCACATCAGGCTTCTCGCTCAGTGGGGAGCTTGCTTCTGCCTCTCCTCTGCCCCTCCTTCTCTCCACTCATGCTGTCTCTCTTACTCACTCTCTCTTGCTCTCAAATAAATAAAATCTTAAAAAAAAAAATAAACCCAGACCCTGCCCTGCATTCAGAAGGGCCATTATGGAAGCAGATGAGGGCAGTGAAGTGAAACCTGTGCCTCAGGGGGCAGGGACCAGGTGTGGCCTTGAATGTCTGGCATCTAGCAGTGCCAGGCAAGGGGTCGGTGCTCCTGAAGTACTTGTTAAATGAGTGTGTTGTTAGGTGGAGCTAGAAGAGGACCAGCCAGCCTCGGCACAGTGGGAGCGAACATTCTCGTTAGGGTGGGAGGATCAGAAAAGGTTTCAGGGAATGGGAATCGTTGGCACAACAGTGCAGAGACTTTCTAATTAAAAGTGATTTTTTTAGGGATGCCTGGGTGGCTCAGTCGGTTAAGCATCTGCCTTTGGCTCAGGTCATGATCCCAGGGCCCTGGGGTCAAGTCCTGCATCAGGCTGCCTGCTAAGTGGGGAGTCTGCTGCTCCCCCGGCTTCTGCCCTTTCACTCATGCTCTGTCAAATAAATAAAATCTCAAGAAAAAAAAAGTGATTTTATTTATTTATTTATTTTTGGTATTGATTGGGATTTTAGGGCTTGTACTCTGACTGTAGGGAGTTTCTGAAGTAATAAGGAACTTCTCAGGAGGTCTCATTTTTCTGTGTCCTGTTACATGAACACCAACACCATAGTAAGGTTTTTCTGTAGTTCTGAATATTTAGCGGCAGATGATTGCCACAATAGCAGTAATAAAATTCATGTTCTCTGGGTCTCCAAAGCATTAAGATTTGATACAGAGAAATGCCGTCTGTGACCATGTCTTGATAGTTCTGTAATCCTATTTTCTCTTTTTATCTTGCTATTTTTCCTGAGGTTACTCATTGCCTTTCTTTGAATATTTCCTTTAACAAAAGGCTTTTTTAAATTTTTCCATTTATAGCAGTCCCCACAGTTCACCTTCTCACACTCCCACAAGGCATGGACGTAACATGGTATGTGGGGGAAAAGGAAGAAACCATGACTTTTTAATGGAAATACAGTTAAGCAAGGTAAGATGGCATTTTGAAAGGAGAAAGCCACTGAAGTAGGAATGTTAATGGGGGTTCCTTGGTTACTCCCCAACCTGGTGGTCTTGAGCCATAAGTCCCAGCCTTTTGGATTAGAAAAATGTAGGGGTCTTGTAAAACTTTTGCTTTTTCTTTCTCAAATGTTCCAAGAAGTTTGAGGGGTTTTGTTTTGTTTTTGTTTTCCCAGGCTGTCCCTAGAGGAGTGTGTCTCAGAGTTGAGCAAGCATCAGAATCCCCTCGAGGGCTTGTTAAAACACAAGTTGCTGGGCCCCAGAGTTTCTGAATCAGTATGAGGTGGGGCCCATGAATTTGCATTTTTAATGAGTTCCCAGGTGATTCTGATATTACCTTTCCCAGGACCACACTTGGGGAACAGCTCCCCTGGAGTAGCTATCTGGGAGGGCTGCCGTTGGATGGGACCTGTGTCAGGTCCATCATGAATGTCTAGAGACCAGTATGTCCAGGTCGCCAATGGCATCCTGTGTATTCAGTTCTTCCAGCTTGTCTGGGATTTTGCCAGGTGTCATATATTAGGGTACTTAAGGGGGAAATACCGTAGTGATGATTTCATTGTATCCTTGCCCCACTTTGGAACTTGAACCTTATGTCCACTGGTTGTTTTTCAAGCAATTTCATAGGTATGCAAGATGATAATTTGATGTATTATTCTGTATGCTTATAGAGAGTTTTGCTTGAAAAGGTTAGGGATTTTGCCAAGATCAAATAAGAGATGTCAGCCGAGCTTATCCTTGTGTGGTGGGACACATGTAGATGAATAAAGTGAACAAATGAAGGAAGGTTCTGTTCTCTGAAAGTGGAATCCGAACCCGAGAATTCCAAGAAAGTGATGGGTGATACTTTGCATTTTAAAGGAGAAATCAATTTAAATAAAGGGTAAAAATGGTTGTGTTCCTTCTTTTCTGTGAAGGTGAGGTTTCAGCACGAGGTCTACCCGCCTTGCAAGCCAGAGTGTGACCCCGGCCTCCCGGAGCGCCCGGTCTCCCGCCAGGCGTTCATCGTGCAGGATCTGGAAATTCGAGACCGTCTGGCAACGTCACAAATGAACAAGTTCTTGTACCTGTATTGCAGTAAAGAAATGCCTCGAAAAGCTCATTCCAACATGGTGAGATTTAAGACCTCATATTTTCTATTGTATTTCGTTTTGGAAAAGTGTGTTCATTGTATCTAACTGCAGAAGATTGAAATGGGGGAAATTGAAGTTTTGTTTTTTTTTTTTCATATTAGTATGAAAATACCTTTTAAATATGCTGCTTAAAGATTTATTATTTTTAAAGATTTTATTTATTTCAGACAGAGTGAGTGGGCATGAGCTAGAGGGAGGGGCAGAGGGAGAAGCAATCTCCCCTCTGAGCAGGGAGCCAGATGTGGGATTCGATCCCAGGACTCTGGGATCATGACCTGACCTGAAGGCAGATGGTTAACTGACTGAGCCACCCACGTGCCCCTTAAAGTTTTATTATTTAAAAATTACTTTACATGTCGCTTTTAGGGTCCATTTTATAATTGTCAGTGTATTGATACCTGAGGCAAACTGGAAGTCCATGGTGATCTACACAGAATATTTAGTATTGCTGGAAGTGTTCCAGATGTCTGACAGTTTGTGAGTTGTAGTGGAGTAGGAATGGTTCACTCAGGATTGCTAGAAGAAAACGTCCTAGAAGCTGTCTTTGGAGTGTGGCCCTGTGAATTCGCTCCGGGGCCCAGCGGACCCTGAAGTGCGTGTACCACACTGTCGTTTGTGTCTTTCCCACTAAAGAGAACCCGTATCCTGAGCTTCGGAGAGCGTGTGACCCAGGAGGGTGTGATTCAGGTCTTTAAACAAAAAGGGGAAAAAATTCCATTTTCAGTTCTTCTATAACAAATGGGACTTTTTTTTCCTTTTGTTTCTTCTTTCTTCTTCTTCTTCTTCTTCTTCTTTTTTTTTTTTTTTTAAAGAAAACAAGGTTGTAATATAATTGGAGAAAAATGTCGTTCTTCTCTCGTAGTTGACGGTGAAAGCATTGCATGTGCGCCCGGAGTCCGGCAGGTCACCACAGGAGTGCTGCTTGCGAGTGTCCCTGATGCCACTTCGCCTCAATATTGACCAGGTTTGTGCTGCAAGCGTCGTGTGTGCAATTCTGTTTCCGTGTCCCAGGTTCAGAAGGAGAGATTTAATTTAGGTGAATTAAAATGTTTATTGTTATTTAACTATTACGAAAATCGCGTAATTGAAGAATTCTGCTGGTAAAGAACAGGGCAGATTCATCAGGCGTTTGGAATCTGAACTGTTGGTGAATAAACATTATTAGATGTTCTGCTCCAGTCTCCTCATTGTCTGCATGACCCAGCACTTGGTCCCTGCTTCCCATTCTCCCGTGCTCACGGACGCACACTGGGGAAGGTACACAGGTGTTCTCAAAGCATAGGAAATGACTCCCTGATATCTGTGATTGAAAGATCCGAGGGCTTGTCTCTTCACCACAGCACCTGGAAGAGAATTCCTTCTGCCCTGGGCAAGATGACAAATTATTTCGTCACGGTCACATTGTCATTGTGACCGTGAACAGGTCACAAACAACAGATTTGTGGAAAGACCCAAAGAAGTTCACTTTGCAAGCAGGCATTTCCATCAAATTGGCCTGGGTTTTGCCTTAACTCCGCTGTTTAAAAGATAGTTGGTGCCACTTGGGCAAACTAGGTTCAGGGGGTGTGAGCACTTGACGCTCTTTAGTCCGCTGGGGTCAGATTGGGGTTAACGCCTCAGTTCTCTTTCCCTAGTTGGTGGCTTTGGGCAAGTCACTTCTCCAAGCCTCACTTCCTTCACTGATAAAATCAAAGTAGTAGAGGTAGATACAGAATCATTTTTTTTTAAATAAGGATCAGAAGAGACTAGTGTGAGTTAAATATTTAGCTTGGTGTTAAGGATCAGAAGTATTAACTGTTGTTCTTATTAACTGAAGCACGTCACACCTGGAACAGATAAGTGGAGTTCGCAAAGTAGTCTGCTTTTGAGACAGCAGAACTGTCCTACTCCGCCTCACATTGGTGTGAGAAGGAGAGTCTGTGTGGAATAGCACTGTTGGTTTGCTTACGTAGTACGGATTGAGTAATGTTGACTTGTTATTGAAATAAGTAACATATTTCAGGGAGAAGGTATTAAAATGATCATCTTGTGAAAATATGGGCAGTTTCTCAGAAAAATTGTCTTGTGAGGCACAGAAGTCCAGCACAGTTTCACATTAGTATCTGTAGCTTCTGAGCTGGGACAGAGAAGAATTTCTTTGGCTACCCATATTTTGATTTATCCATACATGAGCCTGTGATTGAATAGTTTTACAGTCAAGCATTTATGGGAAATTCGATCTGTGGAAATTAGTGTGAGCAAGAATTTGAGTGGGATACTTCTTTATGGCATGACCTTGCCAGACATAGCAAACCCAGGTTTTTTTCCTTCTTTTTTCTCTTTTTTTAAGATTTTATTTATTTGAGAGAGAGAGATCATGAGCAGTGGGGAAGGTAGAGGGAGAAGCAGACTCCCCGCTGAACAGGGAGTCTGATGCAGGACTTGATCCCAGGACCATGATCTGAGCCAAAAGCAGATGCTTAACCCACTGAGCCACCCAAGCGCCCTACCCAGTTTTCTTAAAAGACTTTTTTTTTTAAATACTGAGCTTAATTTCTTTTTAGAACTATAAAGCATTGTGATTTTTGAAATGGGGAGATACTAATCTTTGAGAAAACAGGGAACTCTTTTGGCTGACCTGAAGAGGAACGGGAAATCGTTCCCCAAGATGAACCCAAGGGGAGCACAGCCATGCTCACAGGTGTGTGCCAATGGGTTCATTGCGCAAACGTCCTTTCAGACTGGCACCTTCTAAGATCGACAAGCTTTGGTTTGAGAGAGCAAATGGTCATCTGAAGAGAAAACTGGATACTTCTGTTCTCCATTTTTTTCTTTCAAAAACAAATCAGTTGAAGAACAATGAATGCTTTGCATAATGTTTTCCTCACCAAGCATGTCCCTGACTTTATTTCTTTTAACTAGATCACAGATAGTAAGTATGAAAGCAACATGCTATTTTCTCATGTTTTCAAAAAAGCTGCATTGCTGTTTAAGTTCAGGGCCATTGTTTCCAAAGCTCAGCATGCCCGTAGGACACTAGGCAGAAGGAACAGTTTTCATCTGGGAAAGGGTAAGTAGATGAGGCGGTCATGTAACTAGGTAGTTTGAGTTGTGAACTATGAAGAGGCCAGATTTCCTGACTCCCCAGTCTGGTGTCCATTTCAGTGTAGCACTGCGTACAAATCTGTGCGGGGAAGATATGCTTGTTAGTCCCAGATGATCTGCCGAATGCCAGCCTTGTCCCAGGTCCTGTACCAGGATGCTGGGGATACAAAGATAAGTGAACATCCCCATCTTCAAAGATCTCTGTATGGGAGTGGAGACTGACATAAAACAGAGGACTTTAGCACCCTGTGGTGAGTCCTAGTGGTAAAGATATGCATAGCGGGATGTGCCGCAGCAGAAGGGGTTCTGAAGCCAGGCAGGGAGTTCAGAGGAGTGAGGGGTAATCAGGAAAGGCTTTCTGGAGGAGGTGACACTTGGCCATGGGTCTTAAGGGAAGTGGTGGAGTTAGTTGCATTGAGATTTGTGTAAAGGCATTGAGGGCCTGTTTCAGGTTGTGAGAGGAGATGTGAGGCCATTCTGCTAAGGGAAGTATGTGCTTGGCTGAGGTTTGAGACGGTGACTCTGTAGCAGTACTGGTTGGCACATTTGTGACTTTTTAGCATCACTGCTTGATTGAGTACGACATTATAATTAATTATTTTAACACTTCTGTCCTGCGATAGAGGATACTGTTAATATCTTCTTAAAGCTAGAAATAACTATAGCCTAAGTTAAGAAAAAAACCAAAAACAAAAACCACATTTCTTTAAAGTTTTATGAAGTTGATTCTATGGAGGTACAGTTTGCATACAATAAAGTGCCGGATTTTAGGTGTACAGTGTACAGCGTGACAGGTACACTGGAGTAACTACTCCGCCAGTTGAAATAGCGTTTTCTGTGTCTTTCAGAGTCCCCCGTGCCCCTTTGTGGTCGGTCTCCAGCACCTCCAAGTAACCACTGGTCTCCTTTCCATCACCATAGGTTAGCTCCTTCCATCCCACAGCTTAGTGTAAACGGAAGTGTGTTCGGCTTCCTGAGCCCGGAGCTTCATCTGTGCGGAGGTCCGTTCCTTTTTATTGCTGAGGATGGATGTCCTGCTGTGGCCGTACCACAGTTCGTGTATCCATTTATGTGATTTACATTTGGTTGTTTTCTTGGTTTGGGCTCTTAGGAATAAAGCTGTTACGAGGTTGTGTACAAGTCGTCTTTGTCTTGGTTATCATAAACAGTGTCCAGGCCATGAGGCAGATGCGTATTTGACCATCGTAAGAAGCTGTTGGTTTTCCCTTACAAGGTGCTTAGACCCTTGGACATCCCTTCCCCCAGGAACTTAAAGGGAGCTGCTGCTGGTTCACACTCTGACCAAACCTGATACTGTCTTTTTAATTTTAACGGTCTTATTTGGTGTTCGTTGTGGTTTTCGTTTGGATTCCCTGATGGCTAACGATGCTGAGCGCCTTTTCACACGCTTACTTGGCGTCTGTGTACCCTTTTGTGAAGTGTTTGTGTCTTGTTAGTTTTAAAATCAGATGGTTTTATTGAGTTGTAAAGAGTTTAGCATAAATACCAAAATCAAAACTTCTGAGAGCGTATCGAAATGCTGACAATTAATATCCCCTCTTCTGTTTTGTGCATTTGTAGTGAAAATGGATAAAAGCGACTATCTCTTTGGTCTTCTTTCTCTCTCTCTCTCTCTTTTTAAAGATTTTATTTATTTATTTTATTTATTTATTTGGCAGAGAGAGAGATCTCAAGTAGGCAGAGCAGGCCGGGGGAGGGGGGGCAGGGGGAAGTAGGCTTCCCACCAGAGCAGACAGCCTGATGTGGGGGCTCGATCCCAGGACCCTGAGATCATGACCCGAGCCGAAGGCAGAGGCTTAACTCGCTGAGCCACTCAGGTGCCCCCCTCTTTTTTTTTTTTTTAAGAGCATATTTATACCTGGAAATTTTCTCTCGTGTTTTTTGAAGGCAGTCGTAGAGTCAACGTATTTATTGTGTTAAAATATCACCATCTAGTGGTCAAAGAATAATATTTTAGGTACTATTACATTTGAAACATCCAATATTTGATACACATATGTTAAATGTCTGTATATATGCACGCATACCTGGGTGATATATAATGTATGTAATGTAACAAAATATACGTATATAAGTGTGAAGCATAATGAGCAATTCATAAACCCGCTGCATTACTGTAGAACCAAAATAGTTTCAGTACTATTGAAACCATGTCCTTGTTCTTCAGTCCCATCCCTCAGTCTCCCATATGCCACATTTCCTAGAAAAAATACCTTTCTGACTTTCATCATTTATACTTCTGGTAAACGTTAGTAGTATTTGATTAGATCCTTTGGAATTACCAGACTTAGGGTGTGCTACCAAATATGACCCTTTACTTCCCCACCACATTGCATTTTGGTACAGTAGTAATGCTTTACATTAATTGAGAATTTTTTTAAATGGAAGGAAGAATAGGCATTTAATCTCCAGATGGTGAGAGTGAGGTGGGTAAAACAAAGCTGCTAATACCTGGCGAATGTGGCTCGCTCGGACAGCATTAAGACAGGTCCGTGCATTTTCATTACGGTATCATTTCAGAAGAGACCACACTGGGTGATTTTATGGATTTTAATTTTGAGTATCTTATCCATTGGAGAAAATGTGTTAAGGCAATAGAATGTAGTGGTAAAGGCAGAAATACGGCAGTAAGAACTTGCGATGCACGTGCCTGTGTCCAGGCTGGCCGGCTGCTGTTCCTCACGGCAGTTAACATGCCCGCTGCCGCCGGTTCACACAGAGCGCTGGTGTCCAAGAACAAGGAGCCGTTTCTGAGAAAATCAGAATGTACTTGATTTAGAAATAGCTATGTGATCTTTAACTTCTGTATCTTAATTTTCACATCTCTAATTTTCTCAGAGTTGTGAGAATTAACAAGGAATTGTGTGTGTGTGTGTGTGTGTGTGTGTGTGTGAGAGAGAGAGAGAGAGAGAGAGAGAGAGATGGGAAATAGGAACAGTGCCTCACGCAGACTAAGAACTCAGAAAAATTATAGTGGTATTCATATACCACTATATGTAAAATACGGGACTTTGAGATACTTCATAGTTTCAGAAGTAGATGTCCCCCTCCCAGGCCCCCCGCCCCTGTGCCTGCCCTTTGGTTATAATTACATCTTTTCATTTTAGGATGCCTTGTTCTTCCTGAAGGATTTCTTCACAAGTCTTTCTACAGAAGTAGAGCTTCTAATGGCTCCAGATCCAGAAGGTATTAAATATGTATATTTGGAAAAAGTCTATAACAAGTACTTGGGTTGATTTTTGATTGTTATGAGGCCTTTTTGAGAGTGTACTTACAGTCTTTATTCTCATTTATATAAATGTGCTTTTATACTTTGCAAATGCTGTTTATGTGAGAGTAATAATTTAAAAAGTAGAAGTCAATTTTCTCTAGCAGTAATTGTGTTTATTAAATGCAGCAAAACAAGTTAATTCATAGGAATTTTAAATGGTTGCTCTAAAGAAGCATTCCTAATTTTTCCAATGTGCGCATTACCTTTTCAGTTAAAAAGTCTCCTGGAGCTGATGTCACCTGCAGTTTGCCAAGGCACTTAAGCACCTCCAAGGAGCCAAATCTAGTTCTTTCTTTCCCTGGGCCAAAGCAGCCTTCCCAAGATGATGGTGCCAACTCAGTGGGAGTGGTTAATGGGGAGGAAGAGAAGGACTTCTCAGCTGAAGAGGCATCATTTAGTGATCAGCCCGTGTTTTTTAGGTAAATCACTTAATTTTGATGACACGTGAAATTATTTTAGTGTTTTGCAGGTTCTTTAATGTGTTTATCTACCACTAATTATGAGGTTACGCCAGCTTTTCTTTGCACTGCTGACCAGTAACTGGTGTCTTTATTTATGCGTGGGCTCCACATGTCCTGCACCCTTGATTACACATGGTAACCCTGGTTCAGGAGTCGTGTCTCTTGATTCTGGAGCAGGAACGTCCTTTTCCTCTTAGCTTCTTCCTTCTGTCCCTCTTCCCGGTCACTCTTACTGGCTTATTTGTACCTCCTCAAACATCATGCCCTTACCTCTCTGCCCTCACATACCTTGGCTTCCCTTCAGTTTCCCTGTGCTTCCCTTCTCCCATGTGGAGAAGGGCATTTGCTGTCTGGTTTTGCATCTGCCCTTCCCAATGACTGTTCTGTCTTTCCTGGCCCTTTGCTTATTCCCTGGCTCATTTGGCACTGTCAGGAAAGGCCCGCATGCTCCTGCTGTCCTGCCCCACCACTCTGCTAGCTGGTTGCACACTGGAGTTTATACCTCGTTTCCAGACCTGTTCATCCTTCCCATCTTCCTTCTATCCCCACCCTTCATGGTGGGCCTGGAGCCTTGGCTCTTTTGGAAGGAGAAAGAAGAAAGATTGAAGCCACCTGTGTTGTGAGGAACCGTTAGTTACTTCCCCTCATTTTCTGTGCTCTGGCTGACATCAATCATCCCCAGATACTGTCTTTTCAAGCTGACTCTAGGTTAGACTTTGGGTATGGCCCTACGTGGGCATGTAACTATTTAAAGTGCTTTCATATTTTATATATCTTGTATACTGTAGAAAATAGAGGGAAAAATAACATTATGAGAATTGGAAGGGTCCTGTAAATGATCTCTGGCAGTTTTAAACATTTCACCAGGAAAGAAGAATCTCTTTACTTTCCCACATTGATCTTTGAATTTTTTTTTAACTACAAAAAATTGTGTATCATAAGTAATAATTCAAATTCTCATTTTATATTAATCACACATGAACTCCTGGTTTGGTTTTTGTGAACACTGGATAACCAATCCAAAAGAAATTGAATTGTTAACAGTTCTGGCCTGCAGGCAGGGAAATTTGACACTTTTTATTCAGCATGCATAGCCTCACTTAGGTAAATGTTTTGTTTTGTTTCTTTTTTAATTAGACTGTTTAAAAAAGCTATGGATTTGTGTTTCTACTCTCACAAGCTCCTAGAAGGCTTAGGGGTGGTAGTCAGTGATACAGTCCAGGTTACTCACTTCACGGGCGAGGAACTTTAGTGTCTGGAGAAGTACGTTGCTTTGTTCAAGACCACACAGTTAGTGGCTGAGTCAAGGCCAGAACACAGGTCTTAATCCCAAATCTAGTGTATTTTCTAAGTGATGGCCTGATTTCTGCCAACCATCCCACAATATTTATTGAGCTCTGTGTATGCCACAGTGAGCAAGGTGAGAAAAATTCCCTGTATAATTGAGCCTACAAATAATGAACATACATGATTTGTCATATTATATGCCATGAAGAAAACAAAGAAAGGAAGAGAACCAAAATGCCCAGAGAACCAAGTGGAGATACGTATTTGGATGATGAGGGATGACCTGGGGTCCCAGGTTCTTGTAATGATTGATGTTTAAGTACAGCTTTTCCATTTTACTGTGCGTTAAATTGGACTTTTGTGTAAAGGCTTAGGATATAAATGCAGACACTAATTCGGTAGAAAAATTATGTTTTAAGTCCAATTTACAGTCCAGCTTTGGGAAGTTCCCTTTGTTTGATGTATACTATCGGTGTCTAACTATGATTTCATTCTTAAAGAATTCCGAATGGTGTGTCAATATCCTGTTTATAAGCATTAATTTCAAGGATGCTCACTAAAATTCACCAACAGGGGTGGCATTTTAAAAGTTGACTAAGACGTTTAGGCTCAGAGTTAAGTTCCTTGCCCATGATTACACGTCTAGCTGGTAAAAGTGGGATTCGTGGCTGGCTTTTCTGGTGCTCTCTGCGTCCTGACGCAGTTGAGATAAATCCCTTACCTCTTCTCTTTTTTACTTCTTGGTAATGATTATATTATTTGGTTTGATCTTGAAGGTTGCCTTTATTATTTTTTATAAATTGAGAATATCTGCCAGAATAAATTTTTCTAAGGTAAACATTTAGTAAACTAGGGGAAGTTTTTTTGTGAGAAAATTTAAATAAAATATATACAGTGTATAAGATGATTAACTTTCGTTTAGTTGTTATATTACCTTAAGAAAAGGTAGAGCCAAAAGACATTGCCCTTTATTTAGGCCTCAAGATAGTCACCTTATTTATTTTGTGGTTTCGTTTTTATTACCTAGTTGAACTGTTTAATTTATATCTAATTTCAACCACAGGTACTTCTGAATATAACTAACTCCCCTCCTTTCTTTATCTTCAGAGAATTTAGATTCACATCAGAAGTTCCTATTCGACTTGATTATCATGGCAAACACGTATCAATGGATCAGGTTTGGAAACTTTGTATAAATATACTCTACAAAGTTATCTTCTTTGTTTTTGTAATGGAGTTAATTTTCAAACTTTTTATGTCATGGTTTATATGTTTGAAGTGACGTGCAAGATTTTAAAATTTAATTCTGTTTTTAAAGTAAACATTATTTACTTAACCCATGAGTAAAATTTAGTATAAATTGGGTAATATATATTATTAAGTGAATTTTTTTTTTGCTCTAAGTATTTCAAGTGTTTTAGCTGCATTAATGAATGAATATTACCTTGACTTGTCCAAATGACCACTATTTTAAATGTTCGGTCGCTCAGTTACACATTAATCTGGCTTTTTTGAATTTTAAAGGGTACCCTGGCCGGAATTCTGATTGGTCTGGCCCAGTTAAACTGCTCAGAGCTGAAGCTGAAGCGGCTTTTCTACCGGCATGGGTAGGTCGATTTTTATCTTATGAGGCTTTATGGTATAGTGACTGCAGTTAGTTTACAAACAAACCGGGCATTGACTTTTCTTAGCAAACATAAATCATTATTTTACAGTATTCTGTGCAGAGAGCTCATTTGTAGAGGAGGCTTACTGATTAGGGTCTACTTCTTAGGCTGAGAGAGTAGTAGTTTGACTAGAGTAGTATTTTTCAAAAACAGGTGTAGTTATTTTTTAATAATTTCCCAAGGTCATAAATTCATTTATTTAGCAGGAGGACTGGCATTTCACAACATAATGGTTCGTAATAACTGAGACCCACGTGGCAATTATAGACAGTGAGTTAATCCTGTGCTAGAGCTTTAAAGATTTTATTTCTTTATTTGAGAGTGAACGTGTGTGCACATGTGGGGGGCAGGGAGAGAATCTCAAGGACAGTCTGTACTGAGTATGGAGCCTGATGTGGGACTCGATCTTATGAACCTGGGATCATGACCTGAGCTGAAACCAAGTCTGATACCCAACCACCTGAGCCACCCAGGCACTCCTGTACTAGAGCTTTAGATGTTCAAGAAATAGAAGCAGTGGAAGAACACATTCATATATGTTACTGAAGCTTTATAGAAATTACTAACATTAAGCTGGATTATATATATGTATACATATGTTTATGTATATTCAGATTAAACATCTGTAATATTTTGTTCTCGTAATTGGTACATTTTCTTTTAAGTTAAAAAAATCCCCCCAACTTATTATGTAAACAAACTAAGTCAGAGAAAGACAAATACTATATGATTTCACTCATATGATGAACAGATGAACATAGGGGAAGGGAAGGAAAAATAAAATAACATGGAGGAAGGCAAACCATAAGAGACTCTACACTGTAGGGAACAAACTAAGGGTTACTATAGGGCATTGGGGTGGGGGGTGGGGTAGCTGGGTGATGGGTGTTAAGGAGGGCACGTGATACAACAAGCACTGGGTGTTCTGTGCAACTGATGAATCACTAAATTCTATCCCTGAAACTAAAAATAAAAAAAAACTCCCCAGCTTATCTGAACCTACAAATCTCTTTCCTTTCTCTGTATACTAATAGTCATTTGCTCTAGCTTGCTAGGTGTTGACAAATTGTTTTCGTATGCAATCACCGAATGGCTTACTGACATTAAGAAGAACCAGCTACCGGGAATCCTGGGAGGTGTTGGGCCTATGCATTCACTAGTACAATTAGGTGAGTTTTCTTTTTTAATCAAAAGATGATTTATTTTGCTTGATCTGTGATTCTTTTTTTTTTTTTTTAATATTTATTTATTTGACAGAGAGAGAGAGAGAGAGGTCACAGTAGGCAAAGAGGCAGGCAGAGAGAGAGGGGAGAAGCAGGTTCCCCGCTGAGTGGAGAGCCCGATGCGGGGCTCGATCCCAGGACCCTGAGACCACGACCTGAGCTGAAGGCAGAGGCTTAAACCACTGAGCCACCCAGGTGCCCCTTGATCTGTGATTCTTAACCCCTTTGGAATTATGGGTGTCTTTGGGACAGTCTGTGTGAGGACCATCTTTCTGGAAAACTTCTCTGTATGGTCTTAGACACCTGTAAGAGCACTTTGCGTCCCATTGAGGTTAAAACTCCCAGGGTTAGAATGACAGCAGAGATCGGTGCTCCTGCAGTCCCGCTGATTCTGTTGACTGCTGTTCTAGTGCAAGGCCTAAAGGACTTGGTCTGGTTGCCGATAGAGCAGTACCGGAAGGATGGCCGCATCGTCAGAGGCTTCCAGAGAGGGGCTGCCTCCTTTGGCACCTCAACAGCGATGGCTGCTCTAGAACTCACAAACAGGATGGTTCAGACTATACAGGTATCTCGCCACCGACCACCTCACTCTATACAGAGAGGAAGCGCTACTGTAAAACGGCTGGGGTTTTTGTGTTTTTAAAAAGATACTGTGAAATACACCAAATGCTGAGAACAGATACCCTATTCATGATGATTTAATATCATCGGGTTTTGTGGGGTTTTTTTTTGCTTGTTGTTTTTTTTTGTTTGTTTTTTTGTTTTTTTATTGCTCAGCTTTCCGGTGTTAAATAATTGGTAGAATAAAGCAGTGGAATGCAGTGTCAAATTTGCTTGCCCGTTTCAGTTAAACTGTAATCGTTAAGTCAGTCGGGGATTTATTTTGCCTCATCAGTGAGACTAGATCCTAGCTAGACGTGAAGGAGGCATTGCAGATCAGATAGGAGATGCAGTAAGGGTTGTCCTGCTAAGTACTGAACTCCGGTTGACCTCATGCAGGTGTCCCAGAAATGGCATTGTCGATTAACCTGGTAACACAGAGAGGGTTCTCAGAGGGACAGAGGAGGGAATGAGAAAGTCGCTCAGTCCAGATACTAGTTCTTAGTGTGCCCTTTAATGTTCTTGTTATGGAAGTGCTCAGTTTTTGTCGGGGAGAACTCCGGGCCCTGCAGACGCGCCTGCGGTAGGGCCTGTGAGTCCCCCTGCTCTTCCTGGCTCCGGTGGCAGGTGCGTTGTTGGAGCACAGCTCTGCAGACTGTCTTCTGATGCGTTTCTTACTTTCTGGTGAAACGATCCAGGCTGCAGCAGAGACCGCTTACGACATGGTGTCTCCTGGGACCCTTTCTATTGAGCCCAAGAAGATGAAAAGGTTCCCTCATCACCGCTTAGCGCACCAGCCCGTGGACCTGCGGGAGGGCGTGGCAAAGGCCTACAGTGTTGTCAAGGAGGTGAGTGCTTCCCCGGGCGGGCAGGCCGCAGCCGCCTTCCTGCGGTTGGTTGGAAGAGTATTCTGTGGTTGCACACCCTGGGAGTGGGCTTGGAATCGCTGCCCATAGCAAGTGGCAGTGCCTGCAGGAGGTCCTGACGGGCTCCCCAGGAGAGTCGTGATCTGGAGGAAAGGCTGGTTCTTGGCGTGCGGAGCCAGCCGGGTAATGGCCACACACACAGGCTCATGCCGGCCCGACGTGCTCGGTAGTTCTGCGCCGCAGTACTCCGCTTTGCTTAAAAGTACAGCTTTGCGGGCGAACCACTCACCCTGATCCCGTTCCCATGCCTTCACTCTCCTGAAGGTGGTACACATTTTGGGTACATGTTTTTATAGCTTTACTGTGTATTTACCCATAAGCAACACATACCATTGTTTCTATTTTAAGAGCTAACATACTTGGTGTCGTCGTGTGCGTATCCCTGTAACATCTGCCTTGCAAGATCTGCCCGTGGCGATACACGTCCCCCTCGTTGGGACAGTCTCATGGCCTTTTGTCGTAGAGCATACCGTACTTCATTTTCTCTTGGTAGACCTTGTTTTCCTTAAAGCACTGCTGCAGCAATGTTCATATAAATGTCCCTTTGTTCATCTGTGCCAGAGGTTAAGAATGAAGTTGGTGATTTGTAACTATCTGAACCTCAACATTTATTAAGCCTAATTGCAGTTCAGTTGCACCAGTGAATCCTGGTTTTTAATGGGCACTGTCGGGGACGTTCCCCGTTGTAATCTTTCTTGACATTCTTTTTATGACATGAATTTTGAGATTTTTAAAAAATATTTATTTATTTGAGAGCAAGAGGGTGAGAGAGAGCGAGCAAGCACTAGCGCTGGCAGAGGAAGAAGCAGAGTCCCCACTGAGCAGAGAGTTCGATGCGGGGCTCGATCCCAGAACCCGGGGACCATGACCTGAGCTGAAGGCTCATGCTTAACCGACTGAGCCGCCCAGGTTCCCCGAGGTGGTTTTACTCTCGATGCGTGTATTAGGATTTCATTAAAGATCGCCCCCGTCCCCCCGTCCCCGTCATATTCGGACAAGCGCAAGTGCCTGGGATGGTCTTTTCCCTGACAAAGTGGCCTCCGTGGTTCCGAGTGGTTGGAAGACCACTGAGGCAGGGCCCCCAAGAAATGTATTAATGGAATAAATAAAAGCAAGACCATTTGCTTTTCTCCAAAGGAGATTTAGTTAGCAGAATAGGGACTGGTCAGATCCGATCCTACAGATGTCAGGATTGGGCCAGTTTTCAGTAGACATGTTAGAAGTCTGGTTTATAGAAACGATCCTGGGGTTCAGGGCAAAGCTGGGGCCCTGGGCAGCGGGATATAATAGCGCTTGGGTATGGAGCACTTTGCAGTTAGCATAGGGCTTGCCTGATTCGATCTGTGGCCGTTTGAAGAAGCATCTGGGAGCTGAGTTTGTGTCAGGCGTAGAGCGACCATTCAGGGAGGCAGTGCTCCTCACTTGCCTGGGAGGACGCTGGTGCAGCAGGGATGGCTGCCCGTGTAGCCGGCGAGTCAGCAGCGGGGCCACGGCAGGCCCGGGGTGTCCGGGCCTGCCGTGGGGTTCTCTGTGTCTGAACTGTCAGTGCGAAGAGTGGGGGAGGGAGGGTGAGAGCCGTGAGCACGGATCGAGGTGGTCGGGGCGCGTGATTCCACGGCCGCGGACTTCGGTGTTGATGCTTTTTGAGCGGAAGCGCCTCTGTGGTGATAAGAATCTTCCTTTGAGATGTTAGTGACTCAAAGACGGAGAGAGAACGTTCCGGCTGTTCCACAGATTGGCTCCTCCTTGAGGTCAGGGCTCTGCTCACTGTGGCTTCTCGGTCACATCTGGCCCAGACCTGTATCGGTGTGGACCTCCCAGCTCAGAATTATTTTAACAATTTTTTAAAGGATTGGAAAAAGAAAAAAAGCATCTGTGGTAGAAACTGTGTGGCCTGCAGGTATTTCCATGTGCTGGCTGACTGCTGCTGATGTCGCTCCCCTCCGTGGTAGCCGGGGGCCATGGGGAGGGCAGCGGCCACACTCCGGGGCGGGCCTCGTGAGCTCCGGGCGCCGGCCCCTGCGGGTGCCTCGTGCCGCTCGCGTCTGACCCTCACCGCACACGTGGAGCTCCCCACTGAAAGGACCCGACTAGCAACCAGCCCAGACAAAACAGAAAGAAAGGGTGAGTGAAAGGACTTGACTAAGAGGACACCGTGACGCGATGCAGCCGAGACAGGAATTCACGTCTGTCGTCTCCGGGATGCGGGGTCGGTCCTCACTGTGTTCTCCTCCGCTCGTGCCCGCTTTGTGCGTGGGCCGGGGAGCGGCGCTGAGCGAGGGGAGAGGGATGCTGCGGACAAGTGCAGCAGCCGTGAGCATTTTCTTTGTTGTCTCAGTTTCACTGACTGTAGGTGCTTGTGAAAACCGCACTTGTACTTGTTTCTCCTTCTTCCGTACTTGGTGTCCCCCTGCGGCATCGCGTGCTTACCCTGCCGTGCTGGGTGGAGAGGACGCTCTGTTAGCTTGTCGGAGCGAGGTCTGGATTCTGGGTTAGGACAGCGTTCCTTGCTTTCCCTGGAGAGCAGCCCAAAGTGCCTGGTGTGGTGCCCTTGCCTGGAAGAGTCAGAGCGGAGCCGTGCCTCGTGGCCCTGTGGGGTTTGAGCCAGACGGTGGAGTCGAAAGTCGGCTGACGCTTTACCACTTTGGCTTGATCAGCAGGTTTCTACGTTCCGCTGTACGGTGTAGCAGTCACAATTATTTTAAAGTTACACAGGGATAAGAAACATGAAAAAATGCTGAAGAAACTTTTTAATTATTAAACAAGTTCCTGTCTTATGTTTTCAGAATTTTTTCTGTTTAATCCAATCCTTTCATCTTCATTGAATGTTCCAGTTTTCTTTTTTAGTACATAGCCAGTGACTTAAAACAGATAATTTTCTGGAGCTTTGTAGTATTAGGTTTTCTTATTACAGTTGAATCAAAGGAACTATCACCGTATCCCTTTTGTGATTATATTTATTCCAGAAGCTTTGTTTGTGATGTTTGATTTAACTCGAGTCATTATTAGTGCCAAGAAAGCTACTCTTCGATCATCGAGTACTTCTTTAAACTTTCCTACCTGAAATGGTAGCTTAGCTCTATTTTCTGCACACAACGTGTCACAACAAAATGCTAAATCATAATAATTGCCTCTTATGTTCCGTATAATTACAATTTGTCATAAATATAATTATCCTGGGTTATCTCAAAAGCACAGTGGACTTTTTGGTCTAGTTATAAGCATAATGTTGATGAACTCTGCTGAAGTTGTATACAGGAGGTTAATGCAGAGATTTTTCTGACCTTCTCTCCCCTCCCTCTTTCAGGGACTCACGGACACGGCTCAGACGATTTACGAAACTGCAGCTCGAGAACACGAGAGCAGAGGGGTCACTGGTGCCGTGGGCGAGGTCCTGCGCCAGATTCCTCCTGCGGTGGTGAAACCTCTGATTGTTGCCACAGAAGCGACATCAAATGTATTAGGTGGCATGAGAAACCAAATTAGACCCGACGTTCGGCAAGACGAGTCACAGAAATGGCGCCATGGGGAAGACTGATACTTCAGATGCGATTGTTTATGGAGATAGTGAGGGTGGAAATAAGGAGCACCGTGTCCCACTGGCCGCTTTACAGGGTACTCCTTTACTTAGATTGTGCTCATCTCAGGAACAAAAGCATTTCTTAGTTAAATAATTTAATATCAAAGCAACATGCAACCAAAAACTTGTGACATTTAGGGCTGGTTTGGTACTTGCCTAGAGAAATGTTTGGTGGCTAGTGTCAAAAGACCTTAAGCGTTTGCTGCCGAGTGAGTGGGTGCTCGCTCTTACGGAAGTGGCTGTGGTTTCCTCGCTGTGGGTGAGAGATCATGGGCAGCCTCCTGTTACAGTCCACAGTGCTCAGAAGCATTTGTGCACTTTGAAAGCACTATTTATATTGCCCTGAGGAGTTGATTTTCTCAAGGTTTAAAGAGAATCACAGCTTCGAAACGCTCATTGAGAATGAGAGACAGAAGCTACAGGGAAAGTGAAACAAATAGGATTTTAATATAAATATCACAGAGGAATAAATGACCTGGTCTGTTGGATTTAGTGTCCGTGCGCTCAAGAACATTATTTCCATCCCCTCAGAAGGTCTTTCTGGGGGCGTTTGAGAACGTGCGTGTTGCAGACATGTCTGTCGTGTTGCACTTTAGTGTGTGTGTGTGTGTGTGTGTGTGTGTGTAGATTAATACAAGTCATGTGATCTGTTCGTTATGTAATTTACAGATTTTCATAAAATATAAAGAGTAAGACAATGTTTTTGGCAAAGGAAGCGAACTCAAATGGAGTAACTTTCATTTATTTCAAGTGTAAATGAAAATGTGCACTCTCTAATGAACTGGGGCCCGTATGATTGTTCGTGTGCTCACTCTCAAGCAGATACAGTGCAAGCTTGTTAGGAATGTGTGGAAAGGGAGATTGGAAATGATTTTTACTTTTCTGAAATTAACCAAAAATCCTCCAAACATGCCCTAGTCAGCTATTTCGAAGTACCGCTTTTACTTGGTTAACAATGTACATTTTGATAACCTGTCAGGAATGAATAAAGTATTTTTATTTAAATTTAAAATTGTTTTATGCTTCCATGAACATTCTGCTTTTCTTAGTGCATGTTCTTAGATGCAGCACTTGGCTCCATCCCAAGACACTTGGGAATACTTCCTCAAAACTGATTTTGGTTAATATCCAGTAAATCATTACCTAGGAGTGAGAGGAAAATTGTTTGCAAGGACTCGCTTTTTGACTTCAGGTGGCTCTAGCAGAAGGTGTAGGGCTTCGTGTTTAAAACTGTTGAAAGTTGTATGATGTGCATTTTCTGACGCAGGGAGAAGGCCGCCATCCATGTGAATTTGGATTTCAGAACCACATTTCAGGTTGGGGTTTGAAAAATGATGTTGAATCGATCCCATTCTCTAGATTTTCCGAACAAGAAAGCAGTGTAAACTCAACATCTGGACATTTAAAATTTATGAAAATTGCATTAAACAGCATTTAATTTTTGTTTCCTTTTTACTGCTAAAAAAACCTTAAAAGGGCTCTGCTCACAGAACCATCAGTTACGTTGTCCCAGTTAAATGGAGTTGTGTAGAATGTGCTCCTGAGTGAACAGTAGCCACACCTGTGTGTCATGGAGGAGGCTCAGCCTGCTTCTGGGGCACGTACTGACCGCCCTGCTCGCTGACTTCCATGTGTCCTGAAAACAGAACATACCATGTCTGTCATTTGTGGTGATTAACCAAACTGCAAAGCCCTTGACCAAACTTAAAAATATAAAATCTCTTTAATTTTAAAATACATCTTCCACAATTACCCTATTTAAGTTTAGTTAGATACAGTCTAGGGAGAAAGAATCATCCTCTTCTTTGTACTCTTGAGTTGCAGATAGACACATCTTTTGACAAATTTGGTTTATAAGTCCTGTTGTAACATTTATCTTCATAATGTCATCTCCGTGGTTCTTTCTCTGTCCTCCACTCCTGCACCCACTAGCCACAGAATCTGGGTTTCTGAACCAGAAACCTGCCTCAGAAAAGTCCAGGTCAAGGCTCTGTTCATGGCCCGTTTAACCAAGATGCTCTTTATTTGAGATGTTTAGGTAGACTGTTTGAAAGCTTCTGCATTATTAAGTATCCTTAATTTTTTCTTTCTTACAAATACCTTTTCCAGCCTTTATGTCACAGTGACACAGTAAGAAAGAAGAGCGTTGGGTAGGACCTTTAGGTGGCCAAGTCTGCCCTCACTCGGCAGGTGACATGGTCAAGGCATTGGATTTCTCTAAGCCTCAGCGTCTGTAAACCAAGGGGTTTTATATGACAAATTGCAACAGATTTTTGGATGATCAGGCCGTGTGTTTGTGTGTGTGTGTGTGTGTGTGTGTGTGTGTGTGTGTATAGAAGGTCTGGGATGTAGTGCTTGGTAGACTGTCCCAGACCTATGACTCCCCAGGCTGGGGGCGCCAGAGGAGAGCACGGAGGTCACACTGCACACAGTAGCCACGGGCTCCCTCAGGTCTTGGATCTCTCAGAATACTGCGTTTCTGAGTGGCCACAGTGCCTGTAGGGTTGACTTTTGATGTGTTACTCTGTGTGGAGTAGACAGCGTGTGCACATGTCGCTGCGTGGAAGCCATCTAGGTGTTTCCCCAGTGAGGCCGGGTGAATGAGCCTGGCCAAGATCCACCAGCGAGTTTTAGGATAGCACAGTGTCACAGAAGCGTGTGAAGGCCACTTTCTAAAGGCCGGGAAGGCCGTGGCCCATGGCAATACTTCCTCTTGAATGGGGCTGATGTGCACCTCCGGTTTCCCTTCCTGTGTGTCCCCAGATTGCTATTATTTACAAGTAGACCATTCCCTTTCAATATTTGCCTTTTAGGATAGATGTAACACAGTATTTCTTATAGACATAGCAATAAACTTTCATTTTTGTGGAGTTCGGGTCCAATTTGGATTTCCACTTTAAGCACATATATTTCACATCAATATTTTTATAATGCAAGACTCACTTTAGGGAATCTTTCCAAGTCGCAGTGTGCCTAGAATAGCAGAAATACTAAAAACTCGTGTTTCCTGCCTCCTGCTGTGTGTCACTCTTAAATGGTATTAAAGTATTTCCAGGAAAAATGTTTAGTTTCTAATCCCCTCCTTTAAAAACAGTGATCTGTAGGTTTGGTGCCTTTGCTCAGTCTCAAAATAGTCTAGACAGTTTTGTCTGCTCCCGTGCTGGGGCTGCTGGTCCAGGGTGTTCTGCCTCCCTCCAGTGTGTTTGGGCTGGATTCTAGGCACTGTGTTTTCTTCCCAGAGCAGAAGGACAGCGGGCAGTGTTGACTTTCAACAGTTTTAAATGAGAACCCTTCACTACATGGTTTCAGGGTTAACAACTGCTGGAACATTAAATTCTGTAGATGAGAAAAACCTCATGACTTAAGAGACCTCACTGGCCTATGCTTCCATTTTCTTACTCCTGCACGGATAAAATTCTTCAGAATTATGGGGAGGAGTGTGTCAGGGCTAGTGTTCACGGTGAGCAGTTACCCCGTTTCCCCTTACATCCTCTGGACCTACTTAAAGGGCCAACGTCTATAAAGTTTTTGAGCTTGAAAGTAAGGGACTGTCAAAAACAGAGTGATACTCCTGTATCTGTAGCTGCACCCATTGGACATACCCGCTGGTATCAAATAGAATAAATCAAATAGAAATCTGTGAGTCTTAGATTTAACTAGGAAGATTATCTGTATAGTGTATAGTTAACGTAGGGGAAAAAATCTTTAATCAAACAATCTTATTTCTGTTTATCGGAAGGTAGAGTCAGTCTTGCCATAGAAACCCAGGTGAGTGCTTTAGTGCCAACTTATTTTTATTTCCGTATCTTCAGGACCATGTAGGCACACCACCCCCTTTGGTAGACCTTGTAAGCACAGCTGCCGCGTCCGTTGATGTGGGAGTGTTTTCCTTAGATCCTGTTACTGTACGTGAGACACATAAAAGGTGCTCTAACACCATCCTCGTGGGCTGCTTTGGGGTGAGAAATTGGGAGTTTCAACTGCTCACGCTGAGAGGTCCACAGTGGTCAGAAGCATCCGTGTCAGGGATTTTTGCCTCCCGTCCCAACCGTGGGCACCGTAGTTTGAGCATGTGGCCTCGTGGTAGGGGCCAGGGTGCGGGCTGCTGTGCATCATAGGGTGGTGGAGGTGGCAGCAGGGGGCTCGTGACCCTTCCGGTGCCGTGGGCTGTGGACTTAGCAGCCTCTTGTTTAAGAAGTGTGTCTGCTTTGCTGTTTCACTTGCGTTCTATATGTACGAAATGGCAGCTTCCAATTTCTGGTTGGATTTGTCCTGTGTCGTTTCCATAAGCCACTGGTCCACTGTGGAATCGGTGGGGGGAGAGAGGGGCGGCGGCAGGGCGGTTGCCAAGTCCAGCCCCTCTTCGAATCCAGCCTGACTTACCTTAGAGATCAAACCTAATCTCACACAACGCTGTATACTCATTGCTAAGTTTCCTCATTTCCCTACTTAATTTTGGATGTGAGTACTTTAAGAATGCTGCTGCTGTATGAGTCTTTTTGTGGAAATGTAACTTGTCGGTGTGACTATGGAAAATATTATGAAATGAAGAGTACTCTTGAAGAAAATTAAAATATTTACTCTTTGGAGCTTGCTTTAAACGCTGTTGTCTTTTGCCACGCACGGGTCCCAAGGCCTGTATAAAACACTTTTAGGGGTGGGCCATAGGTCTGTGTCAGACCCTGTCACTGAGAAACTGTGTTCCCCTGAGCCCGGTGCTCATGATGGCAAATCGCGTGTCCACCTGCTGCCTCTTTCTGAGAGGCACAGGGACGTGACGGTAAAGTTTGCCCCTCCTCCCCCCTGCAGGGGATCCGTCACTCTGTTTTCTCAGCCCTGCAAGGTGGACTTGTGGCAAGCACACCTTCTAGTGTCCATCTGAGGGGCCTAGATAAATCCCTGGCAAGTCTGCTCTATGTGGGGAAATGTTTTTACTTGTAAAAGATGAAGATCTTATTTATTATTAATCTTTCGGGGGGCAGCAAAGCAAGGTTTTTTAAGTGATAGCAAAGTGATAGGACAAAGCTCCTGAGGAGGGAGGGGACCCGAGAGGGTTGCCCTAAAAGAGATTTTAAAGGAATACTTTTAAAGGGAACCTGCTTGGGAGGAGGTTTTGATGGGACAGGTGTCACTGTAGAACCGCTCTGAGCTGTCAGGGAAGCATCACGGCACACCTCACACGTGGCTCTTGTGACCGTCGGGCGGGAACCTTCGCAGGGTGCTTGCTGCCTGCGGGGGTTGTGGGTGGCTCCTTCCATAAGCTCAGGGCCCCTCTGAGACGCGGTTGGTGCGGCCCCTGTTTTCCAGAGAAGTCAGAAACCCTGCTCTGGTCCCAGGCTGTGACTCCCAACCCCATGTTCATCCTAGCACATCCCTTAAGGGCAATTTGTACTGTGGTCTGGATTAGTGAAAGCTCGTCACAAATTAGGAAACTAAGAAGGGAATTTTTCTAGAAGATTAAGATCCACGGTTCTTGGAATGCTTGAGCTGAAGGCAAGAACAGACTTGCTTCTCTGTCTCTCACCTGCATCTCCAGCCCTGCTCCCCTCGCCTGGCTTGGCGCCAGCTGCCCTAGTTCTCTGGTTCTCCCCCTTCCTGTATGCAGAGGTTACAGACCTTTTTTTCTCTTTCTTTCGTGAGGAAGCCCAGGCCCCACTCAGCACCAACTAACTACGATCTGCTGACGGGGCTGTCAGGGTCTCCACACCTTAGCAGTCTTGACATTCGGGGCTGGCTAATCCTTTGTTGGGGGGCCCGTCTGTGCATGGCGGGATGTCGAGCAGCATAGCTCTGTGTCAGACCCTGTCACAGGGTCTGTCACCCTTGGCCTTACCCAGCAGCGCCCCTCGCCAGCTGTGAAACCCAGAATGTCTGCAGGCATGGTCAGATGTCCCCCGGGAGGCAGAAGAACCCACCTGGCGCAAACCACTGGGATAACCGCTCCCCTGGGGGGAAATAACGTGCCTCCTGGAAGGAGAACAATGCCTCGGAGCCTTCTCACATTCCTTTCCAGAATGCTCTGCCCGCTTCCTCCTTGTCGCAACTTAAAAGTTACCGTTTTCAGACACGGCAGCCATCCTACTGAACGACTATTCTCCATTATCGCACACGTACAGGACAGACGTCTGTGGTGCCGCTCTCAGAAGTCTCCACTGACTTATCTCAGTGTCCGTTGCCGGACACCCTCCGGGAGGGCAGGGCGCACACGCACCTGGCGCCTGGCATGGGCCCTTTTTCCCAGAATCAAGGCATCGGGGCCTAGTGGATGGATGAGTGAGTGAATGAATCTTAGCGGTCCTGTAGTCCCACACGGTCACTTTGCAGTGAGGATGAAGTCCGGAGAGACAAAGGTCTGTGCCCGAGATCACACGATCAGGACTTGAAGAGGTCCTTTATGCAGTGCAGTTTACTGTTTCTTGATTTTAGCAATATATGAGAATACCAATACATACACCTACAGAAAATAGGTGAAAACCCCGCATTTGTTCCGTATGTACTGGGACTGCCACGCTCAGCACACCGCCCTGTCACAGTCACACTCAGCCTCGGCCAGGCCGGAAGCGGACGAAGCAGAGGGCCTGGCAGACGACTGGAAGGAGGCCCTGAGGAAGGGACTGATGGAGCCTGGGTGGGTGGGGCCGGGGAGACCACAGGACCTTGGACCCTCTCTGGCGTTCAGCTCTGGGTCCGTGCCGGGCCTCCCAGGAGTCCGTGGTGATGCCTCACCTTCTGAGAAGCTGCTGGAGCAGCAGGAAGCCTGGCTGTAGGCCCGAGGAGACTAAGGTTCCCCAAACCTGCAGCTGAAGGAGGGGCGGCTGGACAGCGGCGTGGCCTGGCACGCAGGGAAAGAACCAGAGCGGCCAGAGGAGTAAATCCCACCCTCGGGGCCCCTACCCTCCCGAGGGGCAGATAAGCGCCCCCCAGCCCTCGAGCATCCTTATTTTTATCTGTGCTATTCCTTCTGCAGGTGACAAAACTGATGCTTCCGAGAACTGACCTGCCCAAGGCCACTCAATCTGCTGGTCAAGGAACACTCATCCCTGGTGACAGATAAAGCTCCAGATCCCAGCCGCTTCTCGTTCTCAAGTCCAGTTGGTGCCCCTCCCTGTGTGGCAGCTCTCCTCAAAGTGGGGCTGGAGGGGCCCAGCCTCCCCCACCTTGTGGCTCTGCCTCCCCTGAAACGTGTGGGGCGTGGGCAGGAGGACAGCCTCGTGCTGGAGACATTTGCCGCCGAATCCTGTCACGTGACTACACCCAGGATGGAGGGAACCGGGCATTGTAGTCTCGTGTGTTTAGGAAGGGAGGAAATGGGGCCTGGTGAGCGCCTGCCCGGACTGCTACATGGGGCTCCTGACTGAGAACCTGGCACCCACGCTCAGCAGCACCCTACTGGAATCACAAGTAGTTGCACTCCAAGATAATTTGCCACTACCCGAGTTGGGTTCCCACCCCCCAACCCCCGCCCTGGGCTTATTCGTGTTCCTGAAAGCAGTTGTGCATGGAGCAAATTAAATTCAAACAGTTTGCTGAGTGATGTAGCAGCCCTCACAATATGTCCGCATATTGGAACCACTGGAGGACCTTTTGACAATTCCAAAACTCAGGCCACACCCAGGACCAATTAAATCACAATCCCTGGGGCCTATTTTTGAAGCTCCCCAGGGGGGTGACTTGTGTGTAGACAAGTTTGGGTACCACTGGCATAGTGGCTAAGAATACGGATTTTAGAGAGCAAGACTGCCTAGGGCTGAATCCAGACTTCACTATTTGTTAGCTCTGTGGCCTTGAGGAAGTTGCTTAACCTCTCTGTGCATCCGTTTCCTCCTCTATTAAACAGAGATAATAATACAGTTGTGAGGATTGTGTGAGCTAATACCTGCAAGTGCTTCGAACAGTGTCTCACATACTGTAAGTGTCACATGAGCATTCGATGTAGTTACTGTTTCCTGAAGGCTTACCGTGCGCCATGTCCCAGGTGAGAGCTGAAAGACAGCCCCCTTGCTCTTAGGGAGCTCAGAACCCCATGAGAAGACATCGATTAGACCTAGCTCATCATTCTAGGCATCTGCCCCTTACGAAATGGAAATCAATATGTCTTGCTCCTGAGAAATCAAGTGATATTTCAAAAAGCAGAGGCAGAAACTACTCTGAGCAATTTTAGACTTGGAATTCCTGCTTCTGAAGACCCCCCACCTGGTCTTACCCTCGGCCATTCAGACCTCTTGCTTCCCCGGCATTAAACACGGATCTGGGGAAACCTGGGGATTGCTGGGGGAGCCGGCTCCCTTTTTAGCCTGATGTTCAGGATTGCCCAGTCACGGGGAAATTGGACTTGGAGGGTACATCCTGGTTAGCATTTGGAAATAAAAGTCAAAGAGGGTGCAAAGTCGTTTGGGCTTGGCTATTCCCAAGAAAACCAAACCCTCCCACGTCCTTACTGTAAGAATTTCTAGACTATCAGCAGAGGGCAAACCATTCTTTTAAATTTAGATTCCACTGATAAATAAAGGAAAATATGGCTGCTCGGTGCAAAGTATTATCCTGCTTCCAAAACCCTAATGGGAGGCTCTGTCTGCCCAGATATGGCCCAGTTATGTTTAGAGCGCGGGAGGCCTCAGGGCTCTAACTCCAACATGCGTTTAACATTTGGTAAAAGTCAAGCACAACCTCCTTCCCTGTTCCACTTGTTTAAAATCAGTGTCAGTGTCACAGCTCTATACTCAGAAATCCCCCCTTCCACTTATGATGGACACTCACTCCCAAAGCCAAATAAACACCTCTCGTCTCCATTTCTTTAAAATTTTTTTTTAAGATTTTATTTATTTGACACAGATCACAAGTAGGCAGAGAGACAGGCAGAGAGAGAGGGGGAAGCAGGCTCCCTGCCGAGCAGAGCGCCGGATGGATGGATGGATGCGGTCTCAATCCCAGAACCCTGGGATCATGACCTGCGGCTACCGCAGAGGCTTAACCCACTGAGCCACCCAGGTGCTCCTCTCTTCTCCATTTCAGCTTAAACTAAAGTTTTGCTTTTAAGATTTTCCCCTTCACAACATTCTGTTGTCTTCAAAACCCTTTTTAATTCTTCTTACAGGCTTTCATTTTGAAAGCCATTTTCTTTTCTTTTTTTAAACATTATTTTTATTAACATATAATGTATTATTTGCCCCAGGGGTACAGGTGAAAGCCATTTTCTTAGCCTTTATGTCCTATTTGCTGGAGTTTCAGCCACTCTTCATCCCCAAGAGTGACCTTGAGTAGTCACTTAACTTGGCAGGATCTCAGTTTCTCTGTGATTTATCTGTCTGATAATCCTGACGAGGGGAAACACCGGGTCAGTGATACACCCGTTTAAGCGGGGGTGTCTGTTGCCAATTTTCCTCTTGTAGAAGTGGTACCTGCTAACAAAGCCCCAACAAAATTCATCATTAAAACATTTTTTAAAAAGATTTTATTTATTTATTTGACAGAGAGAGATCACAAGTAGGCAGAGAGCTCGATCCCAGGACCCTAAGATTACGAGCTGAGACAAAGGCAGACCACTGAGCCAGCCAGGCGCCCCCATTTTTTATTATTTTGAAGTGATCTTTAAACAACTGTGCTCCAGAGAAATCACTGCCTTTTCCCATTTCTATGTTCTGTGAAGCTTTGGAACCTGTGTGTTTTAACCCTTTTAAGAGCTTTGGAAATTTGCGCAGAATCCTCTGTAGGGGGGAAAGAGCGATTCCCCGCCGCGGCCAGCAGGGGGCGCCCGCTCCCTTCTCGAGTGGAATGTCCACCCGGCTCTTGCCCCGCGCGGAGCCCGCCGGCGGCAGCGGCGCAACTGAGCCTGCGCAGAGTCTGACCACACCCCCACCCCACTCCCCCGCGCGCCCCCGGCCCAGCGCCTTGGGAAGGTTTGGGGAAAATCTTAACTATCCCAGCCCTTTCGCCAGGCTCGTCTGAGGCAGCGTTCTATTCCTCGAGGACACTGCTTAAATTAAAAATAAAACTGTCCTGGGGCGCCTGGGTGGCTCAGTGGGTTAAAGCCTCTGCCTTCGGCTCAGGTCATGATCCCAAGGTCCTGGGATCGAGCCCCGCATCGGGCTCTCTGCTCAGCAGGGAGCCTGCTTCCTCCTCTCTCTCTCTGCCTACCTGCAATCTCTCTCTGTCAAATAAATAAATAAAATCTTTAAAAAAAATAAATAAAACTGTCCCGTAATTTCGCAATTGGTTTCTCCCTGTGAGCTCCTCCCCCGGATGGTGGTTAACACCGGAGCCCCGGGGCAGTCGTCCCACCAGGCTGATAAGGGAGTGTTTGGGGTGTGAGATACTACGAGTGTGTTTTCCATTCAGATGAAGATCTGCGCGGTCTTTCCTGCGGGGTATCGTTCCTCCGCGTGCCGTGAGCCCCAGACCCCTGACGCTGCCGCTCAGGGATGGCAGGAGGGGGAGGCCAGCGAGCAAAACATCAACATTTTTAATTTTAATTTTATTTTAATTTTTGAAGAGGATTTTATTTATTTGAGAGAGAGCACAGCTGGGGGCCAAGGGAGAGGGAGAAGCAGGCCCCCAGCTGAGCAGGGACCATCCCAGGACCTCCAGATCGTGACCTCAGCAGAAGGGAGACACTTAACCCACTGAGCCACCCAGGCGCCCCCTTTTTTATTTTTTAAATAGGCAATACCTTTATTCTTGAAAGTAAGCTCTATGCCCAACGCTGGCCGGAACTCACAGCCCCGACATCGGGAGTTGTGTCCTCCACTGACTGAGCCACCGGGTGCCCCCAAACATCATCATTTTACATAAAGATCTGACCCTGCACCTCCAAGCGCCTGTCATCCCACCCCCGGCCACGTCCTGTTGGATCCTGTCTTTACTTTCCACGTCCAGAGCCTACATTACGACTGAATCTCATTCTTCCCTTCCTCGGCTCCCCCTTTCCCAACCTCACCCCTCCGCCCACCCCGAGGTGGGCAATAGGATGACGGAGGGGAAATTTGGGACTTTGGGAGGAGGCACAGGCGTTGACTGGAGGGATTTGTGGTTAAACACCAGGGAATGATGCCAACGTCAATCATGACAAGTTAATATAAATGTTGTCACTGTTTGGCGGGGGCAGGAGAGATGGCGCTGATGGGACCAGCAAACATTTACTGTTTGCGATTCTTTGTTTGGCTCTTTAATCATTCCAGCTGCCACTTGTGCGGACCTCCCGCTCTGATGCCACCTGTCCGTGTGCCCGCCCCCCAGCCTCCCTTTGCTCCAGCTGTTCTGACACCGTGGCTTCTCCCCTTCCCTCTGTTCCGTCTTTAAGCCTGGCGTCCCTCCACCTTCAGGAAGTCTCCCTGGACCACCAGACTTTCCTTGAGGCCGTTACTGAAGGACTAGATCACATGAGCTAAAACGTGGTTCTCGACTGGGGTGACCTTGCTCGCAGAGGACATTGGGTAATAACTTGGGACATTTCGGCTGCTGCCCCCGGGGTCGGCTTCTAGAATCTAGTGGTAGAAGAGAGAGGTCTGCAGTGCTGCCAAAGACAGACCCCGCCCCACGGGCTGTGTGGCCCCAAGTGTCTGCAGTCAAGAAACCCGGAATCAAAACTCGCTAAGGTTTTACTACAGGTTTTGTGGAAAGTCTCTCGGGAATCAGGTTTGCATTTCATGTGTTTGTCCAAGGAGTGACAGATGTTTGGAATTTGAGTCCCTTGGAGTGAGGGCCCAGCAAGGGCATGGGAGCTGGGGTTGAGGGACACTGTCTTCCTGCCTGAGTTTGGAGCTAAGTGAGCTAAGTGAGGCAGTCAGGAGCCAGCAGATGGGGCCACAATGTCACCTTCATGACTGAGGAGGGCTTAGCTGGGTGATGTCACTTCGATGTGTGGCATCAAGAGGCTTCTTAGTTCCGAACTCCAGAATGAGGCCAACTTACCCACCAGGCCCACTGAGGGAGAGTCCGTCTCGTGGCTGAGAGTGGAGTGGTCTGTGGACAGAGAGGACATGGGGGAAGGCAGTGAGCTCTAGAGGCTCAGTTCTTGTTTTGAAACCAGCCAGTCAGGTCACTTTCATTCCATGGAGAGGAGTAAGGAGAGGGCAACAGGCCAGAGATGTGGGGAGCTTTCCCTCCTCAAGGAAACCTGGTGGGTCGGTCAGGATGGGCAGGATTCTGCTGTGTGACAAACACCCCCAGTGCTCTCGGGTTCAAAACGGCCAAGGCAGAGTTCCCACTCATACTGTGCATTTCGTGCAGGTGGGGTAGGGGCTCTGCTCTTCTGGTAACTCAGGGGTCCAGGCTGATGGGTCTCCACGTCTTAATGATACCACCTCCTAGACTAAAGCTTTCAGGGTCTGCTATAGCAGAGGAAGAGGGAATTGCTTCTGCCTAGAAGCGAATCCAAGTCCCCTGGCCTTGGCCAAAGGAGTTGAGAGGGCCACTGTCAGCCTCCACAGCACGAGGAGGACCAGCCCCTGCTTCCTGGAAGATGGGAGGCCTGGAACGGTTGCAGACAGTAGAAATGTCTCCTATAGGAGAGTGAGGATGAAGACTGACCCACCCCTCCCCTCACCCTGTCGGCCCTGGGCAAAGGTGTTTGGGGAAAGACAAGGTGTTTGGGGCACCTGGGTGACTCAGTTGCTTAAGTGTCCAACTCTTGGTTTCAGCTCAGGTCATGATCTTAGAGTCATGAGATCGAGGCCTGAGTTGGGCTCTGTGCGTAGTGCAGAGTCTGCTTGAGACCCTCTCTCCCTCTGCCCCACCTCCCTGCTCTCCCCGCTCTTGAATAAATAAATAAATCTTTAAAAAAAGAAAGCAAAAGACAAGACGTTCTTAGGAAGGTGTTCTGGGGAGCCATCGTGCAGGGGGAGATGCAGTAGGGGAGCTGGTGCCTCACCCAGACTTCTTATCAGTGTTGTCACCTCGTGCGAGGGGGCAGAGCATTCTGGGTCTCGGGTCCCCTATCATCTGAGCAGCCTCCATGAGATGACTTCATCCCTGCCCCATGAACTCTCCAAGAGGCCAGCATCTCACGGTCTGCTGCCACCGTGCCTTGCATAGCACCCACCATGGAGTAAGCCCTCAGTGCATGAGGTCACAGCAGTGGACAGTCCAGCAGCTCTGATTCTTAGATTGGGGAGGTCAGATTTGGGGTGCTCCCCCACCTGCCAGCATCATACCTCATCTAGCAGGGATTTGTAATTTGTCTGAGGCCGGGTGTGGGTCTGCTGCAGACTTCCTGCTCAGCCCCCCGAAGAAGAGCTGGCCGGCCGGCCGCTGATCACAGATACATGCGGGAGCGCAGCCAAGACCAGCGGAAGAACTGTCAGCAGAGCCCGGCCGGTGTGGTCGACCACCGAACTGTGAGCCATGGGTGTTCTAAGTCTATAAGCTTGTGGGCGGGTTGTTGTGCAGCAAGAGATAGCTTCTACAGGGAGCCAGGCCACCATCCATATTCCACGTAATCTGGTGGAGTGATTGTTCAGTGGGTCTGAACTTGACACTCCCCTGTTTAGTGTCTCTGTGGCCTCTTGTGGCCTGTAGGGAACACTGACTTCTGAGCCTTGCAATACTTCTTCCAGCCCTTGATCTCACTGCATCACTTCTTGGGCGAGACAAAGACGGTGGGTGGTTGACACCCGCATTGTCCTATTTAACTGTAAGACCCAGCTCGGGGTCACCTCCTCTATTACCCCCGTTTCTTGAACTCCTTCCAGGCAGACTCTGTCATTCTGGGATTAGCAGCTCATACTGAGAAACGGCTTTCCCTATCGGCCCCCCTGCTTGCAGTGAGCTGCTCAAGGGTGGGTGTGCCTTGGGACCAGGGAACCCGCTGTTAGCCAGGTTCTATCATGGGACAGCTCTGCCTCTCAGAAAGTTCTTTCCTCGAAGTAAGCTGGAATGTGTTTCTCAGGATTTTCTTTCCGTTTTGGTCCTGCTGGGGAAACATGAAATACACTTGTTTCCCTTTCTCCGTAGGTCTTTGCTTCTTCAGGAAAGCTCTCTCAGGCTCTCACTGTGTCATGAAGGTTATGCTATTACGTCCCTTTGCCAGTCTGATCCCTTTCTTCTGAATGAGCCAAGAGTTGAAACACAATACTCTTCCTGTACCCTGTCCATTGCTAAGCTAAATGGGCTATCACCTCCCACATTTTAGATGCTATACTCCTATTAATATAACCCAAGAACTGGCAGCTCTTTCAGCAGTCACTAAGCTCCCTCTCAAGGAAAATCCTGAAGTATCTTCCCCTCATACTTGCTGAGCCCCAACTGACTGTTCTAATACCCTTTTGTCTCTAAAATTTGCTCCTGAAAAGTGAGCCTGCTCATTATCTTAATGAGTCTTCCTGCTCATTATCTTAAATCCAGTGCCAGGCACAGGGAGTCTGCCACCAGGAAGGCAACTCTGATGGTGGGATCCCTGGCACTCAGGCCTGTTCTCTGACTTCATAGTCTGGTGGGCATCCCTGGGTCTGGACAGAGCCCTGCCCCAGCAATCCAGCTCATTGGGTAACCTCAGGAAAGTGTCTGCCTATGTCTGGGCCTTAGTTTCCTTATCTGTAAAATGGAAATGTTCAACTCAATAATATATACATGTATTTTAAACTTTTTATTCGATTCACAGAGAGATCCCTTGTACTCTTTTACTCAGTTTACCCTGTGATGACATCGTGTGTAAGTCTGGTGCAATGTCACAACCAGGAACGTTTTCGGATTCTAGCCACATTGTGCTGGTTTGACATGCACTTGTTTTAATTTAATGGAAAGCCTTTTCTAGCATGTAGGAGAGACTTCCTGCCTGCTCCTCGTCAAGCTCGTGACTCATCTCCGGAGAAGAACCTGTCTGTGTCCATTGCAACACCCGGGAGTCCCCCGGTCTGGGATTTGGGAGTGTTTAGTGCTGTTCAGTGCCCACGACGGATGGGGTGATGGCTACGGTGGGGGAGCGGGGAGGGCGACTGCGGACTGACGCAAAAGGCCCACAGCAGGAGCTGGGTTAGAGAACGGGCCCTGCCTGTCTACCCTGGGCCCTTCTCAGACAGAAAGTGGGAGCCCACCTGGGTGCTGGAGCCAGGGATACTGGGAGACCACGTGCTCACTCATCCCTTCATGTCAGGTGTTAGCCCTACCAGGTGAGGCTTGACCCACACATGGAATCCCCCTGGTCAAGCGCATCACCCGAATAGCGAATTCAAAAATTTTATTTCTCGCGCAGCACTGATCCTTTTAACCAAGGCAGGAGTTTCTCCCTCTGCCCATGAACACTTGACCTTGTCCGCAGGGCTGCGGGCCGGGCTCTGGTGACGGTTACACCCATCCAGGAGATCAGGTGTCTGGGAGACCATGCATACAGCCTAATGTTGAACAGGCGCACGAGCAACGGTCTGATTTCTCACGCCAGCATGCTCTAGATGGTGGCATCGTCTTTTGCAACCCCCAGAGAGCATTTTTAGAAGGTACAGGGGACCAAGAAAGCAGCAAGGAGGACTTTTTCAGGTCAGGTCACTCAGAGCGGAGGAGAGAGTGGGTGTGTGTTACCTTTCCTTTCCGACCCTCTACTTCTGCCTGCTAATTCTGTCCTGGCCGCCTTATTCAGGACCTTTGCTCCCAGGATTCCTGCCCCAGGGGCTCAGACATGGCCTTCGTGTTGGGAAGCAACCAGGCAAGCTGGTGACTCCAGCCTCTGCTCTGTGGGAGGTGGCTGTAGCCCTGGCGTCAGGGGCACCTGCTCTCAGCACCAGAGAACCGGTGTCCTAGAGAGCACCCCAAAGTCAGTGCCTGGGGGCCCCTGCTGTGCTCCCAGCACCCACAGCAGTGTCTGGCCTGAACTAGAGGCTCAGTAAGCATATGCCTAAGGAAGGAATGCAGGCTCCATGTCACTAGATCTGCTAATGCCCAAGGGAAGCCGGGAATGGGATTCTTGGGTGAAATTTAAATATTGGTCACCAACTCAAAAATAGTTTTTAAATACCACATGATTTAAATTAAACACATGTGCTGGCTGGATCGGTGCTTGTTGACTTAAATCTCTGCTCTCCAGGACACCGCCAGGGCTGGTGCACTGACCTCGGGGGTGGCCACTGCTGGCCTGCGAGGGTCTGGTGGCCCAGGCCCTCTTAGATCCCATCGGCGGGCTCCAGGAACACTGGCTTCTTTCCCTTTCCTGAATGCATCCAGGGCTTTGCTGCTGCCCCATGAGCACTGGCCTTTCTCAAGCAGAAGCTGCTCCTCCCTGCACTCCAACCCCTGCCCGGACACCCGCCTTGGCACCTGACCCACAGCTGTCTCCTCCCCGGGACCTTCCAGCACTGCCTGCCTGCCCGCAGGGACCCTGTGGGCTGTCCATCCCCCGCCTCTCCATTCCTGGACTGCCTTGTCACCAATGACCTTCTCCTTCTCTCTATTCCAGCTGCCCAAGGCCATGGCCACACGGGAGTTGGAATGTTCTGTGCAAACACTCTTACTCTGTGGCCTCAACCTGCTGTTCTTCTGCTCTGTCACCTAGGTGCTCCCACGGTCCCCGCTCTGTGACCACATCCATGTCTGTCTCCCTCACCTCCTAAGTTCATGCCTTCTCTAATTCAGCCAGTCTCCATAGTCCGACCAAAACCCCCAATCCCCTTGAGCGGTGGCGGT
This sequence comes from Lontra canadensis, assembly GCF_010015895.1. NCBI lineage: Eukaryota > Metazoa > Chordata > Mammalia > Carnivora > Mustelidae > Lontra > Lontra canadensis. The sequence goes on from NW_022631092.1 coordinate 571,085, forward strand.
CCTCTGGCAAAACCCCAGCCCTGAAGATACCCCATGTCTGCCTGTCTGGGGTCTGATAAGCATGGCTAGAATGATTCACATAACAGGTTAATGCCTTCTAGCTCTAGCCGGGCCCTCCATGCTTCCCTCCCTGCCCTTAACCATCTTGTCCTCCTCGACCCTGAAACCCATCTGTGACCACCTTGTACCTCACTTTCCTTCATCCTTCTCCCTCCCAACCTACACACCTACCCACCTCTGGGTGGAGCTTGTTTCTTCTCTCTGCAACACACCATTTTCCTATTTGGTCTGGCCAACTGTGTGTTCTTCAGACTCACTACTTACAGTCCCTGTCTCTTCCTCCGGGAAGCCCTCCAGACCCCACTCCTCCTAGCCACCCCTCCTGGGGGCTGCTTCTCTGTGCTCAGAACACTTCCTCACACGTGGTGGGGGCAGTTATCCTGCTCTCTGACACTCTCCAAGCCCTTTGAACGCAGACTTTTCCCAGTTCACCCCGATCCTCTGGAGCAAGAAGACGGAAGCATTAACATTTCCATAAATACTCTTTCTGCATAGCGCCTGTGTCCCGCCTGTGTGTCCCGGTTATGCCTCTGCCAGGCCCCCCTCCCTTTCTCTGCGCCTCCAGATTCTGCCCTTCCTAAAACTCAGCTCCCCGTTGCCTCCCTTCAGAGCAGGTCTCCGGACAGCCCTGCAAGGACGCACCCTTTTCCCCTCTGAACACTCACGGTGCTGGATATGGGGCGTGCTTCTGTGATTTCTCGCTTTCTTTTTGTATATTCTAATTATTCATGCCAGTCTCTTGTGGATGGGATCCCTAGTTCTATCATCTCTGTGTGCCTAGCCATTAGCCTAGAACCTTCTGGGTGGGCATGTGGCAACGTGGGCAGAGACCCTTACTGGAAGTTTCCTGTGGCTGCTGGAACAAATTAGCACAAACTCGGTGATGTGAAACAGCACGACTTTATTGTCTTCTCTTTCTGGAGGCCAGACCTCTGAGGTCCATCTCGGTGGGCTCAAGTCCGGATGTCTGCAGGGCCGACTCCTTCCAGAGGCTTAAGGGGAGAATCCGTCTCTGTCCCTTCTCCGGCCCTTAGGGGTGCCAGCAGCCAGGCCCTGGCTCTGGGCTCCTGCGGTCCCTCCAGCCTCCTGCTTCTGCGGTCTCATGGCCTTCTCAGATGCTCACATGGCCACTTCTCTTTTATAAGGAACTTTGTGGGACACTGGACCCACTCAGATAATCCAGGATCATCTCCCCATCTCGGGACCCTTACCTTAATCACACCTGCAGAGTCCTCCTATGAGAAAAACACGCAATAGTTTCCAGGGATGAGGTCCTGCCCATTTTTGCAGGGGCGCCAGGGGGCAGGGGGCGCTCCATCCGGAGCCCACGACAACAGCATCTCTCATGTCCGAAATTACTGAAGAGGAAGCCACGCTTCATGGCTCCCTGCTGTTTTTCTTCTGCCAGAAATGGAGAACATCCGTCCTGTGGGGCAAGGACCCCGGACTAAGACTCCGAGGGGTACACTGCTGGTAGAGTTCCCAGACCTTGGTCCGGAAAAGCCGGCCTACGAAGACGTAAATGACGGGGTTGAGGCAGCTGTTGGTGAAGGCGAAGAAGTTGGCATACTGCAGGCCCAGGTCGATGAAATCCTCCCAGAAGCAGCCCCGGACGGCCCGCACCTGGTAGAGGAATTCCAGGAAGGCGAAGAAGTGGTAGGGGGTCCAGCAGACCAGGAAGGCGGCCACCAGGGTGAGGATGAGGGCCGTGCTCTTGCCGCCGGCGGGGCCCCCGCAGCGCGTCCCCGGGACCTCAGCCCGCCCGCGCAGGGAGGCCAGGATGTGGCCGTTGAAGAAGACGATGGCGGCCAGCGGCAGCAGGAAGCCCAGCACGTTCAGCTCCACCATCCTCGCCCAGTGCCAGGCCCCGCCGGGGGGCAGGAGCACGCAGGCGTGGGAGTTGTTCAGCTCGGGCACGGCTTGGACCGAGCGGAACAGGAAGGTGGGCGCGCTCAGGAGGCCGCCCAGCGCCCAGATGAGCAGGCAGGTGACCTTGGCCCGTCGCCGCTGCCGCCGCCACCGGCTGGCCATGGGGTGCACCAGCACGCGGTAGCGGTCCCAGCTGATGGCCACCACCAGGAAGATGCTGATGAACAGATTGGCCTTGATGACGCCATTGACCAGGCGGCAGAGGGGGCCTCCGAAGGGCCAGCGGAAGTGGTGCGCGATGTTGTCCGCCCAGAAGGGCAGGCCCAGGACGAACACCAGGTCGGAGGCAGCCAGGTTGGCCAGGTAGATCTCGGCCACGCTCAGGCGCCGCCGCGGGAGGAGGAAGACGGACAGCACGAAGAGGTTCCCCAGCAGGCTGCAGACGCAGACGATGACGATGAACGGGGGGAGGACGCCGTACAGCAGGGCCCAGGCTTCCCGCGCGCCGTCGCACGACGTGGCACTGGGCGCCGAGAGCCGGCTCCGGTTCAGCAACAGGGACTCCAGCAGGCTCCGGGACGCCATCCACGGGGACCTGCGCCGAAGGGCATGCAGAGTCAGCGGGAGGCCGCCCCTGGCAACCCGCCCCCAGGTTTGGAAAATAAGGTGCTATTGGCGCGTGGCCACACCTGCTCGTTTGCGTGTTGTCCAAGGCTGCTTTTGTGTGGCAGTGACAGGGCTGCGTGGCTGCCACAACTGGGAATACTCGCTGTCTGGTCCCCTTGAGGAGACGTTTGCCGACTCCTGGCATAAAGGAAAGGACGGGGGCTTTGAAACCCGAGTCCGAACCCTGGCGCAACCACTTGGTGTGGGCCACTGAGACCCCTGACCTTTATTTTTCCTTTTTGGAAGCCGGAGCCAATCGTATCCCTCTTGTGGGGCTGTGGCGAGGACTGGCATTCGGATCTATGGAGCGCTTGGCGGGGTCGCCTGGTCCACTGGAAGCGCCCCGTGGAAGGTGCTGATTCGTCTTATTAATAACCATAGTAGTGGGGCGCCTGGGTGTCTCAGTCGGTTAAGCGTCTGTGTTCGGCTCAGGTCATGATCTCAGGGTCCCAGGATCGAGCCCCACATCGGGCTCTCTGCTCCGCAGGGAGTCTGCTTCTCCCTCTGACCTTCTCCCCTCTCATGCTCTCTCTCACTCGCTGTCTCTCAAATAAATAAATAAATAAATAAAATCTTAAAAAAAAAGAAAAAGAAAAAGAAAGAATAGCCACTCACACAGAGGAAATGATCTCTATCTCCAGGCACCATTCGAAGACTTTCACGTTTAAATATTTTTTCATTTAATTTTCCCAGCAGCTCTGTGGGGGCTGGGTCCTTGTCCCCTCCATGCAATGCGGGCTGATCTCTCCTCCACGGTCACACAGACCTCGACCGTCTGACCCCAGAGCCTGGGCCTCTGCCTATGCAATCCTGCTACACGTTTTGTCCCCACTTGGTAGACGAGGGAGCCAGCCTGTCCTGGGAGACCTCAGTCTGCACTGCCCCTTAGCCCACAGCTGGCCTGCCTCCCGCATGCCGACGCTGTCCGGGGGAAGAGAGATGTGGTGGGAAGGAAGCGGACTATGCCTCCCAGCCCTCTGGAACCCCATGGAAAGAAGGGACCACGTCCTGTACTCATGGGCTGAGATTCTTCCTCTGGGCAATGCCTCACAGCATTTAACAGAAGATATTGTGTAAGAGAGAACCAATCTTGGAAGAGTCTTGGCTGTGTGACCTTGGACAACCACTTGGTGTCTCTGAGCCCCACTTTCCTTATCTGAGGAGGCAATGACCGTCAAGTTTTGACACTGTTGGTAACTCACACACTGGGCCATTCACACCAAAGCATAATTCACCAGTTCCTCCATGCAATTATCTACTGAACTAGTATTTATTGAGCACCAGCTGTATACCTGGCGCTGTTCTAGGTATTTTGGACACGGCAGTGAATCAAACTGGTAAAAACTCCATGCCCTCGGGGGCCTTCTAGCCTAGTGGGAAGAGAGAGCCCACAACACCAACAGACTGAGTAAATGTGTTAGCTGGGGAGTGGTGGCAGGGGGGGGGATGATAAGATGGAATCAGTGTCTAGATTTATATTGGAAGTAGTAGCACCGTGATTTTCAATCAGATGCAGGTTGTGAGGAAGGAAGGATCGGATGTCGCCAAGAAATATGAGGTTGTCATCAACTGAAATGGAGGTCACAGACTGAAGATGGGGCAGGATTTTTTGAGTGGGGGGAGATCAGGGGTTCACTCTTGGACATGTCAAGGTTGCGATGTCTACTGGCCCCCAAGTGGGGATTTCTAGGGCTCACCTAGATAGTCAAGTCCGGTTTTCAGGGACAAGGTCTGATACTGTGATATGTAAATGGGAACTGTGATTACCCAGATGGTGTTTAAAGCCACAAGACTGGATGAAATCACCAAGGGAGAGTGTAGACCGAGAAGAGAACAAGGTACCTGGTCACCAGAGGGCAGGTGAATGAGAAACACAGGGAATCATTGGTTGGGAGGCTGTGGAGTACCGTAGCGCTTGGGAGCCCTGACCCAGAGCACACGGAAGAGTCAGGATACTCTCGTTTTGTCAGCTCCTGCAGGGCATAAATCCACAACTAAATGCTTACTTGGTTATTCGGAAATACTTGTTTTTGTGATTCTTTTTTAAGTAGGCTCCACGCCCAGCGTGGGGCTCAAACTCACAGCCCTGAGATGGAGTTGCACGCTCTACCGACTGAGCCAGCCAGGCGGCCCCTGGAAATACTTCTAAATTTTGCAATATGCCCTTTCTGGCAGTGATGAGCTCTTAAGTAGCGAGCTTCTGTTTCTCAAGGAAGTTGTGGTGACTGTGCAGGTTGTACAGAATGTTTGCTGATGTTGACATCACTGTGGGGCTGCAGCGATTTCGCTGACTCCAAGAACACCTGAGACACAAAAGCTGCCATTTTAGAAGATCATGCTTTTAAAAGATCTGCCCTAAGACACCAATCTCACCCGCGGAAGCATGGCTTTTCAACTTAGACGAAGCAGCTGTTCTGCACATTAATTCAGTTGATTTTTGGTTCTGGTTTTCTCCTAGACCAATTTCTGGAAGCTCAGTCTGGCCAAACGGAACAAAGGACTTCTGGGGAATTCTATTCTAAATTTAGTTTAAATTGTTTACGCTGGAACTAGAATTATATTTTTGTGATGGTAATGCAAAGACAGACTATCCTGGGCGTGGTGTCATGGTAACAGTTACATTCTTACTAAATAAGAGACCAAAGAAACAGAAATGTACACACTGTTTATAATTCCTTGCAAGTAAGTTTCAATATTCTACCAATTGAAATGGAGATGATAGTTGACAAAATTAAGAAAACCACAGCTTTTTTAGTGCAGTTGATGGTGAATGAAAAAAAAGAAAACCTTCGACATGTATTTCTTTCCTTTGCTGCCCATCATCCATCAATTTTATAAGACCTTGAGCCTAAATGCCTGAAAGTGTTACTAGATGTTTATTAAAGGAGAGCTCTAATTTTTTTTAATTTTATTCCGAATCAATGGGAGATCTTTAATCAAGATGTTTAAAGAACAGAGTACTGAAACATCTGCTTTTGCGTGTCTAACGATGGAAAACGAAGCTATTGTGCAGAAAATAAAGGAAATGTATTGTAAAAGGGAAGAAAGGATTAAATCAGAGAACAAGGGCTCCGTGGCACACAAGATTTAATTTTAAAATTCTGTAGTGAGCTTTGGACTTCCTCAGTTTGTGGGAAGAAACTTTTCCATTGGATAAGTTCATATTCTGTACAGAAATGAGATGAAATTGGGAAAACCTATGATTCACGACATCTAAGCTTGCCAAAGCATTCAAAAATCACAACTACAGTTTCTTTGTAGAGTTGCATCTAGTAAAAATATTTGTGGAAGAAAGCCACTTTGAATGAAGGCATACAGGCACCACCTGTGAAAATATCTGGGCTAAAATACTCACATCATTTTATATGCAGAAAGTCGGGCTTGAGAACAGCTCCCCTTTTCACAACTTGCTCAGTGTGTGTTGGCACCTGAGCACCTGCCCCAGCCCCATTTTCTTAAATAAATACGTTCTAGTCTAAGAGAAGGGTCGATTGAAGGTGCTAATTTACATTTATTAACTGTAACACTTGAAGGCGAAGAGTTCAGCAATTATATGGAACAATTAAAAATAGCAAGACCAGGCAAGAAGAAAAAGTCATTCTCCAGGAAAATGTCCCGGACACACCCAAGACAGGCACGGATCAGAGCCCGTGGATTTGTACCCAGTTTATGCTGCTTACGTCCTTTTTCAGTGTTCAGCTTGGTAACATGAAAACTTATTTTGCCTTCATATATACGGGTGGATATATATACTTAAAGACGTAACTATTTTTTAAAACAATTGTATTACTAAAACTCCTTTCTAACTCCATCACAGTAATATGGCCAAGCTGTTATGGGTTTGTGTGTATATATAGAGAGTTAAATACATCAATATTTAGAAAATAGCTTTGCACGAGAACTGCTTTATGAATGCACTGCTGTGATACAGCTCTTTGGTTCTTTGAAGCCACCTGGTTTGTGAGGCTTCCTTTCAGCGGCCGCAGGAAGCTGGTGTGCCCAGCAGACTTGATTTCTCAGATGCCCCGGGGCGGGGGGAGGGCCCAGCAACTCCATACACGTCTACAGAACTGCGTCCTGAAACTGTCACGGGGCCTCACACCATGCCTTCCAGTGCTCTTCTCTGCACATGGGGACCAAGTTCTACCCACCAAGGAAAACCTTCTCAACAGCTTTGTCTCTGCCCCAGGCCTCCCCAACGCTGGGGCTGGAGGGAGACCTGGATGCCCATGTCTGAGCCTTCAGCATCCCCTACACCTGTCATCTGTGGAGAGTTCAAGACTCTGCTGGGCTCTCAGGAACTTGAGCTTGACAGCAGGACTGCATGAACAGTCAGAGAGTTGTGCCCATGGTACAGATGAACAAACTGAGGCACAGATATGACACTGGGGGCTCTGGAGGTGGAGGAAGGGGCTGTGAGCCCAGAGACACAGGCAACCTCTCAAAGTTGGAAAAATCAAGGAACGGATTTTCCCTTGGAGCCTCCAGAAAGGACACAGCCCTACCAACACCTTGACTTCAGCCCAGTGTGACTGATGTAGAACACTGAACTTATAGAACGACACAACAGTACATTTGTGTCTTTTTTTTTTTTAAAAGATTTTATTTATTTATTTGACAGACAGAGATCACAAGCAGGCAGAGCAGCAGGCAGAGAGAAAGAGGAGGAAATAGGCTTCCTGCTGAGCAGAGAGCCCAATACGGGACTCGATCCCAGAACCCTGGGATCATGACCTGAGCCGAAGGCAGTGGCTTTAACCGACTGAGCCACCCAGGCGCCCAATTTGTGTCGTTTTTAAGCCATGAGGTTTATATTAATATATTACAGCAGCCAAGGAAATCTCATCCAGGGGGCAAGGCTTCACCCTACCCGGAAAATCAGGGACTGCTTCCCAAGCCACATGCCGAGACCTCTGAAGTCAGCTTGAATCTGATCGGTTCAGCACACACTGTCCTCTGTCCCACAGCCTGTGTCTGCTCAAGATGGGCTTACTGACTTTTTAAGACTTTTTTTTCCAAGATTTTAGTTATTTATTTGACACACACACACACATACACACAGAGCACAAGTAGGGAGAGCGGCAGGCTCTCTTAGCTCCCGCTAAGCAGGGAGCCCGAAACAGGGCTCAATCCCAGGCCCCTGGAACCATGACTGAAGCTGAAGGCAGATGCTTAACTGACTGGGCTACCCATGCACCCCAAGACTCATTTATTTATTTGAGAAAGAAGATGAGCAGGAGGGGCAGAGGGAGAGGGAGAGAGAATATCAGGCAGACCCTGTGCTGAGTATAGAGCATAACATGGGGCTCCATCCCAGGACCCTGAGATCATGACCATGACCTGAGCTAAACCCAGAGTTGGAGGCTCAACAGACTGTACCATGCAGGTGCCCAAACCAGGCTTATTTCTAAAGGGTTTGTCTCTGCCACCTGCTGTCTGTGTTTATAGCAAGTTGGACAGAAAGAAGAGACCTTCTTTCACCACTTCTTAGTTGTAGCTCTGATATTTGCCTGGCACATAGTAGGTGCTCAGTAAACAGCTCTATCGACATTTTGAGTACTATTCGATCTTATTTGTTAAAAACTTAGAGATGACACCAGGCAGGTCTACCAGAGAAGATAAGTCTGTAATTTCTATGTGCTACTTTCTGAGTTATCTGTACATGACATTGTTACTCAGGAGACCACTGTCTTCCACAAGGAGGGCTTCTTGGAATTCATTCCAGTTCCAACAGTGAGGTGGTGATAAAGGCATTTGAAATACAGACACAGAGATTAAAGAATCACAGCTCAGTCAAATAATAAGATGCTATTGTCAAGCTACAAATAACCTAGCCAGTTATCGGCCTTCTGAAATCTGCTAAGCCATCCTGGGGAGGTCTGATTTTTATCAATCAGAATTTGTAAATGGAAGCTGGTCAGAGTCCACACAGAACACTTGGGAGGCTCTATCCAGCCTCTACATATTTCCTGTGGCCTTGAAATAAAGAAAGAGCTTCTGGAAACTTCCCAGGCTAGTCCAGACACTCTCCTCCTTTTCTTCTGGAAAAGCAACTCAACCTGGAATATAGTCTCTTAAACGGATTTAGAATTAGGATTCCTCCCTCCCTTCCTTCCTTCCTTCCTTCCTTCCTTTCCCTCTTCTCTTTCCTCTTTCTTTCTTTCTTTTCTTTCTTTCTTTCTTTCTTTCTTTCTTTCTTTCTTTCTCTCTTTCTTTTTTAAAGATTTTATTTATTTATCTGACACAGAGAGACGAGAACTCACAAGCAGGGGGAGCAACAGAGGGAGAAGGAGAAGCAGGCTCCCCGCTGAAGGGACCCCGATGTTGGGCTTGATCCCAGCACCCTGGGATCACGACCGGAGCCTTTGGCAGCGCTCAACCAACTGAGCCACTCAGGTACCCTAGAATTATGTTTCAAAAAAAACACACACTTAAAGAAAGCCAAAAATTCTGCTAATATTTAGTTATAAAGGGAAGCTTTTTTGTTCGTTTGTTTGTTGTTTTAAAGATTTAATTTATTTATTGGACAGACAGAGATCACAAGTAGGCAGAGCAGCAGGCAGAGAGAGAGGAGGAAACAGGTTCCCTGCAGAGCAGAGAGCCCGATGTGGGGCTCGATCCCAGGACCCTGAGATCATGACCTGACCTGAAGGCAGAGGCTTAACCCACTGAGCCTCCCAGGCACCCCAGTTTGTTTTTTTCTAAGAGATGTGGCTCTCCTCTTACATCTCGCTCTCACAAGAGGGAAAAAAAAAGGTGGTCGTTTACTTACCCAGGAAAGGAAAGAGTTCACAGCTTCAGCTGGCTTTCCCAATGACGAGGGCAGCCCTCAGAGGTGTGTTCTGCACTGAGAAGCCCCGTGGAAATGCTGCGGCCTTGAATTACACAACCTCCTCTCCAATGAGGTCACTGGAGGGACTGCCGAAAAGAGTGAGTCTTTCAAAGGAAGAAGCAAGCTGGGGTTTAAAAGGAAAACTGCTCTGCATTTGGGGGGCTGGCAAGAATTCCGCTCCCACACCCCTCCTCATGTTGGTGACATCTGAGGAAGCCCGGACAGCCCAGGATTGGTATGTTGGCCAATATGCACTTAAGATGCATCCTGGCCTCCTTCTGAGCCCCCGTGAGCCTCAGTGGACACTGAGTGATGACAGCCCCATTGACCACATTCCTGCCTGAGGTTTTGCAACAGCTTTCCTTAAATGCCTCCTTCTGAATTTCGGCCCTAAGGGATCCATGGCCAAGAATCCATTAGTGTGAAGCCCACTAAACAAACAGGGAGCTAGGAAAAATTTGACTCAGGCGGGGTCCGGAGTTGAGTAAGAGCAGATGCACTTTCCCTAATCTTCCCAGGCAGCTCTGAGGCCCATTCTTCAACGCACATTGCATCTGTCAACTTGAACTACTCAAGACCTCATGTTCAGTCCATAAGACACGTCTGGCTTTCTTTGAGAGTCAAGTCTCAAGAGCCTTTAACTGCAGTGCTCCTTATCTACCCTCTTAGAAAATTAAGACATTTCAGAGTCCTTCCCCAAACGCAGGAGAACGCATCCATGTCAGGGCTTAAATTCTGGCTTCTGGAAAGGGGATCCCCGAATCTCAGGGTCCCAGCCCTCCACACTCCTTAGTCTGCCTCTTGGGTGCTCCATGTCCCCTTGGGACGTTACCTTGAACCCAGCCTCTCTGGAGCAGAACATGTTCCCTTTGTCTTCAGATTCTGGTCTTCTCTCTTTCCTTTCTCTGTATGGACATCTCAGTGGGGACAATATGCACTTTAGAATTTTCTAGCAGTTTTCTAATATGCTAGACATATTAAAATCATGGGAGCAGAAGACAAAGAAGAAGATGGTTCCAAGATTCAGTAGCCCCTGAGCATTTTAGGGAGGGAAGTGGAGTTTGTCGTTGGGAAGGCTGCCTCCCATCAGGGGAGACCAGGGATTTTTTTTTTTTCTTTCTTTTTTTTTTTTTTTTTTTTTTTTTAGTAACGTGGATGTTAAGTGCGTGTCGGCCATCGTTTGGGGGAGATTTTCATCAGAGAGAGGCTCCAAGTCCCATTTTTTCCTGATTAGTGATGAAGATTGGGGTCTCCCAAGAGAAATCCTTTCTGGAAAGCAGCTGCCTTTTCTCCCTTCTATATGCGTTTAGACTGGACTGTATCTGTTCTTAAGGGATGCCTTCCTGTCCAGACCCTGAGATCAGGTCTCGGGGTCTGACCCTGGCCCTGCACACGTGGGGGCAGAGGATGGCCCATGAGATCAAGGGGACTGTGTGTGGCAGGGCACCGTGACTCACTTGCTTGAGGATGGCTGAGCTGGGACTTGGGAGATAACTCCGTGGCAGCCTTGCTAAAGCCATGGGGCCTCACCCGGGGGTGAGATGGCATGTTCTCTAAAGAAAATGGATGTTCCCACTGTTGCTCACTCAGAATGGGAAATGGGAAGTTGGTCTTGGTCCCAGGGAGGAGAGAGTCTCCTTCTACTTCTGGGGTGGTGGGGAGAGGGGGCCTGAATTCTGGGAGGCTCAGGACAGGGGGAGTGAACCCCAAGCCTGTGGGAAGAGGGGCTCGATTTCCAGGGCTGAAGGTAGGATGAGGGAACCTCCCATCTAGGAAGAGGTACAGACCCCTATAATGTGGAGGAGGGGGGAACCCTGGAGTGGGATGAGGGTCCTCTGGGTCCTGGGGGTGTGGGGGGCATGTGTGGGGAGAACAGAGCAACAAAGAGGCGGCTGGCAGGGTGCCCAGGACTGCCATCTGCGAACAGAGGACAGCCTTTCTGGCTTGGTGGGACAGGTCCTCCCTCTTGGGGACTGTCCCTGAGGCAAGTGCTGGGACTCTGGGCAGCTGTGTCTCGCGAGCTCTGGGTGGGCTCGGGCTTTGATGCATATTCAGGGAAGGTGGGGTGGAGTTTGAGGGACTTGGGGATTCACGGGTCACAGTCCCCACCGTGACATACACAGTTCTCCAGTCGCTAAACCCCGGAGCCACCCTGTGTCCTCTCCTAGTCACACCGAGCAGCTTCTGTGAGGACATTTCATTGGGAATATCTCTGCAGGTAACTTCCAGAACCCAAGTGTCCTCAGGGCTCCTGCTCAGCCACCACAGTCACACGTGCGGTCCCTACTATTAAACCTACTTGCAGACGCAGGAAAGAAGCCAAAGCTGGGCACCTTCTGGCCTGAACCAAAGGTGCATCGAGTGCTCTGTCCCCTCGGTCCAAGCCGTCCTTCTGTCATCAGTGTTAGGCTCTCATGCAGCAGACACGTCTATGACTTGGAATTCCCAACAAATCTTGCTTTCTCACTCTCGTCCTTCTGTCAATGCCTGTGCTAGATTACTATTCCAGAGCACTGGATTTTGTCATTCCAGAGGACTGCAGCCCAGTCCCTGGGAATTCACAGACTCCACGGTCCTGCTTGTAACACCCAGAGCCACCTCCAGAGCCTGGGGCTTCTGATGCGGCCGAGCGGTGCTTGGCGGGCTCCCTGGTGCTTCCAGACTTGTCTTCCTGTGGGCATTTGCTGGCAATGGCCTCCCCTCCCCTACCTGTCTGCTTTGTGTCCCTCCATCATTCAAGGCCCCTTGTAGCCCCTTGCTCCTGGATGAGCGCGGGTCTGTGTGTTCCTCCTTGTATTCTGCAAATACGGAGGGAGTGCCTGCCTGCCTGATGCCCAGGGAGGGCTGGGTGCAAGGGAACAGAGAGAAGAAGCCTCGGTGTCTCCCTGGGCCCGCTCATGTTCCGGTGGACCCGGCAGATGGTCAAGCCCACGTTGGCGGGCAAGGGTGTAAACGCCGTTACAGAAGAGCCCACGGCGGGCACACAGAGTGTGTGGGCGTGGAGCGGCCCAGCTGGAGGCATCTGGGTGGAAGGGAGGTAAAAATACAACCCTAAAGTTTGTTGGTTTCTCAAAGCGTAAACCCCTGGAAATGGACAGGGTGCCAGTTGCAGGCTTGAGTGGGTCGCAGGCAGCTCTGAGCACAGTGCCGGCCTGAGCTGATGGCCCTTTGGAAGTGAAGGGCTCTGGGCACTTGGCAGAAAGCACTCTGCTGGGCCAGGGATTCCAAAGACCAGGAAGGTGTAAAGGGAGTCACATTAATCTCTGTGTCAGCTTTGCTCTGGGAGAGGCTGTCTCACCTGGATGGGACGAGGGGGGTGGCTCGGCTGACCCTCCTTTGAGGGGAGTCGGGAGAAGCCCCTGAGCTAACACAGCTGGGCCCTGGAGCACACTGGGCCCGGGAGGGTGTGACCGGGGATGCTCAACCACATTCTGCTTTGTTCCAAAGCCTTAGTCTGACCACGTTGCGTCTCTGCTGGAAATTCTCACTGCTCCTGTCTCAGGCACAGGAATGGACTAAGACTTGTCCGTGACACAGCCTGCCACCTTTTCTGGGTGTCATGGTCATGGTCCCCACCTGCTCCTCCATTGGCTCTCCTGGTCCCCTTGCTCTATTTTGAACATGCCACATCCTCTCCCACCTCAGGGCCTTTGCACTGGTCATTCCCTGTGCCTGGAGCACACTTCCCTTAGACGGCTCCATGCCTCAGGTCTCCTGTTCCCTATAACCCCCACCCCCTTATCAGGGAGCCCTTCTCTGAAATAACCTCTCCTGCCCTCCCCGGCTTCCCTGTTTGTTATAACCGTTAGCATCACCTGGATATGTGGTTTGGTTTTTACTTCTTGTGTCTCCCGCTAGAGCATGCGCTCCACCGGGCAAGGGTTTATCTCTTTTGATTGGAGTCATAGTCCAAACTCTTATAACAGACCTCAATAAATATTTGCTGAATGAATTCACAACCCTATTTATTTCTATATCAGAGTATCAATAGTTTGTCTCTGGCTCAACAAGCAGTCCTGAAACCCTTGAGGGCACTGCGTCCCTTGTGGGCACTGGGAAAACACAGATGAACAAATTCCTTTCCACGGCCCCTTGAGGGACTCTGGGTCCATCTGAGGACAAAGACGCACAGTGATTGCACAGAGTGGAATGCAGAGTGGCAGCGAAGACCCAAGGGTCTGTCTGAGTATGAGGACCTAAAGAATTTAATTCTGCTTGAGGCTGAGTCTGGAAAGAATTATAGTGGAGGGATATTTGAGCTGGGTTTTGAGAGATGAATAGGAGTCAGAAGGCAGGCGAGCTGAAGAAAGCATTGTAGGAGGAAGGCTCAGCATGCGTATGTATAAGACATGTTTGTGGAAGGCTTCCTTGGAACTTGGAGCAGGAAAGCCCAGGCTCAAGCCTCAGACTGTGTTTACTCATTCTTTCTGGGTACCACTCAGGCCCTGTGTGGGTGTGCCCCCAAACGCTCTTGTTTTGGTACAGCAAAGAGAATTAAACAGTTTCAGATCAGACTGAGGAGTTCTCTGACAACACAGATAGTCCCCTCCATCCTGCTGTTGGGGAGAGAATGCTGGGGGACCCTGGCCGTCCTGGGGAGCTCCTGACCCAGTTTGTTCATCTGGGAGTGAATGTGTCCTGCCTATTTCGTGAGCTGTCGTGAAGATCAAATAGATCCTTGGAAAAATGTCGATATTGAGTTGATATTGTGTCATACGGATGTTTACAGGGAAGATGAATGGATGTATGTATTCTCCAGTCTTATGACCTTTCTGTGGGGTCAGAAATTGCCCATATGGAAAACCCCTTACATCATTTTTCAATCAACAGAGATGCCTAAATGGTCCATGTGTGCAGCAACAAAAAATGGGGGGCATGAAATCAGATTAGTTTTCCTAGGGAACCAGTAGCGCTTGTGTATCTTTAAGAGAGACGGGATTGATGCTGTAGGCATGTGTCTTTCACATAAATCACACTGATCCTACGATTGGAAATGCTTCCACGACCTGGGTAGAGGGGAACTGACGTGCTGAAGGGAACGTCCACCTTTTCTTGAAGACTTGGGGCCACCCATGGCTGTCCCAGTCCTTATGGTGACTACGCACATGTGACAGAGACAGATAAGATGAAGACCCACGTAAAAGGCCTAACTGGGGTTCTCCAGTGGGCACTGGGATCAGAGAAGATGCTTCAGAAGAGAGCTAACATTTCAGAGTTACTGGCAAAGATGTGTCTCGGTCAGGGCTCTCCAGAGATACTGAACCAAGAGGATGACTACCTATTCCTACCTATCTGTCTGTCTATCTGTCTATCATTCTATCATTCTATCTATCTACCTATCATCTATCTGTCAAGATGTTTATTTCAGGGAGTTAGTTCATGTGCTTGCAGGGGCTGGCTGGTCAAAACCCAGAGGGCAGACCAGAGAACCAGAAACGCAGGCAGGAGCTCATGCGGCAGTCTTGAGACAGAATTTCTTCTTCTCTGGAAACATCAGTGTTTGTTCTGAAGTCCCGGGAGGGCCCACAGGAGGCCCACCCCCATTATGGAGGGCCAGCTCCTTTACTGAAAGTCGGCTGACAGCGGACGTTCACCACATCTACAAATGACCTTCTCGGCAACACCTGGATTCATGTTTGATTGAATAACCGGGTGCTGGAGCCCAGTGAAGCTGACATTGAAGACTCACTGTCACAGATAGCATTTAGAGCTGTGATTCTGGCTCGGATTAATAAGGGGGTGCATGTAGATGAGAGGAGGGGTTAGGGTTGAAGCTTCAGGAACCCCAACATTTAAACGTCAGATGGAAAAAGAGGTATGGGACAAGGAGAGTAGAAAGAGCAGCCAGTGGAGTACAGGTTCTGTGCCGATCAAGTCTGGGAGACCCTGAGTTAGACCAAGCCGAGAGGAGCATGCCTCCTTCCTGCAGGACTTCCCAGGGCCTTTAATACATGTCTGTGCAATGGGCAGCCCCATGAGGAAGATGCAGTAGTTGCAGTTCTGAGACTTATTGGACCAATCGGGAGCTAGGTTTTTGTTTTTGTTCTATTATTTTTTGTTGGTTTGTTTTGTTTTTGAGAGACTTTGGGAAAAATCTGCAATAGTAAATAATGACACTGAAATAGCCTGAGGATTAGAAGGTGAGCTCTGCCGTTCTGGGAGAATCTGATAGTAGAATAGGATTGAAGAGCTTTCGGACAGTTGACGGAGTGGGGGTGCCGAGGGGAGAGCATCAGCTCTCACAATGACAGTCCTGTTCTTCTGTGTGGAGCGCGAGGACAGGGCTCAGGATGCCCCAAAAGGCCATGCGGCCGTCAGGATGCCAGGGTCCCAGAGCGTCATCATCCTCCGCAGGGACAAGTGCTTCGGGGAAAAATGTGATTCAGAAGCAAGGCCTGGGTCTTCATGTCTGCTCTGGAATTCACGGGGGTGGGGGGCATGTCTGGGCCGTGGAGCTCGAATCTCGGCTCCCTCACTGCCGGGTCAGGGGAACTGGAGCCCTTTCTCCACCTCCTCCTGAAGCCTTGGTTCCTTAGTCTGTGAGGGGGGTCCCTTGTCCAAGTTTGGGGATCAGATGAGCCATGGGGGGGACGCCGCTGGCCCCTGGTCAGCAACCGACTGTAGCTGGCCTCGTATCGCCTTGCTCTTGCGCAAGGAGGGGTTATGTAAGCCGTCCTCCGTCTTGGCCAGGACCCCGCAGAGGAAACAGGCAGACGTGGCTGGCCCACTGAGTGGGCCTCGGAAGGTGACTCAGCATGGAAGGGGCAGCCAGAGGAGCCTCAGCCCTGTCTTGGGTCACGTTGTGGGGCTGTCCATAAACAACCTCCCACTGAGGGGAGCTCCGAGCCCGGGCTGCCTGGAAGCCAGCAGCCAGGCCCTGTGGCCTCTCCTTAGCCTGGCCTGAGATGCCCGGAATCAGCCTGCCTTTGGGGTTGAGGGAAAGAAGAGGGGGATCAGGGTGGTCCTGGTCCTGGGCCAGCAGGTCTGTGATGCACATGCTCTTGGGGCTCGGGTTGGCTCCTAACATCTTGGGATCTCGGGAAAGGCCTCAGGATCCTCCTTTTGGAAAACTCTCTGAGGTTCTGTATGATGGTCTATCCCACTCTTTCTTAGGGAAACTTCTGTCGCCAGCTGGCATTGCCAGCCCTCAGGAGACCCAAAGAAAGCCCATGGCGGACTTCCATACTTCTGCACTGCTGGGGACAGGGGTCTCTGGGTTGTGGCAGGGAGCAGGCCCTCAGAACCAGTAACACAGCTCTAGCCATCTTGGATTGCCGCAGCAAAGCATCACAGACAGAGTGGGTAGGGAGGGGGCTTAAAACAGTGGAAATTTACTCTCTCACAGTTCAGGAGGCCAGAAGTCCAAGATTGAGGTGTCTGTAGGGTCCATTCCTCCCAGAGGGTCTGAGTGGGAGTCTCTTCAATGCCTCTTTCCTGGCTTCTAGAAGTTCCAGGGGATCTTTTTTTTTTTTTTAATTTAATTTCTTTTCAGTGTAACAGAATTCATTGTTTATGCACCACACCCAGTGCTCCATGCAATACGTGCCCTCCTTAATACCCACCACCAGGGTCCCCCAACCTCCCACCCCCCACCCCTTCAAAACCCTCATATTGTTTTTCAGAGTCCATAGTCTCTCATGGTTCATCTCCCCTTCCAATTTCCCTCAACTCCCTTCTCCTCTCCATCTCCCCATGTCCTCCATGTTATTTCTTATGCTCCACAAATAAGTGAAACCGTATGATAATTGACTCTCTGCTCGACTTATTTCACTCAGCATCATCTCCTCCAGACCCGTCCATGTTGCTACAGAAGTTGGGTGTTCATCCTTTCTGATGGAGGCATAATACTCCATAGTGTATATGGACCACATCTTCCTTATCCATTTGTCTGTTGAAGGGCGTCTTGGCTCTTTCCACAGTTTGGCGACTGTGGCCATTGCTGCTATGAACACTGGGGACCAGATGGCCCTTCTTTTCACTACATCTGTATCTTTGGGGGCAAATACCCAGTAGTGCAATTGCAGGGTTACAGGGAAGCTCTATTTTTAGTTTCTTAAGGGATCTCCACACTGTTCTCCAAATTGGCTGCACCAACTTGCATTCCCACCAACAGAGTAAGAGGATTCCCCTTTCTCCACATCCTCTCCAACACACGTTGTTTCCTATCTTGCTAATTTTGGCCATTCTAACTGGTGTAAGGTGGTATTCTAACTGGTGTAAGGTGGTATCTCAATGTGGTTTTAATTTGAATCTCCCTGATGGCTACAGATGATGAACATTTTTTCATGTGTCTGATAGCCATTTGTATGTCTTCATTGGAGAAGTGTCTGTTCATGTCTTCTGCCCATTTTTTTTTAAAGATTTTTATTTATTTATTTATTTGACAGACAGAGATCACAAGTAGATGGAGAGGCAGGCAGAGAGAGAGGAGGAAGCAGGCTCCCGGCTGAGCAGAGAGCCCAATGCGGGGCTCAATCCCAGGACCCTGGGATCATGACCTGAGCCGAAGGCAGTGGCTTTAACCCACTGAGCTACCCAGGCGCCCCTCTTCTGCCCATTTTTTGACATGATTATCTGTTTTGTGTGTGTTGAGTTTGGGAAGTTCTTTATAGATCCTGGATATCAGCCTTTTGTCTGTACTGTCATTTGCAAATATCTTCTTCCATCTGTGGGTTACCTCTTTGTTTCGTTGACTGTTTCCTTTGTTGTGCAGAAGCTTTTGATCTTGATGAAGTCCCAAAAGTTCATTTTCACTTTTGTTTCCTTTGCCTTTGGAGACATATCTTGAAAGAAGTTGCTGTGGCTGATATCGAAGAGGTTACTGTCTATGTTCTCCTCTATGATTCTGATGGATTTCCAGGGAATCTTTGGTGTTCCTTGGCTTTTGGAAGCCGCACTCCAGCCTCTGCCTACAACTCCTGATGGCCTCTGTGTCCCTGTGTGCCTCTCCTCTTTTTATGAGGACCCGTGTCATTGGACATGGGGCCCACCTCGATCCAGTATTACCCCATCCTTATTTAATGATTTCGGTGAAGACCTTATTCCCAAGTAAGTTCATCTTCTAAGGTCCCATGTGGCTATGCACTTGAGGGGGGAGGGAACCCTCTTTAGGCCACCAGAACACTTAGATCTGTCTTACTCTTTCAAAGCACCTGGATCCTCATTTTATAGACAAGAAAACAGAAACTCAGAGAACTTAACTGGCTTTGTCCAAATTCCCATGGCCAGGAGTGGCAGAGCTGGGCTGGGGACCAGGATCTTGGCTCCAAGCCCAGGGTGGTCCCTGTCATGTTGGCTCTGCCCTTTATAGTTTATGGAGCCCCCTTTTCAGAGTCACTTGCTCTGGGTGAGACAGGCGTATTTATTGGGTTATCTGCCCATTTTACAGATGATGAAATGGAGGCCAAAGGCCATGGAGGGGGTGGTTTGCCAAGATCACATGGTGAATTAGTGGCATGGTAGGGACTCCAGCCCTGGCCTCCAAAGGTCTTCCCCTACAATTAAATATTACATCTTGGCGTAAGCCTGATGAAAGGAACCAACCATAAAAGGCACATGGTGTGTGATTCCGTCCATATGAAATGTCCAGAAATCGCAAGTCTAGAGATAGAAGGGAGGTTAGTGGCTCCCAACAGTGTGGGGAGGGCGGGATGGGGGATTTCACTTTGCGGTGATGAATGTGTTCTGGGATCAGAGAACAGTGACCATCGCACAGCTGTGAGAAGAAAGCCACTGGAATGGGTCAACGGTCTGGCCTGTGAATCATAGCTAGTTGAAGCTGCTCCAGAGAATGTCTCCGGGTCAGGCGTTAGCCGCCAGCCCCTGGGGAGGCCGTTCTGCCAGAGGCCAGTACTCACAAGGCTGACAAGATGTGGTCTGTTGATGAGGGCAGACACAGCCCTAGCACTGCCTCAGGAGTTCTTCACGCACAAAGGCACCTTGAGGGCTTTCCTGGTGACAAGATTGCTAACCCCCGCCTAAGGCTCGAGCCTGCCAAGACCGGGTGGGCTTCCTGACCCCCTTCCTGAGGAACTGGGTAGCCCTAGCAAGTCACTTCCTTGCTGGGTCTCAGTTCCCACATCAGGAACCGACGAGCTCTTGCCTCCCTGAGTGGTCATGCAGGTCAAGTCTGGAAAGGGGTCAGCAGAGTCATGGGACCATTTGACCTCAGCCAAAAACCAGCCAACAAAGCATGAGGCTTCAAGCCAATGCTATTGCACAACCATGACCTCCTTGCTTGCCCCAGACGCCCATATCCTCCAGGGCTGGACAAGAGGTCAGAACTATGTGAGGCTCTATAATGGGCTCAGGGGCTGAGTGACAAAGAGACAGCAGAGCACACTGCTGGAGGCTGCCAATCGAGGCTTCAGCTTCCAAACCATGAAGACAGCGTTAGTGGCTTCATACATCGATGGTAGCCCCCATCACTAGCGTTCGGTCCCGCCAGGTCACAGGGGATCAGTTTGCATCACTGCACCAGATCCTCACCCACTTGGCCCAGGGGCAAACTCAGGCTGGGCAGCCACCTGGGCTTCTCCCCATCACACCAGTTTGCTAGGGCCTTGGAGGGCCCAGAGGGGAGAGGCTGCTCATATTGCCTGGCTGGGTGGAGGGAGGTGGCAGCGAGGCTCTCCCAGCCTGTTTCCACCTGCCCAGAGCCCTGCTCACAGTTGTAGCCTGATGGCTTCTTCCGGAGTGTAGACTTCCTCGAGGCAGGCTCGCATCTATGAACCAAGTCCTTGAAGGAGTGAGCGCCCTAGGGCAACTGTCGGCCACTTTCTCCAAGCTCAGTGCTGCTGGGGAGGGAGGTGTGCCGCCTGAGTGGGAAGGGTAAGCACTGGAGCGGGGAATGGGAAATCTGCCAGACTCTGTCCACTTGTGGCCGTTAGGGCCAGAGGGTAGAGAATGAATCAGGAGGCAGAGAGAGGGAAAGAGACAAGTCAGGGCGGGCTCATTATGGGTCTTGCAGACCACATTATGGAAGAGGAAATTTATCCCAAGAGTGGTGGGACACTATTGCAGGATTTCTCGTTAGAGACTGTGGTCATCACCCTCCCCATCTTCCTCACAGCCGTCTTCACCACCATGGCGGCTCTCATGGGTCCCGTGCCAGCTCTGTACCAGGCACTGTGCTAAACACTCTCTTTGTGAATCCTATTAAAAGTTCTATGGGGTAGGGGCGCCTGGGTGGCTCAGTGGGTTAAAGCCTCTGCCTTGGGCTCAGGTCTTGATCCCAGGGTCCTGGGAACGAGACCCGCATTGGGCTTTCTGCTCAGCAGGGAGCCTACTTCCTCCTCTCTCTCTGCCTGCCTCTCTGCCTACTTGTGATCTCTACCTCTCTGTCAAATAAATAAACAAAATCTTAAAAAAATAGTCCTATGGGGGTAGATCCCATTATTATGTCCACTTCACAGATAAGAACATGGAGACTCAGAAACAGTAAGTGAAATGTTCAAGACCACACAACTACTAAATCCTGGCCAGAAGCAGAAGTGGAATCCAGGTCTGCTTGATTCCAAAGCCTTGGCTCCTAAACGTTGGTCTTTGGGGTTATAGCCCCTCTCCAGTGGTGTTTGCATTAGAACATGTCTTTACTGCCGAGCGAAGAATAAGAATTAGCAGATGGTAGTGGTCGGAATCAGAGATGGGGAGAGCAGTAACAGAAGGTGGTTTGAAAAGGGAAGAAGCAGATAGGAAACTCCACCCAGGAAACGCTTAGGCGGAGTCTAAAAAGAGGTGTTGACCCACTGGGAGGAAGGAATGAAGGAGAGGGTGCCTTTACTGATGAGCCCCACGTTTCTGGCATGGGTGCTTGGAGGGGTAGACGGAGGAGGGCCATTTCTGTAGACACAGAATACGTGTTTTCTTTAATGAGTCAGAGAGTGAATGAATACATGAAAAATGAAGAGGTCCCCTCAAATGAAGTAGATAACTAGTTCCCCATCACTGGGATTATGCGAACAGTGGCTAGACAACTGTTTAATCTACACATTGTAGAAGACATTCCTGATTTGAAGGGGAGGTCCAATGGAAGGTATTCAATAAATATATTGCATGCATGTGTGATTGAATCACTGCTATCCCTATGAATCTAGGTCCTCATGGGGTCCCACCAGCACCTGCTGGGAGCTTGGTGATGAGTTACCACTGCAGGGATGTAGGAGGGGGAAAGTACCAAACCCTCTTAAATCTTCTTACATTTCTGATTCAGTATATTTTTAAGCCTACATTTTAATATATATTAGAAAGTTTACATATTGGGTATGTGTAGTAAAAATTCCTTTACTTAGAAAGATACACAATCAGAAGCTCGGACACCACCGTTCTGAAGGACAGAAGCCCTAAAATAGGTTGAGTGGAATTAATGACCTGCCTCTCCTCTGCCCAAGGCTTCTGCCTGCCTATTGCAATGTCCTCACAACACTCAGGGGTTCGGAGTTGTAGCAAATGAAAAATCTCTGCAAAAAACTCCTTGTCCATTTATTAAGCTATATGGAAAAGACACATGTTTACACATTTCATCCATTTCTCATTGTTTGTGAAATGCTCCCTCATTACAATGTAACAGCTCTTTGGGTCTTTCGTGGGACAGATGGTCTTTAACACAGTGTCATCACAACCCACAGAGTGGCTGCCATCTCACAGACTGATTGCTCCACAGACCATGAGAGGACCCCTAAGTGACCATTAGGGTCCCAGGGCTGTGATGCGGCTCTGCTCAGAGAAGACCTTTAGACCATCGCATGCCAGCTGGTGGACAAGCAGTACACATTAGCAAAGCACAGCCTCTTTTTTATTTCACAATATGTGCACCTGTGTAACTTCATTTAAATACTAAACCATTGCTACTTCTTATTGAACTGTTTTCTTTCTCCAGCTACAAGTGTGTATGTGTACTGGGACAGAGAGGTGTGTGTGTGTGGCAGGGGAACAAAGGCTGGGAATCTTTTTAACGTTTTCGTTTTAAAATCTAGAGCTGGCTTGATGAGGATTTATGAGCTGTTTGCCATCCAAAATTTCCCAGTCCCCTTTTGGGTTTCCATCTTCTCCAGAGAAAGTCAGCTAAAAGTATGCATTTATTTTGTTGAGCGAATGAGTGCCGCTCAGTGCTGCGTACCTTACTATCCTGGTAGCTCCTGAAACCCATGGCCACTGAGCTGACCCTCCCTGCCTTGGTTCTCCGCCGCTTGATGTCAGAGCCTGGGTGTTGTATTCTCCAAACTCCCCATGGAGCTTGGCACGGTGCTGGCCCCAGGAAGCAGGCTGTGAAACGTGGGAAAAGAGAAATGAATCCTCCCTGGAGGTCCTCGGGCTGGGGGATAGGGCTGTCTTCTAAGGCTCTGGCCAAGGAGGCTGGTCCAGCTTCCTGGGGCCTGAGCCCCGCCCCATGCATCGCCCCGCCCACCGCCGCCCCGCCCAGCGAGGACTGAGCCCCGCCCCTCCGCAGTGCCGGCTGCTGGCCTCTCCCAGCGAGGGCGTTCTCCCTTCTCTGTTCAACAGTGGACCCGCTGTTCCGTTGCTCATCACGTGGGTCCCTCCCCAGGGCTTCCTCACCGTTCACACCCACCCGGACCTAGCCAGCCTTCCTGACCTAGGGCTGCCGCCGGCACCCATGAGCCGCTCAGCCCTCTAGGGGAGCTCTGTCCCAGGACCAGTGATGTGGGGTCAGTGACCTTTATGCCAAATCATTGGTCTGCTGCCCTGGAGGGGCCCCCATGAGGCCACCTTCAAATAAACCACTGCTTGGTGGCCTTGGTGGCTGAGACAGGGACCACGGTAGGCGGGCCTGGGCTCCTCCTGACGGCTGCCCACCCCCAGTGAGGGTGGGAGCATGGGGACTCCCTGAGTACGCTCACCCAGACATCTCTCTGGCTCATCAGAATACAAACCCTGAACGGGGTGGCCTGCCCCCGAAATGCTTGTGCGTGTATGCTGGGGTGGGGGTGGCGGGGACAGAGTATGGGAAAGAAGGGTGGAAGGTAGTTAACATTATCGAGCACCTGCTGCGTGGATGACACTGATGGGTGCTTTACACAACCATGAGCGACAAAGCTGTGTCTTTACAATAAATTTACTTCCGTTCTGTGTGCATAAGAAAGCCGCACGTTTATATCGTTTATATAGCACCTTTCCTTCCTTCGAAGTACCTCTATGCCTGTTGACTCTTGGAATCTTCACAACACCCTGCGGTTACAGAGGCAGGGACAAGGTGATGTGCCATCCGTTATGGGCTGGGCGTGGCTGGCTCCTCGCCCCTCGCCTCTGCACTACCCCACAGCGCCTTGCTTGACCATGTCCAGTCGCAGAACAGCCTTCTGGTGGTTGCTAGAGCTCAGTCATCCCCGTCTGAGTTTGCAAGTTCCTTCAGGGCAGAAATTATTCTCCTTTTCTTCCCTTTTACCATTGGGGCTCAATGCTGCACAGCCAGCAAGTGACTGTTTACTGAGTTCTTTGTTGGCACAGACCACTTTGTCCATCGACAGGGGAAGTGATGGAATCCTAGTCTCTGGGTTCTCACCAGGAATCCCTCACAGTTCAACCTTCATTAACCTGAGCATCAGCCTCCAGAGTCCCAGCTCGACAGATTTGAGAGACCTAAAGCAAAACCCCAGCCCGGTCTGGCCTGTGCACTCAGCCATGGCACCAGAGCTGGGGGGCTGCTCTCCTGAAGGTCTGGGCTGCCGTGCTGCGGCAGGGCGGGACACACATGGGAGGGAAGCTCAGTCACTCCTGTCCCTGTCCCCAGGCCTCCTCCACTCCCGGAGGGTGCAGACTGGCCCAGGGGTGGCAGCAGATGAGAACAATAATACTGTCGTGTGTATGGAGCCCTTGGCCATGTGTGAGGTCCCCCCATCCTCCCGGCCTGACTTGCTGCAGCTTGGGCAGGGCAGCCATGAAGCTTCTGGGTTTTCCTAGGGACACCGACTTCCTGCCCAAGTTTACACCCGTGGCACGCCTTCCATTCCTTCCTGGACATATCCTGAAGCACCCCTCTCCCACCGTCCCAGCACCTAGGAGCAGGGGTCCCGGCGGAGTCCCCCTCACTGGCTGTTCCCCGCCCAGTCTGGCAGTTTGTGAATCTGGCGCTCCACAGAGATGGAGGTCCGGAGCGTGCCCATGGAGTTCTCCATCTTGTTGGGCTCCGGCATGCAGCCCCCTTTCTGGCACAGTCCCCAGAACACCTCGCGGGACTTCTTGCGGAAGCGCTTGCCCACGATCACATACACCAGCGGGTTGAGGCAGCTGTTGCTGTAGGCCACGTAGGAGGCGATCTGCGTGAAGACGTCGACCACGTGCTCATCCCAGCAGCCGGACAGGATGTCCAGGCGCAGCAGCGTGTCCAGCACGGTGCTGATCTGGAAGGGCAGCCAGCAGACGACGAACAGCAGCAGCACGGCCAGGACCAGCACCGTGGCCTTCCTCTCCGTCTGGATCTCCTTGAACTTCTGCATCTCGTTGTTCCGGAGTACCTGCATGATCTGCACTGTGCAGAAGGTGATGACGGCCAAGGGCAACAGGAAGCCCACGAAGTTCAGGAGGATGTTGGTGAACACCTCCCAGGTGCGGGACGGGTAGATGATGACGCAGGCTGTGACGTTGTGGCCCTCGTCCCGATACTCCTTCATGGTCCGGAAGGCCAGCATGGGCGAGCTCAGGAGGAGCGTGCATCCCCAGATCACCAGGCTGTAGAGCTTGGCCCAGCGCACCCCGCGCATCCGGCCCATGGACATGGTCTTCACCAGGGCCAGGTAGCGGTCGATGCTGACCAGCATGAGGAAGGAGATGCTGCTGTAGAGGTTCATGTAGAGCATGGTGTTCACCACGCGGCAGAGGACCTCCCCAAAGAGCCAGTCAAAGTTGTTGGCGATGGTGATGGCCCAGAAGGGCAGCCCGCAGGCCAGGATCAGGTCCGCCACAGCCAGGTTGCCCAGGTAGATCTCGGCCACCGTGCAGCTGGTCTTGTGCAGGCAGAAGATGCTGAGGACAAAGATGTTCTCGAGGGCGGCCAGCACGAACAGCACCCAGAGGAAGGGGGCCTGGATGGTGTTAAGCCAGTTCCACCAGTCGGAGAAGACGCAGGTGCTGGGCACCGTCCCGTTGAGAGCCGGCAGGAGGACTTGCGAGGTGATGTTGAGCATTTCCGTGCTGAAAGAAAGTGAAAAGAGGCTGTTACACCTCGAGTCACAAGAGGCAGGAGAAACAGCTGACGCAGAAGGAGGAGGGGCTCAGCAAGCAGCTTCCAGAAGCCAGGTCAGGAGCAGCACTCGGGGCCTTTCTGCCGCACGCTCAGAGACTCAGGTCCGGACATCCCTGACGCCCCGGGGTCTTTGAAAGGTACCCTGTGTCCTTGGGTGAGGCTGAGAGGTCGTGGTCTTCACCTTGGTGCTGCACTGGGACGTTTCCTCGGCCAGCGTCCATCACCAGCACTGACCATCGCAGTCTTGGACCCTGGAGTTCCTCGACGCCTCCATGATGGGAGGATTCGCGCACATTCCTTCCTTATCACACGGGCCCCTCCCGAGGGAGCTGGTCATTTTCAGATTCTCATGGCCTGGTCACGGTGAGTAATTCATTAGAGGAGATAAATGGTATCATGCCAGACTGGGAGGTTCCAGCCCGGCTCCGAGACCACAGCCCATGTGCCCACACCCTGTCTCCTTCTGGCAGAGGGCAGCTTTGTGCTTCCGGAACCCCCACCAGCAAGAAGTTGATAATAATAAGA
The DNA here is from genome assembly GCF_010015895.1 of Lontra canadensis. NCBI lineage: Eukaryota > Metazoa > Chordata > Mammalia > Carnivora > Mustelidae > Lontra > Lontra canadensis. The sequence goes on from NW_022631092.1 coordinate 597,235, forward strand.
GGTTGCATGATGGAAAGGCAGGGCAGGGGCTTTGGAACCAAGCAGTCCTCCTGGTTCAAATCTGGGCTCATTCATTAGCTGTGTGACCTTGGGTAGGTCGAAACCTCTCTGAACCTCAATGACCTACCCCGTAAAATGGGAATAACATAATCTACTTGTCAGGGTTGTGGTGCGAATCCAAAACAATTGGCAAAAAGCCCCAACCTCGGTACTTGGTTCGATAAGTGTGAATAACTATTTTTATGAACCACTAGCAACACTTGGCTTGCTCCTGTGTTAGTGATTTTATCGTTAACCCACTGGTTCCTCTTTCACTCTTGGGTGAGACTCAGACCGTGGAGCTGTTCATTTTCTAGAAATGTCACTGTTAAGGCTAATTCATCTCTACCTTCAGCAAAGAGGCATGGGGCTTGGACACATATGGGTTCCAATCCTAGCTGTGTGGCCTTGGGCAAATCACTTGACCTCTCTGAGCTTCCATTTCATCTCCTTTGGAGTAGAGTATTACTCTCTTCTTGACTTGTTTTGCATGGCTGTGGCAAGGTTCAAATCAAAGAGTGGATATGAAGACACGTTGCAGGCAGAAAGCCCAACCCAGATAGCAGGACTGAGTGGACATTTTCCCAGTGCCCTATGTGGTGGGGGAGGGAAGGTGGCCCTAGGCAGGCTCTTCCTAGAAGGGCGATTCTTTCCTGGGCAGGCTTATGGGGCAGGGGTTGAGCCACAACTTATGGGAAAGAATCTGCTGTTCACCTTGGGATTTCCTAGGAAAAACCCTCCCTCTTACTTCCAGGAGTAGGGGGCTGGTTTTCAGTGGCCAGACTGGGCATCTCTGACTGACTGACTTACTCATCGATGCGTTTGTCTTTTCCTTTTTATTTAAAAAAAAATTTATTTATTTAACAGAGAGAGAGAGAGAAATCACAAGTAGTCAGAGAGGCAGGCAGAGAGAGAGGGGGAAGCAGGCTCCCCACTGAGCAGAGAGCCCCATGCGGGGCTCCATCCCAGGACCCTGAGATCATGACCTGAGGTGAAGGCAGAGGCTTAACCCAATGAGCCACCCAGGCGCCCACGTTTATCTTTTAAATGTGCCTCAAGCTTCTTCTCTGTGGGAGCCAGGAGCCAGTACCACGTGTCCCCTGCCCTGTCCATGCTCCCAAGTGTGACAAATGCCATGAGGTGGAAGGAAGGGCACAGGGCACAGAATTGGTGGGAGGTGGAGAAGGTTAGAGGTGATTCTGGAGCTAGGTGTCCCAGGATGAGGGACATGTCAATGGACAGCTAGAAGGAACAGCGTTATATGGTGACAGATGGCGGCTGCGCTTGGGGTGAGCAGAGCGTAATGTACCGAGAATTTGGATCACTGTGTTGTACACCCAAAACCAAGGTAGCATTGTGTGTCAACTGAACTCCGATGAGAAAGTTAAAAAACAAAAACAACAACAAAGGGGAGGGGACGGACCAGGCAGAGGGAGCAGCTTTAGAGGAGGTGCAGAGCGGAGAAGCCTCTGGCACGTTCTGGAAGGCAGACTAGATGTTGGACAGGGAGGCGGGAAGTGGCAGGAGATGGGATGAATAAGGGAAAAAGGACAGTCATCACTGGCTGCTAAGAAACCGAGGCTTTGTCCCCGAGGGCTTTAAGGAGGGAGCGACAGAATAGAAAAAACACTCTAGAACCTTCTGGTGAAGTGGTGGCTTTAGGATATCCCAAAATTCTGTGCCACCCTTCCCTTCAAAGGGTAGAGTCTAGTTCCTCTTCTGGGGAACGTGGCCAGACTTGGTGACTTGCTTCCCACCCACGGTGGCAGCGACAGTGCGTGACTCCCACAGCCAGTCCCGGAACATGCGCGATGCAGGGCACAGCGGGTTCAGCGTCTGACTCTGAGTTTCGGCTCAGGTCGTGATCTCAGGGTCACGAGATCGAGCCCCCTGTCAGGCTCCATGCTCGGCACGGAGTCTGCTTGAGATTCTCTCTCCCTCTGTCTTTACTCCTCTCCGCCACATGCCCCCCTAACCCCTGGACTCTGTCTCTCTTTCTCTCAAATAAATAAATCTTTTTTAAAAACCCATAGTGCTGCTTCCTTCTCTGCCTTTTGGGTCTCTTGCTGAGGGGGAGACTGGCTGCCGCGTTGGGAGGGGACACAAGCAGCTATGTGGAGAGGGACCCCCTTGCCTCTTGGAAGCAGATCCTCTGGTCCCAGGTAAGCCTTTGGTTGACGCCGGCCCCCAGCCTTTGAGTGGTCTAGTGGAGGCCCAGTGGAGGCCCCAGACATCAGGGAACCGAGATGAGCTGTCCCCGCTGGGTCTTAAGTTCCTGACCCCTGCAAACTGGGTGGCTCTGGAAGTAAGGTCTACCCTGGGCAGCCTCCCTGGTCCAGCCTTTGGCCCTGTTTCTGCAGCTACAGAAAACCCACTTCCTTGGTGCCCCAGGCTGGGAGAGTTGACTCTCAGGATCTGGCTCTCTGAGACTGAAGTCACCAGCTGCTGCTTGTTCATTTCCCAGCAATACAGTCCTTGGCCACCGGGATGGCCCCGGCCCCTAGTTGGCTCTGAGAAGCCACAGATTCATCCGAGGTGGCCTGGGGAGTGTGTAACTGGGAGTTACGAGCCCCGAGGCTATTTGGTTATCTGCAGAGTAGGCCGCGCTCCCGCATGGGGCTGGGGGCCTGGACTGGGCCCTTCTCCCCTTTCTTGGGCCAACACTGCCAGCTGAGAACCAACCCTCCTTTTCCTCTGCTTCCACTCAGGATCAGCTTTCCCTACATCCTCTCTTTAGGGTGGCTTGGCCTTCTACCAGATGTCAAACATGTGTTGGAAACTTCCTGTCTCCATGATGACCGGGAACGTCACGTCTCTGTCTGATTCCTTGGGTGTTGACATCAGAGTGTCTCCCCATTTCCAAGTTCATTTGGGATAGCTCACACGTGACCACTATTACTGTGTCCTTGTCCTGCATCTCTGTGCTCTGACAAACCCCACAGAACACCTGCTCTGACTGCTCCTACCAGGCTCATGGGGATTTGAACACTGGCCACGCCAGCCCCCTAGAGTTTTCATCTGTAGATTCAACATCCCTTGTCACTTCAATTGTTGTCCAGGAGATGGGGGTCAGGTTCTCCAGGCCTTCTTCAGGCTGCCTGGCCCTCCCTTATATGGAGTATGTCGAGGAAGTCTTTCGACTTACCTAAAAGAGGCTGTGGTGGGCACAGGGTCCTCATGAAAAGACAGGAACATTGATCTTTTCCAGGTGGAGAACATCTTGACTCAGTGTGGGACGAGAGGGAGGCTCCTGGGCTGACCAGGGGAGAAAGGACAGTTAGATGGTGGCTGGGGACCATAAAACACACATACTCTCCACCAGGGAAGGGAAACGGAGTCCTTCACTTAACACATGTTTATTAAGCAGCTACTGCATATGGGTGCTAGGGACCTAATGATACAATGTCCCGTCCTCCAGGATCGTGCAGTCCAATGGAGAAGCTAGGTGTTCCTGAATTAGTCACTAATTAACTGAAAACTGACATAAATGCTATGAAATAAAGGTTCCATGACAGAATGTAACATGGAGTCCTAAACCAGCCTGCTCTGGGGATGAATGGGTATTTATTTTGAGACCTGAAGTTATGCAGGAGGAAACTGGGTAGCAGGTTGGTGGTAGAGAGGAGGATGTCTGGGTGGAAGGAACAGCAGATGCAAAGGTCCTGAGGCAGGAAGAAACTTGCTGTGGACATGTGTTAGGCCCTGGTGGCTGTTGGGGGAAGGAGGGGAGGAGATTGTGGCAGGGGCAGTGTGGAGGCAGGGAGACATTTGTCTAGGAGCCGGATGATGGAGACTAGAGAGGAGGAATCCCAGGGATGTTTAGAAAGGTTGTAAGGCTGGCCAGGGAGAGGCTGGGGATGAGGGCAAGCAGCATGTCAAGGACGCCCCTCCCTACCCACCACAGGGGCTGCCATCTCCTATGGAGGGAAGAGGCAGAGGGGGCTTCCCCATCTCATGCGACCTCTTGGTCCTGTCCCGGAAGCGTGGGACTAGCCGGGAGCCCAGGTGCACGTGCGTGTGAGTGCATGCGGCCACGGGTCTGCCCAGCCCCAGGTTCCAGCCACTTCTTAGCAAGAGCAGCCTGTGCAAAGGGCAGGCATACGGGCTTCCAGAAGCCAGCTGTCTGAATTCAGCTGGGGGGTGGGTGGAGCTAGGGCAGCAGACAGTTCAGGAAATACAGGCACATTAGAAAAAGAAGGGAGTGAGTTGGTACGTGGGAAACAGGCAGAAGACATTTAGTTCACATCTGAAAAACGTTGAGCAGAACCCCTAAGCTGAGCTGAGGCCAGGATTTAGAACTTTCCAGAGGAGGAACGGGCTGCAAAGTGGTACTGATCCTGCAGGGAGGGGGATCTAGGGAAGGCAAGACAGGCCTTGTAGATTGCCTTTTTGGGGAGGCCCTTCCTGGCCCCGAAGAAGAAAATTCTACTGGAGGTGAGAGGTCATGTGCTTGAATCATTCATTCCTCCATGCTGCCTAGTGAGAAAGAGCCCGGCGACCTTCCTCTGCCAGTGGGGTTCCCTGTCCTGCTGAGGGACCTCAGCCCGCCTGCAGGCCTCCCTTTCCCACGGGACGGTGACAGGTGACTCAGGGCTTCCAGCGCCGTCACCCTGGGGAGTGCCCAACATTTCCTCACTGTCCTCCCTCGTGTCCACCTGCTGGGCCATTGGGAATCTGGCCGGCTGACCCTAACTGCTCCCATTTTCAAAACAAAGCCTGAGGCTTCTCTGTCTCCAGCAGGCCCAAGAAAGGGATTTCAAGTCCAGAGAAGTTGCTGGCGTGGAGGGGGGGGGTGTGCGTGTTGTTTCTGTCCCTCTGCTTTGGAGGTGCCCAGCCCAGGGGAGGACTGTGTGGGGCTGCAGGCTACTGCCCACCCCTCTCCCTGCAGCCCACCCCCAGCCCCAGGGGACCCTTTCCGTGGACTTGGCCAGCGGGAGCACCGGCAGGACATGGAGGGAGGGAGAGCATGAATATGGGGCATCGCCCCCATTTCCCTGTCTCGGGGCCTCCAGGGACTGAGGTCACAGCTCCTCTGAGGGGCCCCTTCCACCTCCCTGGCCAGGATTCTGGAGATGACAACCTCCACCATCTCATCTTTGTGAGATCTCATCTTGGTTCTCGGCAAGGGGCGGGGACCACTGCCGGGGCCTTGGCTCTGCTAGCCCTGAGGTTCCACAGAGCGTCTACACTCTAAGCAGACCCCCTGTCCAAAATCTCTCCATACTGGGGGCACCTGGGTGGTTCAGTCGTTAGGCATCTGCCTTCAGCTCAGGTCATGATGCCAGAGTCCTGGGATCGAGTCCCACATCTGGCTCCCTGCTCAGTGGGAAGCCTGCTTCTCCCTCTCCTGTCCCTCTGCTTGTGTTACTTCTCTCTCGGCCTCTCTCTTTGTTAAATAAATATTTTTTTTTTTTTTTTTTTAAAGAAAGAAACCTCTCCATATGGCCGGTGTGAATGTGCCTTCTCTGTCCTCCTGGGACCCTGTGGGGATTATAAAATCTGATGTCAGATGTCAGAGAGGGATTGGAAGGAATGTGGGAGGGAGTGTGGCTCCAGGGCACGTTGGCTCCGGGGAGGGGGCTGGTCAGGAGTGTGGCCCTCATTCTCTGTCACCCAGAAGGAGCTCCCTTGTCCCTCCAGTCCCCCTCCAGGCCTCAGGACTGTCCTGGTCAGTCTCCACCACCTCTGCCCTACAGGCCAGAGCAGCGAGGTGGGAGGGGGTGACTCTGAAGATGGGCTTCCCCCTTGTGTCTCACACTGATGCTTCATAAGGAACATCCAACGTCCTGATTCATTCGTTCTCCATCTGCCTCAGAATCCAGGCCAAGAAGACTTGCTTCAAAAATATTTCCTTTCGTTGAATCACAGGAATCCTGTCTGTCCCCGCTGCCAGGAGTAAATGCCATGTGAGTCTCAGAGGGAGACCCTTGTGGCTTCCCAGGAACCCACGTCTCAGGGGCTCTGAGTCTGGGGTCACCCTGAAATGCACAGCGTCCCTTTCTCAGGGGCCAACCTTCCTCTGGGCTGGAGCCCCCAGCCTCACAGACCCCTCCAGGCAGCATCCTGTGGCCGCGCGAGACCCAGGAGGAGCTGCCCGCGGCGAGGGGTGTGGGCCGGACGGTGGGGAACCCTGGAGCATGTGGTCACCCCTCCTGACGGGCCGGCCCCACGGGGCCCATGTGGCTTCAACCTCTGTCTGGGATTTGCACCCGTTTTCTGCAAAGAGTGAGGGCCCAGTGCCCGAGTCTAGCCAGATTCGGAGAGCTTAGAGCCCACAGTGTTTATTTTTGGCAGGTTGTTTTGATGACAGATGGTTCTCAGTTTCCTTTTAAATAAAGTTGGTGATAGGAAGTCACAGGTCAAAAGTAAGTCTCTTAGAGAAGCGGCTGTGTGGGTAGTTAGGTCTGGCAGAGACCGCATGTGGAATGACCGAATTTGGGAAAACAATCCCAAAACGCCTAGCTGGAAATGGCGGGGGGCGCCCAGGCTCGTGGGATCAGAAGTCAGACCTGGAACTGGGTCCTCCTCCACCGGGCTTCTTATTTGTGGGTTTGTATAAAAACAGCCCCCACCTCCCAGGGCTGTCAGCACGTGGAAATGAATGCACAGGGCACGTGGGCAATGTGTTCTCGAAGCCAAGCTGACCTTCCTGCCCCAGGAAGAGGGCTGGTCTGCTTCTGCCATCGCATGAGCTGTGGGATGCGGGAGACCCTTCCACGCAGTCTGTCTGCTCTCCCGCTCACAGCTCATGGACCCACACTCGGTTCCCAGATGCTGATTCCTCAGCTGGATGGAGAGAGGTGAGTGTGTCGCTGGGACGTGTTGTGTATGTGTGTAGGGTGTGTATGTTGTGTATGTGTGTGGGGTGTGTGTGAGATGTGCGCGTGTGGTGTGTGATTATGTGTGTGTGCATGGTGTGTGTGTGTGGTGTGTATATGTGTATGGTGTGTGTTGTGTGTTGTGTGTGGTATGTTGTGTGCGATGTGTATGTGTGTGGTGTGTGCAGTGTGTGTATGATGTGTGTGTGACGTGTGTTTTGTGTGTGTGTTGTGTGTGAGGTGTGTTGTGTGTATGATGTGTGTATGTTGTGTATGTGTGTGGTGTGTGTGTGGTATGTGGGAGATGTGTGTATATGGTGTGTGTTGTGTGGTCTATGCAGTGTGTGTGGTGTGTTTGTGAGTGTTGTGTGTGTGTCGTGTGTGGTAGGTGTATGATGTGTGTGTGGTGTGTATGTATATGGTGTGTGTTGTTTGGTGTGTATGTGTGTGGTGTGTGCATGGTGTGTGTGTATGGTATGTGTGTGGGGTGTGTGTGAGGTATGTGTTGTGTGTGTGATGGGTGCATGTTGTGTATGTGTGTAGGGGGTGTGTGGTGGTATGTGTGTGGTATGTGGGAGATGTGTATATATGGTGTGTGTTGTGTGGTCTATGCAGTGTGTGTGGTGTGTATTGTGTGTTGTGTGTAGTATGTGTATGGTGAGTGTTGCGTGGTGTGTTGTGTGGCTGCCTACCCCATGTTGTGTTGTGTGTGCGGTGTGTACATGTGTTCTGTGTGTGTTTGGTATGTGTATGATATATGTGTGGTGTGTGTGGTATGTGTTGTGTGTATGTATGTGGTGTGTGCATGGTATGTGTGTGGGGGTGGCGTGTGTGATGTGTGTGTGGTGTGTTGTGTGGCCGTCTATCCCACTGTATTCCGCATCCTGAGAGGGAAGGGCGTCTTCCTCATCTTGCCACTCCGCTGGGCCTGCACGGATTTGCACGTCCCAGTCTCTTGAAAGACACTCGCCTGTAAGTGGAATCTCTCCAGCCACCCAGCAATTCAGAATCAAGGCCAGGGTCAGAGAGAGCCGACGTCTCGAGTCACATGGGAGAGCCCTCCCTTGGACACCTCCCCAGCACAGAGGCTTTCCTCTGAACTCTGATCTCCACGAGTCCCGGTAAGGGGCTGTTTATAGCCAGTCACCAGGGAAGAGATTGGGCCACAGTAAACACTGGTGGGGCGGGGGGCGGGGAGGAGGAGGAGGTGGCCTCCCGCGCCTTGTTGGCCTCTGCGGCAGGGCAGAAGCATGGCCTGGGCACAGTTTCCAGGGGACCCTTTTCTCTTTTGTCCTGAAAAAAGGTCAAAGCCGTTTCTGGGGAAGGGTGGGGTTCTGGGAAGTCAACCCCCATTCTAGGAACTCCTCGAGAGCAGAATCAGAAGATCCAGTCCTGCCACGTGGGCTCTTCTGGCATTTGCACACTTTGCAGGCCTGGAATGTTTTGGAAACATTTACAGAGAAGGCAAGAGAAGCCGAGGCCCGAGGCCACTCTGTGTTCTGCCACAGAGGGGAGGGCGCACTTACCCGACTCTGTTCGCCCTCCGATGACCCGGGGCCCGGTTCAGCCTTTATCTTTTGCTTATTATGGAAGGTTATTCTGTTCAGCATGTTTTGCTTCTTTTCCCCACATTGGGTTTTGGAGTTTTCATGATTGGGCAACATCATCTGACATCCTAACACCTTCCCTTTTTGTTTTAGAAGATAATGTGACCATACACACCCACCCCCCCCCACACACAATGGGATACTATGCAACCATCAAAAAACCCCAAGATCTTGCCATTTGCAAAGATGTGGATGGAATTAGAGGGTATTATGCTGAGCGAAATAAGTCAATCAGAGAGAGACAATTATCATATGATCTCACTGATCTGAGGAATTTGAGAAACAAGACAGAAGATCATAGGGGAAGGGAGGGAAAATGAAACAAGATGAAACGAGACAGGGAGACAAACCATAAGCGACTCTTAATCTCAGGAAACAAACTAAGGGTTGCTGGAGGGGAGGGAGGTGGGAAGGATGGGATGGCTGGGTGATGGACATTGGGGAGGGTATGTGGTATGGTGAGAAAAAAATAAAAAAAAGAAAAATAGAACATAAAAAAAAAGATAATGTAACCACACAGTAAATAACATTTAAACATGTTCAGATCTCCTAGAGTTCCATCCCTACACATAGCCATTAACATTACATTTGTTTATTGTTATCGATGAATCATTCCTTTATTCCAAGCTCTTTCCATGTAATATATTTTCCTAGTGCCTATGCAACGGAATAAAGAGAAACCTCATTTAAAATGGGGTCAGTTGGGCGCCTGGGTGGCTCAGTGGGTTAAGTCGCTGCCTTCGGCTCAGGTCATGATCTCAGGGTCCTGGGATCGAGTCCCGCATCGGGCTCTCTGCTCAGTCGGGAGCCTGCTTTCCTCTCTCTCTGCCTGCCTCCCTGCCTACTTGTGGTCTCTCTCTGTCAAATAAATAGATAAAGTCTTAAAAATATTAAAAAATAAATAAATAAAATGGGGCCAGTTTGGGGCACCTGGGTGGCTCAGTGGGTTAAGCCTCTGCCTTGGGCTCAGGTCATGATCTCAGGGTCCTAGGGTCGAGCCCCGTGTTGGGCTCTCTGCTCAGCCCGGAGCCTGTTCCCCACCCCCACCCCCCCATCACCTGCCTCTCTGCCTACTTGTGATCTCTGTCAAGTGGAAAAATAAAATCTTTAAAATAAAATAAAATAAAATAAAATAAAATGGGGTCAGTTTGGAGCGTGTGGGTGGCTCAGTCAAGCATCTGACTCTGGATTTTGGCTCAAGTCATGATCTCAGGGTCGTGAGACTGAGGCCTTCATCTGGCTCCATGTTGGAGCCTGCTTAAGATTCTCTCTCTCCCTCTCCTTCTGCCTCTCTCCCCATGTCCTTCTCTAAAAAACAAACAAACAAACAAAAAAAAAAACGGGGTCGGCTTAGCCAAAAGATACAAAAATATAGATTTGAAGGGGGCACATACACCCCAGTGTTTATAGCAGCATTAGTAACAATAGCCCTATTATGTTAAGAGCCCAATGTCTATCGGCTAACGAATGGATAAAGAAGATGTGAGATGTGTGTGTGTGTGTGTGTATTGAGCCATCAAAAAGAATAAAAGTTTGCCATTTACAACAACGTGGATGGAACGAGAGGGTATTATGCTAATTCCCTCATATGTGGAATTTAGGAAATAAAACAGATGAACATATGGGAAGGGAGAAAGAGAAAGAGAGAGAGGGAAGCAAACCATAAGAGACTCTCAATGATAGAGAACAAACTGGGGGTTGCTGGAGGGGAGGTGGGTGGGGAGGGGATGGGCTACAGGGGTGATAGGTATCAGGAGGGCACTTGTGATGAGCCCTAGGTGTTGTATATAAGTGATGAATCACTGAATTCTACACCTGGAACCAATTTTACCATATATATTAACTAATAAGAATTTAAATAAAAATTTGAAAAGAAAAGAAATACATAGGAAAGTAAATACGCCCCCCCCAAAACTAAAGAAATAAAATGGAGTTAGGCGGCCAGCAGGGGGAGCTCTCACATCACACCACTCTATAGCCTTTTTCAGCACGGAGGAAAGCATGCACCCCTCCCCCAGAAAGAAAGAAAGAAGATTGTCTTCTGACCCAGCAACAGCCCAGCCAATGAGAGACAGTCACAACTCAGCCAATGAGAAATCACTATGCTTGGAACTCCCGGTTCTCTCCGATAGGCTTTTTGTTTGTACCAGCTCCCCCCCAGCCAAGTTTGCCTTTCTCTCCGTAGAAGAGGCTTTTTCTTCTTTATTCTCTTCGCTTGGCCAAGGTTTTGTTGTAGCTTGTGTGTCCCAAATTGCAGTTCTCTGCTGTCCTCAAACCATTTTGCTGGTAAAGCCACTGATAGTCTTATTTTTAAGGTCAACATGCCCCAGCCACGTTGCCCCTCTCCTGTCCCCCCAGGACATTTCCTGTGCTCCCACCTCTTTGCCTTTGCTCCCAGGTCGGGGGTGTGGGTGGCTGCAGCCTGAGGGGATGGCAGGGGCAGTCCAGAGGGCTGCTTGGGGACCGCTGGGGAATGGCACAGGACTGGGAAATCGGCAGTCCCTGGGCCTTTGGTTTGGGGCTTGAGCAGGGAGCTTGGTGGGTGGGCTACAGAGGGATAGCCACAGGTGTGTGTATGTGCACGTGTGTGTGTGTGTGCGCACATGTGAGAATGTGGAAGAGCGTAGGCTCGGTACCTGGAGATGTCCCCAAGTGATGGGAATGGCATGGGACTGGGGTTTCATAATTGAGATCCAACCAGGTCAGAATCCCAGCTTCAACAGGTACTAGCTGTGTATAACCCAGGACAAGCAGCTGAACCCCTCCAGACCTCAGTTTTTTAATCCATCCAATGGGCATGCCTACTAATAGCTCCTACTTCGTTTCTGACAATATAAGGAAGTTAATGATTGCAAAGCACTTAGAGCAACGCTTGATACATATTCAATGCTCCCTAGATGTTAGCTTTCCCTTCCTCTCTGCTTTGTATCAGGTTACTGTGACACAATTTTATTGGAGGAAAGAATTTTCCTTAAAAAGCAAAAGTTCAACCTACCCCCACCCTCTTTCACAGAAGGGAAAACTGAGGCCCAGAGAGGTGATGAGATGTCTAAAGTCACACAGCAAGTAAGTGCCAGCCAGAGACCCCAGCCGAAGCCTTGCCGATCTCCTGCTGGAGTGGTCTTTTAGGAGTTTGGAGCCAGCCAGAGGCGATCAGGGGTCTGGAGGCACTCACAGGACAGGGGCCATTGGGGTCAATGCCCGAGGACTGTCTTAATTGAAGCATGGGATTCTTGTACCAAACCTCTTCCACTTTCCTTCTTCCTTCCACCCCTGCAAACTCTTCCTAGGTTAACCTGACAGGATCCTGGAATATTAGGGTAAGAAGGGCATCATTTCGAACATTTCATCAAACACACTCACATTACGGAAGTGGACACAGAGGCCCAGAGATGGTGGGCATTTTCCCAGGACACACAGCCAGCTAGTGGCAGTGCTCAACCTTGAAGCCAGGTCCCAGAATCCTGATACCCAGACCCCATGTTCTCTTTTTTTTCTTTTCTTTCTTTTTTTTTTTTTTAAATCACGCCACAACTGTCCCCATCCCATGTGGAAGAAAGTGCTGGGTGCTAATATTGTCTGATTGTGAACATGTTTAAAAACCCACCTCACACCCCTAGTCCATGCAAAGGTGTGGGGGCATACACGAGACCTAAGAGCGGCTGCCTAAGTGTGATTCGAATGGTGTCCTTTCCCCTCTCCTGTATGTTCCGGGGTTGAAGTCATGAGCATGTAAATAATTTATAAAGGGAGGAAACAAATCTTTTCAAGAGAGCCTTGCGAGAAAGGAAGGCTGTGGGTCCAGAGGGATGTGTTTTCCAGAAAAGCAATTCCTCAGGAAAGGCTCAGGTTCGGATGTACTGAAGAATGCTCATTTCTTCTGCAGACTCTCTAGCTCCTGGAGGGTCCTGGTGGCCTAGCGGTGGCCGTGGGCCTGCTGGGGTGGGAGGAGAGGGCAGCTGGCCAGGGGCCTTGGCCACATGCAAACGTTTACTGTGTCTTCCCACACAGCTGGTTTACAAAACAAGGAGGAGGAAGACATAATAAACAGAGACTGGGAGCCAGCTGTAGAGAAAAAAAACAACCCCTCATGGCACAAAGTGGTTTGGGTCCTACCAAGGTGCGTGTGAGAGGGCCAGCGGGGAACGCCCAGTTGGGGGCAGGTGGAGTTTTGTGCCTTCCTGCACAATGTGACATCTGAGATCTCGGCTCTAAAGGGACCCTTTCTATTGTGCCTTCACTTCCTGACCCTTTGTTCCTTCAATACACTTCCATTCCCCGTGTGCTTGTCATGAGATACAGTGGGGAAGAGCACAGACACACTGGGCAGGACAAAAAGAGCTTGGACGGCAAGCTACACCCTAATGCCATCCTTCAAGGACCATCTCCATTCTCTAGCTGAGCACCAGTGTGACCTGGAGTCAGTGCCTTGTTACCTCTGGGACCGCAGTTCTGCGATTCCAATGAGCAGATGTGATAGATGGTTCCGGAGACCGCTGCACATCCATGTCCCTAAAGAGGAAATGGGCAGCCACGGAGAAACAGGCAAGCAGGGGTGGGGTGGGGGGATCGGCACAGTGCTGGTCCAGGGGCATCCTCTCACTTGCTGGCATCCAAAGGCATTTATGGTGACGGAGGGAATGAGTCAGTCTTAGTAAGCTTCCCTTCACCCGGAAGCATGTCTCCCTGCCTGCCTGCCTCTGAGGATCCTGGGGCCTGGCCCCGCCTGCCAGGCCTGCCCAAGACAAAGCCACAGTCAGGTCTGAGCCTGGCCCCCACGCAGGGACTATGGCCCTCTTCCCAGTTCTGTTTCGGGAGGTGGAGCCCATTGGAACCCAGAGAGGCAACCTTCAGACCTAATCCCAGAGCTCCAGGTTCAGCCTGTGTTAGACATTTTCTAGAAAGGAGTGGCAGGGAAGCATGTCCCTTAGCGCTGATCTGCAAAGGGATGGGCCTTGAGTCTCCCAGGATCAGTGAAGCAGAGAGTGTGGGGAAATTGTCTCTCAGTCCCCAGCACAGGTACTGATATCACAGACACCGGCAAGCCAGGGATGTGTCTTGCTTTTGTCTGGCTGATGACCTGCGGCAGGAGACTGAGCCCCAGGGGTAAATGAGGATAACCTCCCATAGAAGGGTATTGCGAAGACTGGTGACGACGCCTAAAGCACCTCCAAAATAAAGGTATTTTCTCTGTACATTTCAATGCCCCATCTTATATAGCATACGGACTGTTGTTACTCGCCCATTTCATAGATGAGCAAACTGAGGCCCAGCTAGCGAGGTGAAGCCACCAGGATTGGCACCGAGGCAGAGCCCTAGGTTTGTCTCTTTGTTTTTGTTTTTTTAGCTTATTGTTACAGAAAGCATTGAAAATATATACAAGCTGACACACTGCCTTCATGAAACTTTACGTACCCATCGCCCAGCCTCTGTAAGAGCCAACTCATGGTCAGTCTTGTTTCTTTCACACCAAAACCCACCCCACCTCTCCTGTAAGACTTAGAGCAAATCTCACACACCTACCCTTTATTCTGTAAATACTTCACGGTGTGTCTCTACCAGATAAGGACTCTTTTCGAGAAGTGTCCGTGCCTATCCATTAACACATCTACAAGAAATCAGCAATAATTTACTAGCATCAACTCTCCAGGCAGTGTTCCAATTCCTGATGGTCTCATGATGTCCTATTTTTTTTCAAGTCTTTTTTCTTTTCTTCTTTTAAGTAGGCTCAGCACCCAACGCGGGGCTCAAACTCACCACCCTGAGATCAAGAGTTGTGTACTCTACCCTCTGAGCCAGTCAGGCGCCCCACAGTTATTTTCTCAAATCAGAACCCAAATTACTTTACATATTGCGTTGGTTGGTATGTCTCTTGTGTTTTTTAAAATTTATTATTTATTATTTATGACATTTCTCACTCTGCTTTCTCTTCCCATCAATTCACTTGTTCATGAAACCTGAGTCTTGGTTCTTTGGTTTCCCTCAGCGTAGAGCAGTGCTGTCCAGTGGAGATCTAATTTTTAATGAGGTAATCGTAAATTTTCTAGTATACACATTTGAAAAATAACACCACCAAAAAATGGAAAAAGAAGCAGGCTCAAGTCATTTTAATACTATATTTTTAAGTCAGTATATCTAAAATATCATTTCAATATATAATCAATAAGCTCTTTGTTTCTATATCACTCACTCTGTCCATTTATGAGGGCCTACTGTATGCTGCCTACCAGGTCATGTGCTAGCCTCTTTGTAGTGCTTACTGTGATTGCCAAGCAGTGTTCTAAGTGCTCTCCATGAATTAATTGAGGAACTCCACAACCACGTTAGATGGAAGGACTACTACTGTCCCCATTTCACAGATGAGAAAAGAGAGGCCAGAGTTACACAGTGAGTGCCTCGTGGAGCTGGGATTCGAACCCCGGCACCTCTCGGGACGGTGTCTTTTTAGAGTGTCACTGTAATGGTAAACTAAAGCCAGCCCGAGCCCTCAGGAATCTCCCAGGTGGCTGGAGTATGCCTAAAGGGCAGAGCTCGGGAGGCTTCCTGGAGGACACAATCACACCAGGTGACCCCAACCATATAGCTCTCACCCGGAGGTCTCATCTTCATGCTTTTGCATTCACACACTTGAATAGCCGAAGCATGGTATTGGCGGGGTGTGATAGACACTGTCATTCTGGAGAGCTTGGGGGCTTCCCATAACTGGGAGGCTAAGAGTCAGGGGGCTAAGGCAGCCATGGCATTGGAGGGAGGGGGAGAGGCAGGAGGAGGGGATGCACGGACGGGAGATGCCCGGCAGGATGGACTCTGGAGGGGGTTGAGGTGTGGATGACCAGGGTGGGTCAGTGACCTTGAAGGGGCTTGTAGAGGGAGGCAGGGAGCCGGGGAGTGGGGTCCCCTGGGCTGTCTCCACCTGCTGGATCTAGGTGATCCCTTCTCTCCCTAGAAGGCAGGCGTGAACAAAACCTTAATGGGTTCTTTTGTTCCTGCCTCTGCTTTTCCTGTCTGCCTTCTGCAGCCATCTAGAGCCCCAGAAAAGCCAGGTCTGTCTGTCCTTGTCAGGAAAGCTTGTGCCTGAAGAACTGTCCCCCCATCCCCCACCCCACTCATCCTGAGCTGCTCCAGGGACCGAGTCACAGGACCCCTGGCCAGCCCGTGGTGTGGGGGGGACTCCCAGTGAACACTCGTTCAGGAAATACTCCTGCTATGCCTTGGACTTGCCCAGGACAGCTTGCAGGAGGAAGAGGGGCTCCTGCTGTCCTGGCCTTAGTCCTTGGGCCACCTGTCTTGATGAGGGCCCTGGGCTGGTTCAGCCAACCAAGAGGAGCTGGGGGCAGGCGTGTGGGGTTCCTGTGGATGTTAATAGCTGACTCTTGGTGGTTGGTGGGGGGCAGATTTTCATGGTGGAAATATTCCTATCAGGGCTGATTCCAAGCCTGTGTGATGTGTCCATGAGCTCACAGGGTTCCTGACAGTGTATCCTTGGCTCCGGGCCTGCTGGGCCCCAGCGTGTCTTGGTTGGAGGTCTACCTCTTTGCCTCCCTGCCCACTTTCCCCTCTACGAGGGTCCCTTCCAACTCCTGGTCATCCTGTGGATTCATCTCCATGCCACCTCCTCCAGGAGGCCTCCAGAGACCTCCTGAGCCGTCCCTGCAGAGAGGCCCCAGCCCCTGTGAGCCCGTTATGTCTGAGCACGTTCTGTGTACATAGCTCCCTTAGCTGTCTCTCTCCCTGCCAGGTCGGTGTGTGTGTGGGGGTGGGGGGTTAGAACTGCAGGAGATGCCTCTACCTTTCCCTCCACTGGACCCCCACCTCTGGGAACCGGCCCGGGCCCATGGCAGGTGTTTGGGGAATATTTGTTGGAAGGACGGATGAGGATGAGGAAGGTGGCATTGATAGAAAATGCGTGTTCTGTCTGCTCTGAGCACATAACACAGAGTAATTCATGAAACCCTCACCACAATGCTAGGTCAGCGCCGATAGCCCCATTTTACAGATAAAGAAACTGAGCCTCAGCAGTCTGGGGGCAGAGCAGGCCTGGGCCTCTGTGTAAAAGTGCTCCCGTGTCCTTGGGTTCCCCTCAGTCCTGTAAGAAGAGGGGCAGTAAGGGGAAGGCTCATAGTATTGTCCTCATTTTAATAAACAACTAAACAGGCTTGGATCACACACACACGCATGCACACACATGCGTTTTCCTTTTTCTTTACACCCATCCCAACTGCCATATGGTCAGTCCTTTGAGCACAGGACAGGGTCCTTGCGTCTCTAAATGCTCAGTCCAGACAGTGTAGCTGCTGATGAGTTTTGCCGAATTGCATTGCTTTTTGCAGTAGTGAGTTCCCTGTCACTGGCGGTGTTCAAGTAAAGTCTGAGAAGTATTTTTGGTGTATCTGGACCGAGATTCCTTAAATTCTACAGATTAAAGCCCTACAACTACTTGGAGCTGCCTCATTCCATGCCATGGCCATGCCTCGGCCTTTCTGGGTTGAGACTATATATGAAACTCATATGATGTGAAGGTCCTAAGACTGTCAACTCTACATCAGGCGATTCACAGACCTGATCTCCCTTAATTCTCCAAGCAACACTGTGAGAGACTTACACTGGGTGTGACACCACCTGATTTCTGGGTGAAGAATGAACTTCAGAGGGGCTCCTGGGTGGCTCAGTGGGTTAAAGCCTCTGCCTTCGGCTCAGGTCATGATCTCAGCGTCCTGGGAACAAGCCCCACATCGGGCTCTCTGCTCAGCAGGGAACCTGCCTCCTCCTCTCTCTCTCTGCCTCTCTGCCTACTTGTGATCTCTGTCAAATAAATAAATAAAATCTTTAAAAAAAAATAAAAGAATGAACTTCAGAGATGTCGCTAACTCCCAGAAGTCCAGCGAGCTATGAAGTGCAGAGTACAGCATTAGACCGATGTCTGCATTTATCCCACCCTCGCCAGCTGCCTTCCTGCGGCGGGGGTGGGGGTGGTGGTGTTGGGGTAGGGTGGGGAAAGGGGGTTGAACATCAGAGCCCTCTTATGTCTTCATGTAATCCAGCTCAGGAACCATGATCTGCAGCCCAGCCGCCACGAGGGGTCTTGCAAACTTGCCCAGGGCTCTGAGACCTTTGCAGAACCTGCTGGGTTGGGGCATGGGGTGCAGGTCCCCAGGATCCGTCATTTCTAGGGCTACAGCAGGTAGAACATTCCCACTTCCTGAGCTGGGATCGAGGAGAATTTCTGGCATGCACAAGCTCGTCTCCTCCCTTATGATTTTCCAGTTTGAGGACTAGAACCAAGAGCCTCTGAGATGCCGTGCCTGGCCCACTGTGAATCTGTGCCAGGCAGAGGCCTGTTTCCAGACTGCTCACCTTCCTACACACTCTGCTCTGAAGCCTGCCGCAGGAGAAATGCAGGCCACGGTCCTGTGTCCCTGCTTACTGCCAGGTCACTTAGCCTCTCTGGGCCTCAGTTTCCTTATTGAGGAAATAGGATTGGTTTTTAATAGGTTCTCAGTGAGGATTGCTTTTAGCAAGAGTTTGCATCTGATGAGATGCCAGAACCCCCTCCCTCCAGTCTCTGGCTGCCTGGCTCTGATTCCTGGAGACACCCTTCGCGGCCAATACAACATAAAAACAATCCGATTTGCAAGCATTTTAGTGGGCCAGTCTCAGACTGAGAAAAGCAGGGAGATATGGCTTGGATATCTTTTCTGCATATAGTCAGGCAGGAGAGGGTGGAGTGGTTCCCAAACCTGTCTCCAGAAAATTCAACTTGGATAATTCGATGAAGCAAATCAAGCATCTAAAACATTCCCTTTCTTTATCGCTTGGTATTTCTGAAAAGAATCAAAAGGACAGGAAAGGCTTCATGCATTTAGATGAGGAAAATAAGAACAATCAAAATATTTAGGACCAGGAAATTGGTTAAATATTTACATATATATATATACAAAATGATGCTCCAGGGACTCTGGGGGGCTCAGTCAGTTAAGCATCAGACTCCTGGTTCTGGGTCAGGTCGTGATCTCAGGGTCATGAGATCGAGCCCTGTGTTTGTCTTTCCACGCTGCATGGAGTCTGCTTGAGGTTCTCTCTCTCCCTTTCCCTCTGCTCCTCTTGCTTGTGCTCTCTCTTTCTGTCTCTCTCAAATAAATAAATAAATCTTTAGGAAAAAATGATGTTCCAAACAGTTTAAAAAAAAAAAAAAAAGGGTATTTCTGTTATCGTGTCAAGCAGAAAAAAAAAAAGCAGGGCACTAAATTTTATGTACAACATGGTAGGCAAACACCAAATTATTAACTGGTGGTGTTTGCCTTTGAGTGGGGGATCCTTGGTTGCTTTTGCATTTTCTTTATTCTTTGTAGTAGCCTCCAATTTTTTTTAAACGAAGGATATATATTACCTTTGTAATGAAGATACTTAAATAAGCTAAGTAAAATCTGGGTTGAGACCATATATGACCATAGTCTTCTCCTATTTTTAAAAACATAGGAAATGAATTATGGGTTAGCTCATGTAAGAAAGATGGCCAGTCAACTTGTGTTCAAAGGGAGAAGACTTGATTACATAAAAACTGATAAATACGCAATCATGTTTTCATTTAAAATGAAATATCTAAAGTATTTATGAACTGTTTCTTCAGTGGTTTCCTGTTTACTCAGCCACCAGCTCTGAGCAGGTGGATTCAGCAGGCTCCTCAAACCCGGGGAAAGTACCCAGATGAGTTGCTGCTGAGGAAACTTCTGGGAAGATGCGGTGTACTACCAGGCATAAGCCCTCAGGGTCAGAGGGCTCAGACTGATTTTCCGAATCTGGGGGCCCCAAGAAACAAAGGAAAAGATCAGGAGCAAATCCTTCCCAACCCTTGATCTAGATCTTGAATCATGCCTCTGTCGCCTGGGCTCTGTCTCCGCGTGATTTTTTCCCTGACAGTTGCAGGGACGGCACGTTTTATGAGCCTCTTAGATTTGAGCATGTGTTTCTGCTGCCTTTGCTCCTGAAGGACCTTTCAGTATCACAGCCCGTCTCCCTCCTGTATCTGTAGGTGTTCCTCTGTTGGGGTCTGGTGGATTTGTTGCTGCAGAAAACCTGAAGCCAGCTTTGTTTTGCTTAGTTTGTCTGTTGCCTGGCATTTCCCCCTGTTCCCCTGAATCTTTTTTTTTTTTTTAAGATTTTATTTATTTAATTGTCAGAGAGAGAGAGAGCGCAAGCAAGGGGAGCAGCAGACAGGGGGCGAAGCAGGCTCCCTGTTGAGCAAGGAGCCTGATGTGGGACTCGATCGCAGGACCCTGGGATTGTGACCTGAGCTAAAGGCAGATGCTTAACTGACTGAACCACCCAGGCGCCCCCTTACCTCTGGTTTATTCCACTGCCTCCCCTGCTCACCCTCGGTCCAGCCCGCTGGGACATGGGAGGCAAATTTGCTGTGTAATGGAAGACCTTGGTTGATAGACTCACTGGCGGCCTTCAGATCCCAGCTCTGACATTTACTTCGGGATGTGATATCAAGGGAGGGGCCCCCTCTCTGAGACTGCGTCCCCCACCCGTCGGACAAGGAGCTTCATCTCCGGCGTGCAGGATGTGGTGAGGACACAGCGGGTCTCCCCTGGCACCCAGGACCCCATGAGGCCCCAGCTCCCTTTCCTGACTCAAGAACGATGGTCATTTCCAGCGTCCCTCAGATGTAAGGGGTTTTCTGTGCAGTGACTGCCCCAAGGGGCCCCCCTCCGCCCCCTCAGCTGCAGCTACCACAGTCCAAACAGACTCTTGAAAAAAGTTTCCCAGGCCGTTCGCAAGGAAAATCCCCGTGGCTGATACTTATTCTTACAGTAAACATGGGTCTGCGGCAAGGGGCGTGCAAGGGGTCCCCGTCAGGGCTGTTGGCACCTAGCTGGGGCTTCTGGGCTACGTCCCACTGTGAGAAGCACCCAGGCCGAGGGGTCCTTCTCTTGATACTGTTGCCTCTCCAGGGAGGCGTGATGTCCTCATGGGAAGAACCCGACCAGCTCCCAACCTCGCCGGGCCTCTGACTAGCTCTGTTTCAGCTCTGGAGACATTTCCTTGACTCTCAAGTGGGGAGAGCATCTCTTCTTGTGGGTTCATTGGAAGAAACACTTGTGATAGTGTTGGGTGGCAAGGGAGCCCAGAGGTGGGGCTGAGACACACGTCAGGTGGCACCGGGCCGTCTCCTGTGTCTTGTCTCTCCCACTGCTCCCTCTTCCCCATGGAGGCACACCCTCCGCTCTCCCCGGCTCTAGGCCTTCATGGGAAAACTGCTCCCAAAGACGATTCAGATATAATAGACACATCACAAGCTGTGTGTGGGGATGTGTAGGCAGCAGAGAGGCAGTATGTGTGTGTGTGTGTGTGTGTGTGTGTGTGTATCTGTGGGTGTGTGTGTCTGGTCTCTGTGTGTGATATATATGTTTGTGAGGTGTGTGTCTGTGTGCATGTGTGTATATGCTTTTTATGTGTGTAAAATGTGTGTATTGTACGTGTGTATACGTGGTTTGTGTGGTGAGTGTGTATTGTGTGTGTATGTGGTTTGTGGTGCATGTGTGTGGTATGTGTATGTGGTGTGAGATGTATGTGTGTGTGGTATGTGTGTATTGTGCGTGTATGTGGTTTGTGGTGTATGTGTGTGTAGTGTTGTGTGTGTATGTGGTGTGTGCGGTATTGTTCGTGTACATGGGGTGTGTGTACACGTGTGTGTGGGGTGTAGAGTGTGTGTGTGTGTGTGTGTGTGTATCTGTTGATGGTGACAGAGCCCCGGGGAGGGCACAGTGGACACCCTGCCACTGGTTCTGGGTTCAGGATGCTTGGGAACAAGATGTGCGTGTGACTGTCCTGGGTTCCCTGGGGAGGACAGCAGGGGCTGCTGGGGTAGAGTGCTGTGTGGGAGTTTCTGGGGCCCCTGCTGCCTCTCGCACCAGACTCTGCGAACGTCGTGGGCAGCCCTCTGAGCCCAAAGCATCGTTGGGCAGTGGCTCAGGAAGGCAGGGACAGGCGGAGGGTGGCTTTGTGTGGGCACCTGCATGCACATCCTGTTTTAGCAGCTGCACGATGGCTATGGACGGTGGGCTTTATGCCCTGATGTGGGCGAGAAAAGGGAGGCTCAGAGAAGTCAGAGACTTGTCCCCTGTCTCCCATCCCTGCCCTGGCCCAGGACCGCGGCTGGCGGGAGGCCGCCTTGGGGGAAGCCTGCTCTCAGCGACCAGACGGGCCCCCACAGTGGACGTTGCAGAGTGATGTCTGTCTATGAATGGCAGCCGTGGGAGTCCCTGGGAAGGGGCCCTCTCAGGGGCCTGAGGCTCAGGGCTGGTGGGCAGAAAGGTGCCCTCTCATGGGTGCCCCAGAGCCTTTGGGGGGGGGTGCGGCCAGCTCACACGGTGAGGCTCCCAAGAGATGAAGCCTGAAACTCACCACCCCAATATTAGTCCGCAGAGACAAAGAGGCCTCTCGGGACACCCCTTCTCTCTAGGCAACCAGAGCCACACTCAGAAGTTCCAGTGCTTAATGGCTGTGGCTTCTGCTGGCCAGATGTCCCTTACTGTCACTGTAGAGACTGATGTCCCCGAGGCCTGGCTGAGCCTCCCCTGGGAGGAGCAGGTGCTTTGAGGTCTGGCTCGGGGTCACTGTGCGCCCACGGCCCTGCTCTGTGCTAGTCTAAGAAAGTTCTGTCTCCCAGATGTGACCAGCTTTGTTCAGCCAGATTACGACCACTTTTTTTTTTTTTAATTTTAAGTATCCTTTTAAAACCGTTATTAAAGCTTCAAGGTTACATTATGACCAAATTTGTTAGCCGCACCTCAGATTTTAGCTGGTTTCCTTACTCACACTAATTCACTGATCACACTGATTTTTTTTCTATAACATCTTCTCCTTTCTTGGATTATTTGATGGTTTAATTTCTCATTTGGCTGGAAATGCACATACAAGTAACAGGAAAAAACTCTCCTCCCCAGAGTCTGAGCATGACAAGCAGTTTCTGGGTCCCCAGCAGCTCCCTGGTGCCCAACACAGAGGCCCCAGACAGTAGGTGCTCAGCGAATGAACTTCCTCAAAAACCCGCAAATGAGTCAGAGGGCCGGCCTGCCCCCCATCCTGGGGTCCCTCCTGTTCTCTAGCTGCCCTGTCCCTGCACTGGTTCCTGGGTGTCTGTGCCAGTGTGGGAATTGTCCTCTCCCTTCATCTGCAGGACAGACGCAGGCTGTGGAGAGTGAGAATCTTGGAGGATTTTGTCTCCTTATTTCCATTTTGATTTATATGTATATATATAAATTGATTTATATGTATATATATAAATTGTATGTATATATATAAATTTGATTTATATGTATTTATATATAATACATATAAATCGAAATATACGTAATATATAATGTATTTATGATTTATATATATTGTACATGTATATATATAAGTTCTGCAAAGGGATATGCATGCTTATAATAAGAATTTCAAAGAGTAGGAAAGTGTATACAGTGACCAGGAAGCCTGGCTCCTGGCTGTGGCCCCCCCTCAGTCCCCTCCCAGAGGTAGGGGCTCCCTCTGGTCTCCCCCCCACCCCCAGCTCCTTCCAGACATCGTCTGAGCCTGTAGAGAACTGCGTGTGCCCCTGTCGTTGGAGGAGAGTGGACACATCCCGATGCATGGTCGCCCTATTGCATTTAACAAACTAACCACCCCCTTTGAAGGCACCAGACCCAGCAGGCAGCTCCCAGTTAGTCTTAGGAGGTTTCTAGTTCTATGAGTATTTGTAGCTGAATGAACCAAGACTAGGAGAGGCTAATGGGTTGTCCTAGGCCATGAGGCTGGGGAGGCGTGGGGGTGGGATTCGGTTCCTGCGGATGGCTTCAGAGCTGGGAGGAGGAGGAGCAGGAAGGGGGCAGGGAGGGGACAGGGAGGGGGTGAGGCATCGCTGCCATGGGGGGTCTTTTGCCCCTCGTGCCCCAGTTCCTTTGAGTCCCTTGCTTCCCATTGTTTTGGCTACCACAGACCATCTGCGTGGAACTCCTTGTCCACAGGCCTTTGCCCACCTGAGCCCACTGTGCCCAGTGGACGCGCCCCATTCCTGCCTGGTCTGGCTTTTCCTCTCCCCACCATGTTCTTACATTCTAGCCATTCATTACTGGACATTTCTGGTCAGAAAAGAGCCCAGAGACCCTTTCTCCCACCCATCCTCCCACTTTACTAGCCGACATTTAACAACATCCCCTGGGGAGGGTAGTTTTGGTCCCGGGAGGGACAGGAGCCAATTTCTCCTCAAGGTTGCTCCCCTCAGAAAGCCCTTTGCTAAGGTAGTTTGTCTCTTGGATGTGGACAGAGACCCACCTGCCTCAAAATCCTGGGGGGGCTGCCAGGAGGCAGAGTCCCAGGAGAGGGCCCTGGCGTCTGGAGTTGGCGGGAGGAGGGAGTCAGCCCCCATATGACCGGATGCTCAGCCACGTTTGTAAACGGCCAGTCTTTCCCCATCAGGCAATGTCCACGCTGGAGCATGGTCGCTCAGGGAATCCTCAGGAAAGAGGAGACACGGAGTCATGGGTACAGATCAGCCAATGGCAACCATTGAAGTGATAGGCACTCTACAGTTTACAACATCCTGTGGGATGTCCGGTCCAGATAAAGCTGATTGTCAAATGCCACCCTGCGAGGCCCAGAGAAGCAAAGTGACTGCTCTGAGGTCTCTCTGCTGCCTGCTGAGTGGGGACTGGTGTCTGGAAGCCAGTTCTCTGAGCCCTACCTGACCACGCTCTGCAGGCTCCAGAGATCAGGAGGCCCACAGGTGTTGGGGGTGGGGGATGGGAAACCTAAAGTTTGAGTCCCGAAGGGAAGTATGACGGGGCTCTTGCTGTCACCACCCAAGGATGTGTTGCCTGGGAACAGGAGCAAATACGTGTGGGGGTGCTGCTTTCCCTGGGAATCCCCAAGACGCAGTGGCCCGGTTGCAGGGCAAAGACAACACTTCTGAGGGTCCCAGAATCTCTTCTTGCCCACATAGGCCGTCCCTCCACTAGGTGGGCACCGGCACTGAGCCTGATACCTGCTCACACCGCACCAACACCGACGGAGTTATGGCTCCCTGTGGTCCCCAGAAACGGGAAGGAGGATCCCCATTGCACAATGGAGAAAGCAGGCTCAGAGAGCATCCCTAACCAGTAAACGATCAGGACTCAAACCCAGAACTCACGTGTGTTCCACCCTGCTTCGTGCTGTGATGATTGGTTGTGGGGGGGGGACTCATATTTTTCCAGTCTCCAGTAGCCTCCAGATCCCACTTTGAGGACACAGTCAAAGAGGTAGCTGACTCTTTGAGTTTGCAGGAGAAAGTGTGTCTTGGTGGAGGAGCTGTGGAGGTTTAACTCAGAGAGGGCCTACGAGGACTAGAATTTGTGCCCTCCAGCTCCAAGAACTAGACAGTAGATCATTGTTCAGTGGGAGAGGAGTTTAGCTCCAGTCCAAAGAAGGACTTCTTAAGCACAGAAGTCTTCTGAGATGGAGTGGGCTGGCCGGCGAAGTAGTGAGCTCCCCGTCTGTGGAAGCAAGTACACTAAGAAAAATACTCACAGGCCAGGGAGTCCTAGACTGGGTAGGTGTTGGAAGCAATGCACTCGGGTGTCAAATCTTAGTACGTTCTGATCATTTGATTCACGGTCTTGAGCTACTCTAAGTGACTTTTGAAGCTTCAAAACAACTCAGAGATCTGCTTTCTGCCTTTTTTTTTTTTTTTTTTTAATAGGCTTGATTTTTTTTCTTCAGGACAGTTTTAGGTTCCCAGAAAAATTGAGCAGAAAGTACAGAAGCTCCCTATAAGCCCCCTGCCCCCACACACCAACAGCCTCCCCCATGATCAATACCCCCTAGCAGAGGGTGCATCTCCTACAGTGAATACCTATATTGGCGTGTCATTATCACCCAAAGTCCATGGGATCCCTTGTGCATTCTATGGGTATAATAATGTGTATCCACCACTACAGACCCCTAAATGCAGTTTTGCTGCCCTACACATCCTCTGTGTTTTCCTTATTCACCCCTCTCTCCCCCTTATCCCTGGCAGTTACGATCTTTTTTACAATCCCCATAGTTTTGCTTTTTCCCGAATGTCATATAACTGAAATAATACAGTATGCAGCCTTTTCGGATGGGTGTCTGTCATTTAGGATGACTCTACCCATCCACCCATCCATCCAACCATCCATCCATCCATCCATCCATCCGTGCATCTGGCGTTCTGCAGGTAGTGACCAGGGCTGCATGGTGCTGAGCACGGTTCTCCGTGCAGGGGAGGCAGCCGTGATCTGAGAGAGAAGAACCCTGTTTTCATTGGGAAAACCAGACCCTCTGTCCCGCTCTGAACTTGCAGGCCACAGGCTATCACCGTGTTAGCCGAGACCACGTGGCACGGCCATTTCCCCTGTGTGGTCCCCGCTTGGCCAGCATCTCTCAAATTTGGTCTAACCCCAAGTCCTCAGTCAGTCATCTGAACCTTCCCCTGTGTGTTAGTGACAGAGCCAGAGTCCCAGAGAGGCTGAGGCATCCCCCGCCCCTCCCTGGTCCCAGCAATCTTCACTTCTAGCCTGAGGGGTTCGGAGCAGGGATCACTGGTTGTGAGTATAGGGCAGGGCTGGGTAGGGCCTTAGGGCTTCGCGGGAGGGGATGGCATGGGAGCCTTCTTGTTCTCAGTGTTTTCCCAAACCTCTTCTCCTGGCTCTACCCCAGACCTGTCTGTCTTCCACCCCACAGAGGAAGAGGTCCTCTTTCCTCAAGCTCGTGGGGCTCCCCTCCACCCCTCGGCTGCCGGGGCCCTGGAAGGACACAAGAAGGGCTTTCCTCCCGAGGAGAAGAGGGAGCGGGCAGTGTCTCTGGGGTCGCTCACCCTGGCCCCAGCCTGAGCCCTTCTCTCTTTTCGAGGGCTGGTCCAGGGCCCCCCATGGCCCCACACCTGGGCCAGTGTTGCCACTTCCTGTGCACTGGAGCCAGAGACAGTCTGTTACTCAGGGAGGTGAGTTCTAACCTGCCCACCAGAGCGACGCCCATCGGCCACCCCGAGCCAGGCTCATGCCGTCACCTGCCCTCAGCAGCCCGCCTGGAGCCTGGGCTGTAGCTGTGGGCCTCACAGGCAGGCAGGAGCCCATGTCTGTCTGCCCTTCTACCACCCTGCCAAGTCACCTCCATGCTCAGGAAATGGGGAAAAAAGAATTTGCTCAAAAATGTTACGCAGGGAATGAGAGCAGAGCTGGGACTCCAACCTGTGCGGAGCCTAGGCTCTGAACCCGTGTCCACATTTATCCCTCTGCCTTGGACAGGCAGGACCAGGACTGGGACCAGACAGAGGGGCTTTTAGCCTGCCTGAGTTACCACCTGACTCTGGGCTGCCCCCCCTCCCCTGAATTTCCAGACCCTCTCCCCTCTGCCCTCTGATTTAACTCTTGCCACCCTGGGAGCCAGTAAGCACAGTACTTTGCAGACAGAGAGACGGAGGCTCAGAGAGGTTAAGCAACTTGTCCAGGGTCACACGGGGCCCATGAGCAGCACACCCATGAGTTAAAAGCTGTGTTCCAGAATCTAAACGCCACAGGCATCCCTGCTCCCTCCTTGTTGCTGAAGTCCTAGGCAGCTACCCAGAGTCCATAAAAATCAAATCACTAAATTGTTCACACAAATACACACAGGCCTGTCTCGATTCGGGGAGAAGAGAAACCTGGAACAAACAAGATAATTCCTCCTGCTGGGAGCCCTTGTAGTTACTTGTCAGGACTGTGAAAGGAAGGGCACTTTCCCCCCAGCCCAGGGAAATCAGCCCGTGGGACACTCACCTGCTGGGTCTCTGTGCTGGGACCTCCTGTCCTCCTGGCGATGGGGAAGCGACTGGACAAGCCCCTGCCTGGGATCCCCCTTGTCCAGAGAGAGCCACACAGGCACCTTGGGCACTCCCTCAGTCCAGCAGGGCTGCCTGACGTCCTCACCCCTCCTAGGAGCTGAGCTGAAGTGGTGGAGGGAACAGCTCATCTTTCAAGGGCTGGGTGGTGATGTCACCGCCCTCCTGGGCACTTCCTCCCTCCTCCTCCAGCCCAGCCCAGCGCTCTTGCCCAGCGACCCGGCCAGTCCGGCCACTGTTTCCAGAACCCACGCCTGCAGAGCCCAGGCTGGGATGGCTACGGCGACCCAGGGCTCGGTCTGCCCTGTGACCCTTAAGAGCTCAAGTGAGCCACACAGAAGATTTCCAGGTTAGCCCAAGGAACGTGCTATTGTGTGGACTGGCTGCCCTTTAGAGCCGTGGGTGACGCGGGTGACGGAGGTGTCCAGTGCTCACAAGTGGCAGGTCCTGGATCCCCATCCCTGCACTGCCTAACTAAGGGCCTTGGGGAGGTGGCTTAACCTCTCTGAGCTGGGAGGTGGACCAGAGATCAGAGATCGGGACAAGTGTCCGAGGGGGCGTGGTGAGGACTAATTACAGCCCTGACCCATCCGTAACTAGTTTTCTGTGTCAGGCATTTTTCTAAGCATGTAAATGGACAAACTCAGGGAATCCTCACAGGAACCCGGGCAGACTGGGTTCTGTCCCCTTTCTCACTTAAATGTAATCATGGATGTGAAAAGTGGATTGCCCAGCAGGATCCCCCCCAAAACTAGCATTCTTCCTTCTGGCATCGCGGTTCGCAGCTGGCACACTCTGTGAGTAAGTTTGTCTAATACAACATTTATCTCTTTTCATTATTTCCCCCACGTGATTCTTTCAGTGTAAACAGTCAGCGTGCCTCCCAAGTGGCAGAAACAAGGAAGCAAACTTTGGAGAAGGAGCACGTTTCCCTGTCTTGTTTTCTGGCAACACGGCAGGTTTGTGCACCGCCCCGCCCCCCACCCCCCCTCATCTGGGGAAGTTTGGCAATGGTTTCCTCCCACTTCCTCACTGATTGGTTTTCTTGGCTTCACTCGGGAGCTTGGAGACTTGCCAATCTTAGCACGTTCCGTTTCCAGCAGCTTCAAAGCTGGAAGTACGGGGCCTTTCAAATATTTATATTTTTAAGGTCTTAAAACCTTTCCTTCAAAAGAGACCAGAAAAAGTGGAATTGGGGAACAGATAGGAGAGTCAGATCTCCACCTGCTGGTGGCCCCTTTCCCTCTTACCATCTATGGAGCAAGTCTACGAAGAGTGATCACCTTCCACCGCACCCTCGTGGAGAGAGGGAAACTGAGTCCCAGAAAGATGTATTGGGATCTGGGCCTGACGTGGCTGTGGAGTGGTTGCAGAGATTGAAGTCAAGTCCCTCCCCAGCCTGGGGGCCTCAGATGAGTCTCCAGAGGACTGGCCTGCCCTACCACATTAGGACTCCTTGCCCGGATGGTTCTCACGTCCCAGGTGGGGACAGCGCTCCGGGAGAGGTTGCACGGGGCCCACTGAATGGCTACGCAGAATTGTATCGTGTACATGGCTTTTCTGGGTGAGAGGATCTCCCGCCTTCCTCGGTTCAGGAAGACCTCAGCGTGTTGAGACCCAACAGAACAGAGACTTCTCAAAGTCCCCAGCTGGCGTGATGGTGTGGGGCTCAGTCCCAGGACCCCAGGATCATGACCAGAGCTGAAGGCAGGCACTTAACCGACTGAGCCACCCAGGTGTCCTGTAATGTAGTTTTTGAACAATACCATCTTGATCCACTTTTGAAGATCTGGTTGGAGCCTGGTCAGTTTTTGTTAGCAGTTAAGTTCACATTCTGACACTTCCCTTACTGGGCTCTCACACTCTGGGCCACTGTGTACCTAATCACCCTGGGGGCCAGGTACCCAATAACTGTGGACAGGCCCCCATACCCTGGGGCTCGGAAACTTATTCAGATTAGCCAGTTTGCAAGGAGCCTGGGAATCCCAGCTAAACCCTCCCCTGCTTGCCACGGGGAAGTTGCTCCCCGCAACTCCAGCTTGCTGAAGCCTGTCCCTGAGTACAAGCCCTCGTGTGGGCCTGCCTGGAAGGCTTTGCACATTTGGAACGAAAGTAACAAAAAGTTCCATCTTTCAACCATACAATTGTCATTGTGCTGTGTCTTGCCATCAAAACAAACTTTAAATCTTATAAAACAATTACCTACTTTTTCATTCACCTGTAGGTGTATCTACCCATTCATCCAAACATCCTTCCTTCCTTCCATCCAGTGATGGATGATAAATCAGACTGATTATCTGATAAATCAGACACCACCTAACTAGGCTGTCCATTCTTCCACAGAAGTAAAGGCATCCATTGCCTGGGAGGAGTCTGCCCCTGAGGCCAGTCCCCATCTTACGGGCAGAAGCTGGGTGGGAAACCATTTCAAAAGGAGCTCCATGTGGACACAGGAACAACCTTCTAGTTTGCATCTGTGTTAGCATGTTTTTTGTCCTTCATTTTTGCTATGAGGAAATTTGGCTGAACCCTTCATGCAAAATGACCACGGCCACAGACTCCTTATACTCCTCCCCAGGGGGTCTGCGTGGCTGGGGCCCACTCCCAGCTCCAGCCGGCGCCCCTGAGTTCAGAGAGCACAGCACAAAGGCAAGCTATAGGCATCTATGTACCTATCCTTGTTTACAAAGGTCGGCCTTTCCACCCCAGTGTTCCGGAATGTTCTCTCCAACTTCTGTGTGTGAGGCCAGGGTTGTCACTCCCACCCCTTACCTCCCTACCTAGGAAGGCCCTTGTCCCTGGCCCCCAGGAATGGTCTGTCCTTTTGCACAGAATTCCACCGTCCCGACCAGAAAGCCGACCCCTGTTCTCTGTGAGCGGCAGTCACTGAGGGGAGAGCCGGTCTGTCGCACACACCCCGGACAGACCCGTCCTGGAAAACCGGAAGGCAGAACGAAAGGTAAGCTCTGACGTTGATGCATAGCAAAACACATGCAAAGCCTGTAATTGGGCCTGTTCGGCACCAACAGCCGCACCTGTGAACCCTGCAGAGCGCAGCCCTGCCCCGTGCCCCTCCCGCCCGCCTCTGGTCCCCGCTCCCAGAGGCCCTTACACCGACAACACTGTTGGCTATTCAATGTCGTTCTAAGGAAAAAAGATTAAAAACGGAAAGGGTCAGCATATTTTGCAGTGTATCTTCCCATCCCTCCACACCAGTTTTAAATTAGAATATCTGTGCGTTTAAGTCACATGTGGAGTCACGGGTTGTAATCACGGATGACAACGACGTAATCTGTGTATGTGACACGGAGAGACACTGCAGAAAGCGAGCACATCTGTTTTTGTTTAACTCTGGCATATGGGAGTTTCCCCCACAGTTTCTGTTTGGCTGGGCTCTCCCACGGCACCTACCCCTCCCAGACTCAGGGAGTACCTGAGACCCCGGCTGTTCCTGCTGTGCCGACCTCAAGAGCTGGGCTGGGAGAGGGGCTCTAGGGGGTGGCAGAGACAGCTGTGAGGAGGCCTGTCTCTCTTCGGTCCCTCTGGCCCTCTCCTTGCTCTGGGAGGCGGGCAGCGGGTCCTGGTCCCCTTGGGCCTGCCAGACTGTTGGAGCACCCCAGGCTTGGTAGACAGGAGCCCTCAGTCGGCCCGTCAGCCTGGCCACACTTCCTAACTCTGTCCTTGGCCCTGGGCTGTCGCCAGCAGGTCTTGAGCCGCGGTTACTCACTTCCTGTGGCTGGGGCTGGGAAATCAGGGTGCAGAGGGAAGGCTGGTTCCTGGTATCCCTCAGACCCGCTTCTCCTAGGACTGGCCACTGAGCCAGGGTCCCCAGGGAGCAGGAGGGGGCACCTGGCTGTCTGGTTAGCCCCTTGGGGTCCCCCAGGCTGGCACAGCACCGAGTCCTCTCTACGCCCACTTCCACCCTCTCCTCCTCTTCTTCATCTTCATCAGGAAACTGAGGCTTGGAGGGGGAGTGGAGGTGGGCTTTGGTGGCATGGCTGTAGCTTCTTCTCCAAGGACTTGAGGGGGTGGAGGTGGGGGAAGGAAGCCTGGGGTGATTGGCTAAAAGTTTGGGGATATGCAAGGAGGAGGAGCTGGTGGGACATTGAATGACTCTCCCCAAACCCATTTGCCCTCCCTAATCTCAAATTCGGGTTCCATCCTCTTGGCCACCAGAGATGGCGCTGTGGGCCCCCAGGCTCAGGGGACACTAGGTAAGGGAGAGCAATCAGTCCTGGAAGGGAACTCCTATCCCATGTGTCTACCAGTGGCCCCTTCACGGCCTTGGTCTGCAGCACCCCGTGAACGCCAGCCGGGCCTCACTCTGCGCTCTCCTAGCTGCCCCTCCCTCACCTGGGCTCCCTTCCCCTCGCTCTCTAGCCTGGCGCGATGCACCTGCTTCAGAAGCCCTCTGCACCCGCTCTGCACCCCTTTCTGCCCCCCACCCCAGAGCTTGGGGCTCAGCAGCCCCTCATTTCCCGTCTGTGATCTCCAAGTGTCCCGGACCCGTCTTCCCTCTGTGGCTCCCAAACCCCATCGCTTGGGCTCATGCACATGATTTTAGATGGTGCTCTGTGTGTCCGCCTCTCCGCAGAGGAGATGCTCCTGCCTGGTGGGGCGTGAGGCTCAGTGAAGCTCAGGTGTGTGGTGTCCGCCGAGCAGCAGACAGAGGCAGGGGTCCCTAATGGGTGCACACCTGATCTCCAGCCCCGCACCAACGTAGGGGCGCCAGCTTGGGCAGGGTCCCAGGCTCCTCATGGTAAACCAGGATGCCACATCTGTCCCGGGGCCGCTGGCAGCTGAGTGGGGATTTGGGGAGCCCTGCCCCTCACTGGTTGGGTCCTCTCTTCCTGGCAGTATGGACTGTTTGCCCTCTCCCTTCCCTGTGCTTACGAAAAGCCGAACATAACCATTTAGAAGTTCATTGTCACTGACCAGACTCGCCACGTTGTACCATCTCCTCTGTCTAGTTCCAGAACGTTTCCATTCCCTCCGGAGGAAACCCCGCACCCTGTGGCCATCACTCCCCATTCCCCCTCTCCCCATCCCCCAGCAGCCATCCACCTGCTTTGTGTGCTGGAATTTACTTATTCTGGAAAGTTCCTACCCGTCGAACCACACAATCTGCGACCTTCTGGGGCCGACTCCTTTCACTCCGCCTAATGTTTTTGAGGTTCCCGCGTAGCAGGGGGCTGTGCTCCTTCCTGGTCACAACCGGGCAACAGTCCGCCTTTGTTCATCCTTCACCACTGATGGGCGTTTGGGCTGTTTCTACCTTTTGCCTGTCGTGAGCCACACAGCTGTGAGCCACCCGAGCTTCTGTGTTCAGTTCTTTGGGGCACACCCCGAGAGTGGAGCTGCTGGGCCAGGTGGTACCCCATGTTTACCTTCTGAGGACCGGCAGGACTGTTTTCCACAGCAGCCGCGCCCGCCGTGCCGCCCCCACCGCCGTGTTCCCCACTTGGGTCCAAGCGCTCTGCCCCTGATGCTGCTGGGGGTTGAGGGGCGCTTTGACCTGTGGCCTTTGATGAGTTTGTGCTGACGCAGTGGCCAGCCCTTCCGCACCAGCATCCGTACCCTCTTCACCCCCAGTGTTGGTTGAAATATCTCAGTTCACTGAGGTCCATTGCCTCGTGCTCCTCATTGGAGTCTTTTTCTTTCTTCTTTTTTAAAAGATTTTATTTATTTGACAGAGAGAGAGAGAGAGAGAGATTGAGAACGAGCAGGGGGGGGAGCAGGCAGAGAAGCAGGCTCCCCACTGAACAGGGAGCCCGACATGGGGCTACATCCCAGGACCCCGGGATCATGACCTGAGCCACAGGCAGATACTTCACCGACTGAGCCACGCGGGTGCCCCTCTCTGGAGTCTTGTAATGAGGCAGAGAGGTTGAGTGTTTGGCCCGGGGTCGCCCAGCTCAAGAGAGGCCGAGTTGGAGCAGGAATCCAGGCCTCCCCACCCTGGTGCTGCGGCCTGTGCGATGCGGGGCCCCACAAGCCAGGCTGTCCCTGGGACCTACCCGCCCCCCACCCCAGCACCAGTGCTCTGGCCTCCCTGGGGGAGAAGCACGCTAAGTCCCTAACACTCTGGGTCACATTCCTCTGCCCAGGCTGCATCCGCAGGCCTGGGCCTGTGTCCCAGTGCCCTTCACCCTTGAGTAATTCCTCTCGGGTTTACTTTCAGGTCTGTTTTCTGAACGCGGCCCCTGGCCCCTCCCGGCCCCCTGCGGCTACCCAGCTGAGAGCTCCCCTGGGGTACCCCGAGGTCAGCCGCAGCCACCCTCTGGCAAAGCACAATCAGCCAGACTCCTGGGGGCTGGACACCTTGCTCAAGCCAGACCCCACCTGGCAGGTTTCAGGTGTCGCCCTCCCCACCCACAGGCTCAGCCTCCTGGTGGAAATCATTGCCCCATGTCCTGGACCAGGGACCCGGGGCCTCCCCAAGGTCAGCAACCTGAGCTCAGGTATGCGACCCAGCCATTCTCACCAAGGTCATGGCAGGCCCCCAGCCGGTCTCCCTTGTCCCTGCCCGCCCCTCCCGCCCTTCCTCCTCACAGCACCTGGAGGGATCATTCTGTAATTAAAAACTTAAAAAAACTAAAAAACAAAAAATAAATGTGCACGTAGTGAAGTTTACTCTTGGCAGTGTCCCAGTCTGTGGGTTTTGACAAATGCAGACTCATGTACCCAGCACCCGAGAGTCCCCCAGAACAGTGCTGTGCTCCAGGCATGGGCCTCATTGCAATGACAACTAGGGATCTGGATTCTGTCCAGCACGATTTGTAAGAAGGTAGATCATCCTTGCATCTAAAAGAAAACCTAGCCCCAAGCCCCATGGCCCAGCCAGCACTTTCCTGCCCAGGACACGGGCACCGTAGGTCCCTCCCCTGGGAATGTTTTTCCCTCTGGCACTCTGGCCAAGCCCTCTTCTCCTGAGTCCCCAGCCACAGCCTCGGGGTGGGGGCTCGTCCCGGGGGGGCCTGCTCTGTCATTCTGGCAAAGAAGGAGCCCTCGCCCCTGCCTGCTATCCTGTGTCTCCTGGGGGCTCTTCTGGGGGACACCTGCCCTGTGCAGTGCTGTGAGCTTGCTCCTCTGTGTGTCCCCTGCATCGGCTGTGAACTCAGCTCTGTGAGGTCAAGGGCCATATTGACACAGCCCACCAGCCACAGGCAGGCACACACTCAGTGCTCAATAATTGCTCAAGCAAGGCCGCAGAGGGCTGTGAACTCAGTTGCTTTCTGATTCGCAGCTGCACCTTTTCCAGGATGCCTTGTGGCCTCCCCAGAATTCTCACACATCCACCCATCCGTCCGCCCATCCATCTGTCCACCCAACACCCCCTGGGGCTAGATTTGTTCTCATGTGCCTGTCCAGGACTCACAGAACCGGGGAAGGCTAGTCCCTGCTTTCTCGTGGTCGGGACATAAACATCCCCCTCCCGGTGCACTTCCGAGACTGGAGAGGACCCTCCTCTCCATTTCCTCACCTGCTCGCCTGGTCACAGTTCTGGGAGGAAAGTGACCCTGGGATCACCCACAGAAGGGAGAATGACCTGCCCAGGGAGAGCTGTAGCTGAAGAACGTGTTAGGCAGCCCAGCCCCCACAGAGCCACACCGCACTCTGAGAAAGCCTGCCTGGGGCGGCAGGAGATGGGGCAAGGGGACAGCCTTTACACGGGGCCCTGGGCTGGCCCCAGTGGGAGCCTGGAGCCTGCGAGGGGCACCTCAGAGCCAGAGGCTCCCACCTACCATGTGCCTGGTGTGGAAACCGCGGTACTTTTCCTGGGCTTTTCCCTCCCTAACCCCACCAGGGAGCCATGGGTCCCTGTGTTTCTTGGTGGGTCACAGAAGCATCCCGGAGGTGGGGAACAGGGGTGCTCTGGGGCGGAGGGAGGAACCAGCCTTGGCGTCACGGTGACAGCAAGCATGTCCTGTTTCTGCCCCATGAATAAGCACCGCCTTCCTAAATGCCCACCGCCCCCACCGTCACGAACCCTGAGGGTGTCAAGCTGCAAGCAGGATCCAGAGCTCCCTGTCGCCAGAAATAGGCGAGGGGCCCCTGAGGAGGCAGGGATTGCGTGGGTGGTGGCGGGCCGCCCTTCCGGGCACTGAGCTGTGTTCCCTTCCCAGACCGGAGTGATTCAGAAAGTAAGGAGGTGACCTTTTTCCTTCCCTGAGGGTCACTTTCTTGACTCCAGGGTTTTTTTGAGGCGACAGGACATTTTAGCCATCAGGGTGGAAGCCAGGGGGGGTCGCGTCAAATCCCCCAGGCTGCCACGGCGCCTGGCACAGGAGGACCGAGCGGTCAGCACTTGCCGACGGACTGGACAGATGGTCCTTCCCCGCCCCCTGCGCGCACACAGTGCTTACAGAGCGACAGGCGGCAGAACCCGGGGAAGTCTGTGCACCCGAGGCCCTGATGAAACGCTCAGGTCTCCGGGGTTGGGGTGGAGGTGCGCGGCCAGCCACGTGCCCTGAAGGCCTCCTGGAGCAGCTTCTGAGCAGACCCTGCTGCTGCCCCACTGGGCACGGGTTTCACTGATGCTGCTGGGCCCAGGCTGGGGGGTGGGTGCCACGCTGTCCCCAGTGCACCAGAGAGCGGGATGCAGCTGCCACCACCACCAGGATGGCTTCCCGGGTGCTCACCAGCTTCTGAGTCGAAGGCCCTTGTGGGAATGTCTGATGGGAAATCCTGGTGGCGTACCTACGTCCCACCTTGCAAGAGAATCTGGGAAAGCTTTTGCCATCCTTCAGGACTCTGGGGGTGGGGAGTCCCCAAACTTGGCAGGGGGATTCAGAGATGCAGGGAGACCAACAAGAATACACATGCTCGCAATCCTCTCCTGTAGACATCCCACACTCGGGCCGATCTTTGTCTCCTCGGATGCTGCTCTCTGCGTGTCCCTGCGTCTTGGTACGTCACCACGTACATGGATGCCACTCTTGCGTCCCCTCCCACCTCCCCCCAGTGTGATCCTAGCAACAGTTTGGGTGCATTCGTTTTCAGGTTGTTGTGCCCACGGGGTAGGGAACATAGTGTGGACACGTTGTGACAGGGGAGCCCCGTGTTGTGCCGTGAGTAGGGCTATGGTGTTCCTAGGGCAGCTTGACGAATGACTTATGACGTGCTTACAACAGCAGAAGGGTGTTGTCTCATAGTTCTGTGGGTCAAGGTCCGAGAAGAGGGTGTTAGCTGGGCTGTGGGCCTCCCACCAGCCTCTGGTGGCCAGTGTTCCTTGGTTTATGGCCACTTCCTCCCACTGTCACCTGTCACCTGTCTTCTCCTCTGTGATCATCTGCTCTCCCCCCACCTCCCTCTCATTGGACACTTGGGAGGGTATCAAGGACCCACACGACAAGCCAGAATCTTGTCTTCTTCCTCATATCCATAGGAACCCTTTTCTCCAGATAAGGACACTTTTATCATTTCTTCGACAAGTTCCTCCCTCTGGTTTCCTTCCGCTTTCTTCTTCTGCATCCTCTGTGTCTTAGCTCTGGAACCACCTGTACGGAATCTCTAACTTTCAGGACATTTTTTACTGCTATTATTATTATTGTTTCTCTCCACTGAGGAACTTCCTTTGATGTTATTTTTGAACGCTTCTTTTGAAGATGAGTTACCGCGTTTGAACCAGCTTTATTGAGGTGTAATGGACACACAGCAAACTGTGCCTAGTTAAAGTGTGCGGTTCACTAAGTTTTTACATAAGTATAGGCTTCGAGGACATCACCACCATCAAAATAACAAACACATATGTCCGGCTACGGAGACCCTCAGGGATCCCTTCCTTACAGTCCTGCCATCTCTACCTTCTGTCATATGGATGAGTTCGGATTAGAGATTTATAAAGATGGAAGCATGTAGGTGCCCCCTTCTGTTGTCTGGTTTCCTTTACTCAACGTGATTATTTCAAAATTCACCCATGTCGTTGTGCCTACTAATGGCTCATCACTTTTTCCTGTAGTGTAGATGGATGTACCCCAATTTGCCTTTCCATTCATCTCTTGATGGACATCTGGGCTGTTTCTGGCTTGGGGGCTATTGTGAGAGAATGCTCCTATGAGCATTCATGTGCAAGGCTTTTTAGGACATAGATTTCCTTTTCTTTTGGGTTGGGCGCAGAATGGCTGGGTCCTCTGGCAAGTGTACGTTCAATTTTGGCAAACTGCCAGACTGTTTCCCAAACTGCAAAAATCATCTTACTCTTTGACCCGCAGCATATGAGTCCCCGTTAGCTCACAGTTACACTGGCACTCGGTAAGGTCCGTCTTCTTAATTTTAGCCAATCTTTTGTTTATTTATCTAGAGATAGAGGGAGAGAGCATGTGCACAGGGTAGGGGTGGGATGGGGTGAAGGTAGAGGGAGAGGGAGAAGGAGAGAGAGACAATCTCAAGCAGACTCCATGCCCAATACAGAGCCTGACTTGGGGCTCGACCTCATGACCCTGAGATCACCACCTGAGCTGAAATCAAGAGTCAGACAGACACCCAAGTGACTGAGCCACCCTGGCACCACATAATTTTAGCCAATCTGATAGATGTGTTGTTGTATGTCACTGTAGGTTAATTTGCATTTCACCAGTGAAGAATGATGCATCTTTCCATCTCCTTATTTGACATCATATGATCTTTTTTGGTGAAACGTCTGTTCAAATCTTTGTTGGTTTTTTAATCAGATTGTAGGATTCTTCATTGTTGGATTTTTTTTTTTAAGATTTTGTTTATTTATTTGACAGACAGAGATCACAGGTAGGCAGAGAGGCAGGGAAAGAGAGAGGGCTCTGGAAGCAGGCTTCCTGCTGAGCAGAGAGCCTGATGTGGGGCTTGATCCCAGGACCCTGGGATCATGACCTGAGCCAAAGGCAGAGGCTTTAACCCACTGAGCCACCCAGGCACCCCTTCATTATTGGATTTTGATAGATATTTATATATTGTGGATGCAAGTCTTTTATCAGATAGATACACACTTTGCAGAGATTTTTCTTTCAATCTTAGTCATGAGATTTTTAACGTGTAGGAGTGCTGTGTGTTCTTTTTTACTTTTATAGCACCCTATTCTTTAGCGGATGCAATATTTTATTTTGGGGAGGATATTAATTATAATTTAAAAAATTTCTGCACTGTCTCTTCTATTTTTTGCTCTGCTTTCCCTTGGTCTCTTTTCCTCTTTGCTTTTGTGTTAGCAGGTTTCCTCCAAGACCCAGTTCCCCTGGCTGTCTTTTTATACCCAAGAGTGAGCTGTCCTAGGTTCGACACACCTGGACTGGGCTCAGTGCCAAGTGTGTCTCATGGAGAAATAATCCATCCGCAAGCCAGGAATGCTGCTGGGGAACCTTCCAATGTCAGTGCTACAGAGTTTCCTTAGACCCACTTAGTTTCCTGGAGCACAACCCTTGGTCCTCTGCCTGGGGAGGCCAGAGCCCAGCCACTGGTTCTCCTGGGACAGGACAGGGAGGGATCTCTAGATGCCAGAGCTTAGTGGGCAGAGTTTCACCGAATCCTATGCTGTTTGGCTTCATGCCTCCTCTCTCCCCTTTCTTACTTGATTTTTCCATAAACCTCATGTCTTGGGGCTGGAGGTAGCATGGAAGGAAGGAGAAGGTGATTCTGGCGTCAGACAGGAGACTGGTGTCCCAGCTTTTTATGGAGACACTTTCTCCCAGTCCCCACCCTGCCCTCCTTGCAGTCCTGAATCCAGCACCTTCCTTCCACGGTATCTGGTGCCTCAAGGACCAAGCCCCTGTGGGTACTATGATCGAGGGGGTGTTTTTCTTGGGTTCCCCTCTTCCTGCCATTAGATGGGAACCCCCTCCATTCTGTCAGATCTTTCTTCTGCTTTCTGCCAGCTAAGAATCTGCTAACTCAGCTGCTGTGGTAGACTCTGCCAGTTTTATGATCTTGTAGGGTAATGTCTTTTTTGGTAACACCTCCACTAACATTTTAAAGGGGCTTGGGGGAGGGAGGAGACCCATGGATGGCCACTTTGACCAAAACCAGTATTTCTCTTTTTGCTTATAGCCCCCCTTCTATTCATATGACTTATTTGGTTATTCCCGCTACCTGCTCATTACCTGCTCTCCCTCCCCATACCCCTTGTCTCTCACTGCATTCTGTCCCCACTCGACCAGGCCAGTGGTTTCCCTGCAGCCCAGGTTTCTGAGGCCACTGTCAACTTAGAATTGTTGGTCCTGGCAGGTCCCCAGATGCTGCCAGAGCCTCCCCAAGACCCTTCTTTTCTCACGGTCTGGGTGCTGGAGTCTGAGACTGGGCGTTGGGGAAAGATGGGTCCGGCCCTCTCTCTCAGCCTCTTGGCTGTGACATTTTCACTCTAATCTTCTTGTGGCGTTCTCCTGGCATGTCTGGGTCCAGCTCTCTCTCCCTTTTACAAGGACACAGACATATCGGATCAGGCCCACCTGAACGACCTCATCTTAATTCGATCACCTGCAAAGACCCGATTTCCCAAAAAGGTCGCATTCCCAGGTATGGAGCTTGGACTTCAAACCTTTCTCAGGAGACACCATTCAATCCACGGCCCCCGTGTCTCCCTGCCGTAGACCGCGTCTGCCGAGAGAGGTCATTCCCCTCCCCTTGGCATCTGGAGGCAAGCACGTGCTCCCCGAGTCTGTGCACATCTTCGTCCCCTTGCCATGGAGGTCTCTTCCAAATTAGCAGCTCCGACGTTGTGGGCAGATTTTACCAGTTGTGGGCAGTTTACCCAGCAACCAGGATCGGGCCGTGTTAACAACTTTATGGTACCTCCTGGGACTGAGCAGCTGGCCGGCCCCCTGCGTGGTGGAGGCCATGGGCTGCCCAGTCCGCATTCTGGCTCCGCTGCAAATCTCAGGGTGGGCCCTAGCAATGCTTTGTCACCTGTCAACTGCAGCTGGAAACAGTCCCGAGCGGATCTTGTGTAAGGACCTCATGGGTGCTGCACGCACAGGGCCTGGCATGCTCTTGTCGTTTACTGTTACCCGGAGTCCGGGATTAAACGTGCCTTGGCCACAGCAGCAGCGGGCAGCTCCCGGAACCAGACTGGCCTTCCTGCATCTGTGGGTGGGGGTGGGGAGATGCAGCTCGCTGGCTCAGGGAATGGAGACAGCTCCATGTCCTGTGCAGGGGCCGGGTCCAGTCACTGTGCTCTCTTCCCTGCTCCCCTCCCTGGGGTCACTCTGGGGCTCCCATTCTTCCTTAATTTCTGCTCATTTAATTACATGCTCATTCATTCCAGAGGAACAGGTCAGGACAGCTCG
The DNA here is from genome assembly GCF_010015895.1 of Lontra canadensis. Classification (NCBI taxonomy): domain Eukaryota; kingdom Metazoa; phylum Chordata; class Mammalia; order Carnivora; family Mustelidae; genus Lontra; species Lontra canadensis. The sequence goes on from NW_022631092.1 coordinate 637,811, forward strand.
AGGCCCGTCACCCTCTGCCTGATGGGATCGTGGAGCTCAGGCACAGCTCTGGGACTTTGGCCACCTGCTCTGGAAGTTTCCACCTGGACCAGGACCCCCTTGAAGGTGCAGGCCGGGGACACACCCTGAAAAAATCCTCAAGGCAGTTCACCTTCCCACCCCCACCAATAATAAGAAAAGATCATAAGCTAGCATCAGCCCCTCCCAGTGGACAGAACGAGGTTCAGGATTTTTATAATTATTACTTTATTTAATGTTCAAAACACACCTGTGAAGTAGGGGTCTCATTTTACCTGAGGGGTACTGAGGCTCACCGAGATGCAGTAACTTGCTTCAGCTCACGGAACTAAGAGACGGGGGTGTGCTTGGCGCTCAGACCCCAGGTCCAGTGTCTAAGCACCCGAGAGAGCTCCTGATGCCCCGCCAGCCCGCAGCCTGGGATACCTGGTGTCTGACAGCAGCTCGAGGCAGAAACCCCTTCCAGAATGGAGACAGAATCAAAGGCCTCTGCGGAGGGTGTTTACTTGGGAGTTTACTGCATGCGGCAAGCCATGGCAGGAGGAGCTGGGCTCACTTCCATCCCACAAAAGGAGAAGGCAGAGAGCGTCTTAATATCCTCTTCCCCCCAGGTTTGCAGCCCCCTGGATCACCATATTAATTCCCTTGCCTTTCCCAGATTCTAGATGCTGCCCGCATCCCCGGGCTTGTAGCCCTTCCAGCTTCAAGGCCAGCAACAGCCTCCCTGTCTCTCCGGTAAGGTTCGGGATCAAACCTGCAGACACACGCCTAAGCTAAAGAGGGAAGTGCAAGGAAAAGGGAGTCAAAACCGAAAGGACACAAGAGAAGGAAGTGGCTTTGGAGCAAGACCCCCAGGGAGCAGTCTTGCAGCTTTCGGCCAGCATGCAGGCCCACGGCTTCCAAGAGGAGGCCCCCCCAGCTCCCCATTGAGAGCAGTTTCGTGGGGACTGTGAATCAAGCGGTGGGTATGTGGCTCGGTTGGGAGGACCAGAAGATCTCCTCCAAGAACTTGACCTTTGAGAGGGTGTATGTGGGGACGGAGTGTGGTCAGGGCGCTCTGGCGCCGGTGAGGACTTCTGACCTGCTGGCCATGTCTGTCTCGTAACTTGGCTGGTGGGTGCTCAGGAAGCTGGTTTATACCACATACTCGACACCGTATGGGTAATATTATGAATGTGACCCCCCCCCCCCCACCAGTGTTACTGAGAAATAATTGTTGCACATCACTGTATAGATATGCCTCAAGCATAGAGCGGGACGTTCTGATTTACACACATTGTGAATGAACATCATCTCTCCTACGCAGGGTGTAATTAGGTCGTGAAGATCGGGCAGTGGTGGTGGGCTGCTGTGCCCTGCTTGTGAAACTCTAGGGGACCCTTGCTCGTCCCTGGTGCTGGGTGTTTCCCCCGGCTGCGCCCCGTCCTTCCCAAGACCGGCTTCTGTCATTCTGGAACTTTCCCAATCTTTTCTTCATCCCCATCCTTGCCCTCAGCCTCCCTCTCCTCCTTACATAAGCCAGAATTGGTTTCTGTGGCTTATGACCAAAAAGCCCCACCGGAAACAGAAGAAACGTGTGGGCGTGTGCGAGTGTGAGCGTGCCCGTGTATACATGTCACAGCATGAGTGCGTATGTGTGAGCAGGGGGGGTAGGTAGGCATGTGAGTGTGTAAGTGTTGTGTGTGCGAGAGTGTAGGACCCACTGAGGGAAGCCGGCTCAGCTTTCTGCCCTCACAGGCAGGGAAAGATGGAGGAAACCCCTATTGTCTGTTTGTGGCCCCCAGTTCACCCCCAGGCTGGCGTGGTGGGGGTGGCACAGTCTGGCGGCTTACGTGTTACTTAGGGCGAAGCGGTGAGGAGCGGGTTCCGCTCCCAGGCACAGGAAGTCTTGGCAGTGAGAGGGGGCAATCGGGCCAAGATGCAGAAGGAAAGAGGGCCACGGATCGCAGTCTGGGCTGAGGGCCGTGGCCATCTTCTGACCCAACTTCTTGAGATATAGACCCAAGTTAAGTCACCTGCCCCGGGTGACACAGAGACTACACAGCTGAGCTGGGTCTTGGATCAGAACCTGCCGTCAGGGAGACCTGGGGCTTCGGCACCAGGGTCTGGAACGTGGGGCTGGACGATCAGGGAGTGGAAGGGGGATGCTGGGAGAGGGGTGGCGCAGAGTCACGTGGAGGTGAGCAGTCTGAGGACGGGCTTGGTCACACTGCTGGTGTGTGATCGTGGGTTGTGCAATGATGTGGGTCTTCCTGAGTGTGAGTCTTTGTTACCCGGGCAAACGACATGTGGTCAGGGATGAGAGAGAATGATCACTGCACCCAACTGGGAACACGATTGTGGATCATGGTAGACATTCATCTATCTTCTTCAATGCTATGCAGGCATACTGTGCGCCACTCACAGGCTGGGGACTCCAGGAGGGCCAAGCAGCCTTCTTGCTGGAGAAACCAGGACATCTGGGGAAGACAGATAGTGAACGTGCAATTTGACACATAGTTATTGCTTAGCCACTCTGTACCATGTGTCAGGGACTGGTGCCCATGGAGGTGACGTTATGAGCTACTGCTGGAGGAAGGAAGGTTTGGCAGGGAGCGTGGGCAGCATAGCCCTCAGGCGGTGGGAACAGCATGGGCAAAGATCCGGGGGCTGGGGTCGAAGGACGGGAGGATGAAGGCTTTTTGTGAGGAGTGAAGTGAGCTTGATTGGGCCTTGTGGGGGCATTGGGGAATGGAGCAAGTGCCTCAGGGCTGGGTCTGGGGGTCGAAGGGAGGGAGAGGTAGAGAGCAACCTTGTTGGCTGCAGAAAGGGTTTAGACTTTGTCCATGGGTCCAGGGAAACCACTAGGGATTCAAGTTTGCAAGTGTGCATGTGTGGGTAAGTGTGTGTGTGTGTCAGTCACTTTCTCTCTCGATATCTTACCGATTCTGTTTCTTCGAAGAACCCCGGCTAACCCAGATCTCTCTTCCTGCCCATCCAGGAACCCTCTCCCCTTCCATACGGCAACTCCATGTTTGCATGGCCCCTTGCCGCTTACAGCCCAGGCCGCACCCATCCCGGGTTTGCTCCCTGCGGTCCCGTGAGGCTGGCTCCCAGAGACCCTTGTCAAACCGCAAGCCATGTAGTGGTCAAGTGCATAGACGGCCGGGTCTGAACCACAGTTCTGCCCCACGTGGGTGCATTGTTAAACTGCTTGTGCCTCAGTTTACTCATCTGTGAGGAAGGGGTTATCCTGTTACCACCCACCTCATGACTGCGGTGAGGGTTCAATACCTCAGCTCTCGGTTTTACTGGGGGAAATCTGCAAGTCAGACAGGTGAAGAGGGTGCGTGCTTTCTCTGCAAGTCGGTAGCCGGTGAGGCCTTCCTGACCTCTGAGTGTCTCAGTCTGCCTGCCTGAGAGGTGGTAGCACCAGGCCCACTCACTGGGAGGCTATAAGCAGGGCCATTGGCCCCACATTGTTTGTGCCCCCGAGTAAAGGCAGAGCTCGCTTGCTGTCTCTGCAGAAAATGCTAGAGGACCAGTGTCCCTGAGGTCTGGCCAGGCTGGGCAGGTACCGGGTATAAATAATCTTGAGCTGCCACTTTGGGGTCCTCGGGTGAGCTCTCTGACCTTCCAGAGTGCAGGGCGAGTTACTGACTCTTTCCTGAAAGACGGACAAATACTTCTCCCCTACTGCCGACGTGTGTGCCAAACCCAACCGCCGAGCAGGCAGGGGCCCACGAAGCCAAGGGCCGCAAACCTCTCTGCTCAGGGAAGGTTTCTGAGATATGTGAGACTTTCTTTAACTGGCCAAATAGACAAGCCAACCTTAAACCAGAGACCAGGTTCCCCTTTTTCGGGTAAACTGATGAAAAAAAAAAAAATCTGCTCTGTAATTTCCAGTGACAGAATCATGAAGTGTGACTGGCCGGGTGTCGGCCTGAGGGTCATGGGACTGAGATTCGATCAGACATGCTTTCACTGCCCATTCATTTAAGCGATATTTTATTTTTTAAAGATTTTATTTATTTATTTGACAGAGATCACAAGTAGGCCGAGAGGCAGGCAGAGAGAGAGGAGGAAAGCAGGCTCCCTGCTGAGCAGAGAGCCCGATGTGGGACTCGATCCCAGGACCCTGAGATCATGACCCGAGCCGAAGGCAGAGGCTTTAACCCACTGAGCCACCCAGACGCCCCGTTTAACTGATATTTTAAAAAGCACTTCCGAAGCTCTAAGTGCTGCGATATTGGAGTAAACAAAGCAGACCCAGCCCCTGACCTCGGGCAGTCTGTATTCTGCAGGGAGGAGGCTGAAAATAAACAAGACGAATCAAAGCTACGAGAGAACTGGCAGAGTGACCGCTTCTAGCCCACTTAATAGAGCATGTGGGTGTAGGGGAGGCTCTCTTCCCCCAGTCTTGGAGGAACTGGGCCCCTGCTATCTCATGACCTGCCTGCTCCACTGCCTAGTGTCTGGGAGCCCTCCATGGATCCGTGCACTGGGCCAGTAGCCAAGGGAAAGGAGACATCATGGGAGACTGTGAGGTAGTTCTAGGAACGGGCTTGGAAGGGGTGCACTTCACTCTTGCCCACCTTCTGTGGGTCAGAACTCAGCTCCTTGATCTCTCCTAGACTATCTGAGGAGGAGAGGCTGGGAAGGGCTGGCCCGCCACGGACGGGAGGTACTGGTGAAAACGAACCAGGTTCTTCTCCAGTCACGGAAATGGCAGTGGAAAGGACCAGATCAGGTAGGGCTCCTAGGTCACAGTCAGGAACCTACGATTTTGTCCTAGGTGCTGGGAGCCTGGTGGGAGGCTGTAAAGGAAAGTGACATCACCTGGTTTATATCTGTGATCTGCCTTGGACATGAACCTGCTGTGCTCTGTGTCTAAGCACAAAAACTCAAGGGCTTCCAATTTCTTCATCTAGAACATGAGAAGAAAGTATACCCAGATATCGTTTTAAAGATTTATTTATTTATTTATTTTACAGAGAGAGAGAGAGAGAGAGAGAGAGAGAGTATATCTAAGCAGGGGAGGGGCCGAGGGAGAGAATCTTCAAGGACAGTCCCTATTGAGTGTGGAGCCCGACGTGGAGCTGGATCCCATGACCCTGAGATCATGACCCACACTGAAACCAAGAGCTGGGCGCTCAACCAACTGAGCCACCCGGGCGCCCAGCCAGATTTTTCTTAATACGCCTCACCTCCACATCCCTACTTCTTCTATGGCTTCCTGGAGACCTCAGCAAACAAGTCCTGGACAATCCTGGGGGTCCAGAGCAGAGGGGGACAGGGGTGGGAAGAAGCCCCTCCACCAAAGGCCTTGCCAGGATGCTGGTCTTTCTCACTTTCCCAGGAATGACACAGAACATCCCTCCCCGCTCTTCCTGCCTCCTGGATGGTCAACAGAAACCCACTGATGTCATGAACCATCTTCTGCCCAGAAGAGCCTCCCGATTCCTCTCGAGGACCTGATTCATGCACATCCTAGCAGGTTCCACTCAACACCTCCTTTTCCTACTTACTCCTGTCCACAGTGATTTCTCTCTTCCCTGTAGTTCCATAAGCCTCAGAGTGTCTATTACCCAGCTGAGTAAATGGTTTGCTCATTAATTTATGGTTCATTATTTTTAAAGGCTCATTTGTTGAGCGCGTTTTATGAGTAGTGGAATTCAAGACCTTAGAGTCACAGCATGGCTTAGGAGGTGGACAGCTGGGAGATTAGGCTACATGGCAGAAATAGATCAATCCTGATGTCTCCGTGGCTTAAGCAACGAAGGTTTCTTTCTTATCTTCATCACAAGCCGGTTAGACTGTCCTCTAAGCTTGGACTAGACGTGCTGTGTTATTTCCATATATTTTCAACCAGTGAGAAAACAAAGGCCAGGATTTGTTTAAATTAGTTGATTGATTTCTCTTAGCCAATTTATTTTCGTAAAGACAGATCACAAGAACAAAAAAGTTGGGGGCGCCTGAGTGGCTTCAGTGGGTTAAAGCCTCTGCCTTTGGCTCAGGTCATGATCCCAGGGTCCTGGGATCGAGCCGTGCATTGGGTTCTCTGCTCAGCAAGGGAGCCTCCTTCCCTTCCTCTTTCTCTGTCTGCCTCTCTGATCTCTGTCTGTCAACAACAACAACAACAACAAAAAGTTGCTCACCAGTGGGGTATCGACAACAGCTTTCTTATTAGTAGAAGTCATTTCTGACACTTACGACCCCAGCTTGTTGCTGTTTTCTAAATTCCTGCATACTTTATTTCCCATTTCCCTCATTCCTCAGGAAGCTCTGGTCCCACCCACTGTCCACCGGGTCCTGGCAGGACTCTGGGTGGCGGAAAGAGGCCATACCGCCGGGAGTCGCTGGGTTGATAGGGCATTTGTGTGTCGACGAATTCAGGAATCAAGGCATGAATGAATTTAGTGAGCTCCTGCCCGGTGGGCCCCAGACCACAAAGAGCCTCACGTGCCACACGCTGGGGTTTGGTGGGTCTCCTGTTGGCTCCAGGGGCAGCGAAGCAGGGACCCAGGGCTGTTGGCCTTGGTTTCGAAGCTCACTGCTGTGAACGCTGGCCGGAGCTGGGAGAACACGGAGGTGGGGGTTCTGGGAGATGCTGGGGGTCGGGGCAGTGGCTGCAGAAGCCCAGGGTGTTCCTGGAGCTAGAGACACGGTGCCAACCTAGCGCTCTCTCTTGAACCTCATCTCGTAGCCCCTGGATGGCTGGGCTTTTAGGATGATCCTGCTGTGTTCATCCTCAAGCCCTCAGAAGGGCTCTCCCTGCACAGCTGTCCCGCTCAGATGCGACCGAGAGCCCAGAAGCTCTACAGGCAGACATGTTGTTTCCATTTCTCATTTGTGTATCTCAGAATCCCAGGAACATAAACAAAGCCATGTTTGTCAGCTGTGGTGGCCTCGCAGGGCTGAGTCAAGATGTCCCGTGCCTGTCCTGTGCCTCCGGGACTTTCTGTGAGTTGGTGGGGTGCACGTGCACGTGCACACACACATGCACACACACTTGTGCACGTACACACGCACTAACACACACATGCACACATGTGCGCACACACTCACACATGCAGACACACACAGACACATGCACACACACGTGTAGACACACACACACACACACACACACACACACGCATACTGGACTCAGAGATCTGCTCTGCCTCCCAGCTCTGCCCTGACCTTTCCCCTCTGTGAAGGCCCTGGGTTTCCAAGTTGATTTCTAGCGCTGGGATCCCATAGGGGGATCCCATTGTGGATAAAATATCATGCCTGAAAACAACTAAACGCTGTTTTGGGCTAATTTAGAAACCTCCCTGAAGAGGTACGGGGGATGTTCTTACTCACTGCCTCCTAATTCCTGCCTTTAAATCAAATTTTAGCCAGTTATGTGCTTTTTATCTTCAAAGCTCTTTTGGAAACTTGGGTCGGCTCCTGGTGAGAAGGGAATTTTGAATTGCATGCAACTGTGTGAACTCTTTCCAGTCCACGGCGGCCACTTTATAAGATTCAGCTGTCTTAGAGCCAGAAGGGATCTTACAGATGGGGAAACTGAGGCCCCAAGGGCAGGAGGGTCTGGTCAGTGGCAGAGCCAGTGGCGGGACCCAGGACTCCTGACTTTGTGTCAGTGTATGTGGTGTAAATGCGAGGTCTTCAAAGTAAAAAAGACCCTTCAGGGAATCCAGTTCAGCCAGCAAAGAGAGCCAGACGGCAGGCACCTTATCTAAAACCGGTAAGTGTTCCTTTTGTCCTCTGACAAGGGGGCTAGTTTCTAGGTTGTAAGGCTAATGCTGGGATTAAAGAAGTTGATGATGATAATGTACTTAGCCCAGTGCCAAAAAGAAGGAAAGTGCTGGAAAAATGTTAGCTCTACAACGATTGCCCCAATGTCCAAATAAGGAAACTGAGGCTCAGAAAGCTCGGGCCTCTTGCTGGGCCAGAGTCTGTGTCCTTACCTACCACGTGCACTGTTCGTGCACAGGGGGAAGTGGGGTGCACCTTCAACTCCTCTGGCAGGAGTGTGACATGTCTCAGAGAGGGATCCCTGGGCAAGCCCACGGGGAACAGAAGCTGGGCCCCCGGGGCCTCCGTGGGGGCAGAAACATCCCACTCGTGGCCAGCAGACGATGCTGGTTAGGTTGCTGTGTTGAGAGGAGGGAGAGGATAGAGAGAGGAAGGGAAGAGCCTGAACCCGGGCAGCGGGTGATGGTCCCCTAAGGCAACCCTGACCCCGACCACCTGGGCCTTCCGTCGCTGACGTCACAAGGTGTAACAACAAAGGGGTCTTGGGCTTCATGAACAGGACGCCAAGGCCGGCACTGAGCCAGCGCTCGGGGATACAGGAGCTCAGAGCTGGGGGGAAAGCTCCAGGAAGCAGGCTGTGCAGAAGCCACGAAAACCATTTTGGGGGTGGAAGGTTGGGGTGTCGGGGGAGAAGGGCCTTCTGGAGGCTCTGAGCTTGTGAATGAACTGAGAGTTTGGGTAAGATTGCTCCAAATCCCTGGAAGACAGGGAGACCCCTCCGTGGGGTCCTTGATGCCTAGGTTTGTGTGCCTTGACCGCTAGGTTTTCTGTGACTAAATCAGTTTAGTTGTTTTTTTCATGAACCTGGAGAAACAGCCCCAAGAAATTTGCTGTCACCCACACTGACACAGCTCTCTGGGCTGTGCTGGGTACCCTGGGCTGCGTCACTTGGCGTTCTGCATTTCCGGACCAATCCTGCCAAGCGTTTGATGTCCCATCCCCTCAGCCTCGGGCAGAACCTGGGCCTCCTGGATCCCCCAGGACTGCCCACCTCCACAGACACTCTGCGCATCTCCTCTTCAAATCCCATCAGCCACCTGCCTCTCCCTTCCTCCGAGCGCTCCGGAACTCAAGGTTAGTCCGAGTTCTGGTCTTTCCACCTTGTACAGACCCCAAGCCTGGTGTCTGTGGAGAACTCCGCTCCCCTCCCAGTCTTCTCAAGAGGTTGAATTTTCCTTTTTTAAAAAATTTTATTGATTTGTTTGAGAGAGAGAAAGAGAGAACACAAGTAGGGAGAAGGGCAGAGGGAGAAGTAGGGAGGCCGACACGGGGTTTGATCCCAGAACCCTGGGATCATGACCTGAGCCAAAGGCAGATGCCTAACCGACTGAGCCTCCCAGGCACCCCAAGGTGTTGATTTTCCCTACCACGTGACACAATCTCAGGATCTGGGAGCCGCGGAATCGACATCTGTCGCTCTTCCCTCAACGTCCATGTTATCTCCTTCCAGCACAAAGTCCCCAGTTCCTTCCAAGGGCACTGCCTGTCTTCGCAGTGCTTGTTCTTTCCCGGGGCTGGGATGTCCTGATCGCCCCCTTAGTTACCCATAATGTCAGTACTCGGTTTGCCGACTCCCCACCACAGTGCCCTTCAGTGGTCTTGGCATGTGACTATCTGTTCTAGAAGCGGAGCCTGAACTGGATTCTTGCTCAGAGTCCTCCCAGAGAAAAGAGAGCGAGGTCAGCAGGATGGGCAGGTGAATGAAAAGCTGTGTGGTGAGATGATCTCTGCTGGAAACCAGCCTCCGCTTGACCCCAGGGGAGCTCTGGAGTGTTGGCCGCACCTGGCTCCTTCCATTCTGCAGGGGGACGGCCTCCATGCCCACTGTCCGTCCGCCATCAGCTGAGGTCCACAGAGCACGGGAGTGCAGCCTCCTGGAGTCTGGGCAGAAGCCCCGAACCCCGCACCCCCAGAACCTCCCAGGTCCCTGATCTGAACGCATAGCCCATGGCCTTTCCCGCCACCCATCTCAGCCCCCGTCTCCTATTCTTCCTCCTTCTGAAACTTCTGCCTCAACCGTCTGCTCCCCTTCTGCCTGCACCTGTAAGCTGATGAGAGCTAGGAAAAATCAGACAATGGGGTGGCTGTCCTCCTTTCGTATTTAGGAGCACAGATCTCTAGAGGGCATTGAATCCATGTGCCCTTTCCTAGAAACTTCCCTTTGTACGTCCCTAGTCTTCCATGTGGCTTCCTTCCCTCCCTCTTGGCTGACGATCTGATCTCAGATTTTAGAGAGACCGTCACCATATCTAGATGAGAATCCCCTCTTGCTGAGTCCCAGCCTGGTCGGTCCCCACGTGCCCCACAACAGAAGACGTGTCCTGCTTTCTTTTCCCGTAGCTCAGGATTTCATCTCTCCACCAGCTCAGGGATGTTGCTTCAGGAACTGTCACCTGTCCTTCTCCCATCACCGGTTACACCCTTTCTGCCGGCTGCCCCAGGATGCTCCCCTGACCCCATGCCCTCCTCCACCCACGAACCACGGTCCTGCTTTCTGCCCAGCACCACAGAGCTGTCCCGACCTGTTAGCTCCATTTTCTCCCCTTCTCCTCTAAGCTTCTCCATCTGGGTCTTGTCCCCTCATCCCCCGCAAGTTGGTCCCGGGTGACCCATGCCTTCCATGGCACCGACGTGAATGCTCACCTCCCTTGGCCTCCCCGTGTCATTTGATGTGACTGGTCACAGTGTCCTTCTGAAACTCTGCCTCCCTGGGCTTCCCCCCACCCACCTCCAGAGGCTGTGGCTGCTTCACTGGGTCTTCCTCCTGCCACGGACCCCGCAGAACTGGGGTGCCCAGAGCCCACGCTCAGCCCTGCTCCCGCCCCCGCCCCCCGTCTACACCCTGGAGGTGAGCTCACGTGGGCCGGGGGCAGACTCTGAAGCCCATTCTCCAGCCCAGACATCTCTGAGCTCCAGATTCTTTCTCTCCCCCTGCGGCCCAGCCTACCAGCCACACAGACCTTCTTTCTGCCCCTCATCCTGTGACCCTCTCAGGGCCTCTCGGGGCCTTTCCACCCCTCATCCTTCAGTCTGGAATGTTCTTCCTGAGAGCTTGGGGTTGCTGCCTTCTCATCAAAAGCCACCCCTTCAGAGAGCCTCCTGACTCCCCAGGCTACCAGGCATGTTCTCCACGAACCTGCCTTTGGTTTCCTGGGCAGAGTTACCCGGTTTCCGCACCCCATGAGAACGTGAGCTCCTTGGGGACAGAGCTCTGTGACTCAAAGAATTCAACCCCTCTTGACGCCCCCAGTGTGTCTGCAGCTAACTGCAGAACAACATGGGTGCCGTTCCTTTACAAACAGGCTCCGAATCCAGCAGAATGTTCTCTCAGCTGTGGTCCGCTGATCCCTGGAATCCTTCCTTCTCGAATATGAGGTGGGATGAGGCCAGAGACAGAGATCGCCTTTTGGCCAGAGGTTCTGTGGCATTTTTCTGGAGGACAAAAGCCACATCCTCTGTGTTCTGCATCCCTGGAAATCATGTGCATGGTGGTCGGCCTGGAGATCCAGCGATGAACCAAGTGCTTGCCCGGGGGTGGGGGAGGGGCTCACGGTGGCACTAAGTCAAGGAACAGGTGGATTTGCGCTCCTCCAGGAGCCTGGTGCTGGCTTGGAAATCAGAGAGGGTAGGGAGGATGGGGAGTCCTGGGGTGGGAGGGACACATGCGGAGGGCCCCAAACGAGGAGGGGGAACAAGCAGCCCTCTGGAAGTACAGCTTTGCAGAAGGAAGAGCAAGGATGAAGGCATCAGCATGGGAGGGCCTGGAACGTTCAGCAAACGCCAGCAACGGGGTCGGATCCGAGTAGCCGGGGAAGGGATTTTTTTTATCTTTTATTCTGGGTGGGACGGAAGCATCCCACCTCTGGAGGGTTCTGTGCTGAGGAGCTTCAGATCTGATTATCCTTTCAAAGGGCCACCCTGGATGCTATGTTAATAAGAGGTGGCTGGGAGGCAAGTGGGAATGGCGGAGAACAGTTCAGAACATTTTGCCCCAATTCAGGGGAGCAATGATGGTGGCTTGAGGTGGACGGTCCCCAGCCCTCTGTGGATTGCTTGCGGGAATCAGAGGCGAGCTCCGTCGTAGCACGTCGTAGATAAGGATGCCAGCATTGTAGCATAGCTCGGACAGTAGCCATCTACAGGACCGGTGTATAGCCTGTGCTCTGCCTACAGCTTGTCCCCAGAATCTGGCGATAAAAACAGCTAACATTCAGTAAATGTCTGCTGTGTGCCAGGCGCTGCCAGCTGGAGTAGAACATGGCTCAGAACCAGAGGTACTGGCGGAGAAACTTCATTCCACGGATAGACTGACCTAGACTTTTCCTAAGCAGATGCCAGGGGTCGGGGAAAGGCTGAGGACCCACGCGGCTAATGTGGTTCAGCAGATCCAGGCAGAGGTCCGAGGGATCCAGGATGAAGCAGGCACCCCATACATCCACAGTGTCCTCACTCCCCACCAGCTTCTCACAGAGCACAGGAATGGTGCTCTGTGCCGGGCAAGGGAAACACAGCAGAAGAAGCTACAGACCTTGCCCATTAAAGTGTTTCAACCCAGCCAGAAAGAGATGCACAATGCTCTCTGGGAATCCTCTTTGGAGCATAAGTAACGGGAACTCCAGCCGAAACAGATTTAAGGGGGAAGGAATTTTAGAGTCTGATGTCACGAGAGTCCAGGGGTATGTCTGGCTTCAAGAGATGCTCACAGGATGGCACCAGAATCCCAGGACCCCGAGGACCAGTATGGGGAGGGGCGGACCCCCAATAAGCTGTTACTGGAAATAGAGAAATGGGTGCTGGGTGTCCACAAGCCATAAAAGAAATCGCAACAATCAGCTGGAGTCCAAGCCTAATTGCAAAATATTATTCAAGAGTATGCTGGGGAGGAGAGATTGATTCTGACTGTGCGCTCAGCAAAAGGTCGAGGGAAGGTACCTTTTGAGCTGTGGCATAATGATGCGTTTCCGGCCAGCAGAATAGGCAGGAAGAAAGACTTGCAGGCTGGGGGATGGCATGCGCCAAGGTGCAGGGGTGTGGGAGTGACCCGCTGCGTGGGGATTGGGAGCCAGTGTGTGGCTAGGGGCTCAGGCGACTTACGAGCTAAGGGAGGAAATGACCTGGGACTGGATTGCAAAGAGCCTCTTGTGTCCCCTCGGACTTCCTTTTTTTAAGTAATGGAGAGCAACTGGAGATTTGAGGACAGGAAGACGATGTGTTCTGTCTTTGGAAAGATGGCCGGTGGCAGAATGGAGAGTGGACAGGTGCAGAGGGCAGTCTGGCAGAGATTAGACTCTATAGAATTAACAAGAAGTTAGACTCTACAGGACTTAAGGACTGGTTAAATGTGGGAGCTGTGTGGCGGGCCTCTGCTGCCTTATCAAATGTCCGTTGTCCTGTTTCTCGCCCAAAGAAATTTAGTTTTGTTCAGAGCAGCAAAATGCCTGGGGACTACTTGCCTTTTCAAATGCCTTGTGGTGAAATGTGTCCGTGTAACCCAGTTGTGCCAATGCCGCATAAACAGAAGTCTACCAGGTGAAGCTGTTGTTTCCCATTTGAAAAGGAACACACTCAGGTGACAGGAGCCTTTGATCTACATCTTTCCTGTTCTTCCTGCTTGGAATATAATCGCAATGCTTGTAGGTAGAGCAGCCCTCTTGTGACAGGAGGATGAGAGCTTCGAGGTCAGGATGGTAGAGCAGGAGGCTTTATTTGGGTTCCTGATGGCTCCCTGAAGCAAGTGCACCAGCCACACACTGCCTACCTCCAGATTTCATGTCATGTGGAGCAAAGAGATGCTTCTTTGGTAATGTCGCTGTAATTAGATCATGACACATCACGGCTCAAGCCAATCTTAATGTTAGAAATGACTTTGGAAGCGTGAAGAACAAGGTGGAGTTTGATGCCATTATCTTCATTTGGGAAGTGGTTTGGAAGAAACTGTATCAGAAAAAGAGCCCACCACCCAGAGCCAGCCTGGCCTGTGGCTGATTGGGGTCCTGGGAAAAATCTCTTATCTGGCTTAGCTCCTGGAACCCCAGCAGCAACATGGGATTTTAAAGCTGAATTTATTAAGAAGACCAGAAATAACGGATCCATCATATAAGGTATCCAATACATGCTATGGGTTCCCAATAACTTACGGATTTTGTTTTGGGGGTGTCAGAAAAGAGGCTGCCAGCCTTGCTAGGGATTTAAAGTCAAGATTCGAGAAGCCAACACAAGAAGGGCATTGTGAGCTCTGGCCTGTGTGTCCCAGCCTAGAAGGCCGCCTCTCAGCCTCTTATGGGATAAGAATGACCCCAGGCCAGGTGTGGGGCCAGGATGGTTCCTGAGGGGTGAGCTGGCCGTGGGCTGGGGGCCACTGCCCCCCACACCGCCTCCTCTTGTCCAGCACAAGTATGTTGAGGGTGGAATGACGTACAGACCAGACACAAAGATGAGTAAGTATGGGTGGTCAGATGTTTGCGGGCTCATCTTTGATATCACATTCATGCAACAACATAAACTCTGAGGAGCAAACACAAGGCTCTGGCCAGTAATGTGTTTATAATAGTTGTTGCGGATGGAGGTGACTTTAATTCAGGCATTCCATGGAGTGACTCAGCTCTCATTTACCCTCTCCACTCACGGACGGCTTGCTGGACACAGGAAGGCCACGGGACCACAATCTTCCTTGCAGAACCTTAGAGGACCACGATCTCAAGGAGTCGGGTGATCCAAGGGCCAGAGGGGGCACTGGAAGCCATCGAGGCCACTGGCCGCTGAAGCTGAGTGTTGGCCCATTCTTTGCTGTTGAACTTCAGTGTTCAACCTCTACCCCAATACCCCCAGAGATGGGGACCCCCATCCCTAAGGATGCCATCCACTAGGACCCTGGGGACAGGTTGCAGGTCTTATTGGACTCTTATGCTTCGAGTCTGGCACGGTGTCAGACTCCAGCCATGTCCACCCCGTTCTCTTCCGCCCTACATCAGCCTTACTGAGGCTTGAGCTAAGCCTGGTGATCTGAGACGAAGACATCCCAGCCCTGGCCTGAGGGCCCCGGAGTCCAGAGGGGGAGGAAGGAAGCGGGCAGGTGGTGACAGTACCGTGGGTTGGGTGCCCCAAGGGGTCATGCAGGATGATAGTTACGCAGATGCTCATGCAGGGGGGCCCTCACTTGGCATCGTGAGTTGGGGCAGCATGTGGGAGTGCCTGGAGGCTGAGGTCAGCAGAGATTTCTCTGACTCCTGTCATCTAGACCAGATTGGCTGCAGCAACCACCCCCACCCCCCCCACCCTCCCGGTTACCCTGGGGAAATGCAAAGCTTTTTCCAATATTTTTTGGAGAGTCAATTTCCCATGGATGCTTCTGGCCCCAAGCCCTTGAACTCGATTCATGGCTTTTCTCCCTGCCCCACATCCCACCTGTGTGTTGAACCTGACCTGGACCCTAGCTCCCTTGGTGTCTGCGAACGAATCTTCTACGCATGTGCACGGGCATGCGTAAAAGACCCCCCTGAGGGTCTGTGAGAAGGGGTGGGCGTGCCTTGTAACAATGCCCACAACCACCTGCTGAGAGCCCCCTCTGGGCCCTCTGGGCCCTCACCTAGGCTCCCCCGGCTGCCTCGCCCTGAGCCCCAGCTTCTTACCATCCTGTGTGTGTACAAGGCTCTGTTCCGGTCCCTCCCACTTCTCCACGCCCCACCTCCCCGCTGGGCCCCAGAGGGAGGGGATCTGTTCCACGGAGCAGCCCCTCTCCACAGGCAAGACATTTCCAAGTAAGAGCTCTGCCCCTCTGGGATTTACTATGTATCTGGAATGAGCTCAAACCACGAGGTCTTGTTTTGTCCCTTGGGCTGCAGAGAACCAGCAGGTCCCCTCCTTCCTTGGGCAGAGGGCTGGGCCACCATCATGTCTTTGCTCTGTGCCAGCCTCAAAGGGAAGGGACAGGCTAGCCTTTCTCTGTGCTCCTCACTCCCTGTCACTGACTACAAGGGCACTTGTTTCAAGTTCATGTTTACGGATTCCTCCCAGCCTGGCAGGTAGGCCAAGGCACAAAGAGACTTATCTGTGCCACCTCTGTGGTCAGGAGTTTTGAGCAAGTCTGTTGTGGCAAAGATTTGATGGGAAAGGAACACGATTTTGTGCGGTCAGAGGGTATTTCTCGAGAGGGCCCGTGGTTGGGCTTGCATTTCCTTCTACCTTCCTGGGATGGGCAATTGCATACAAGTTGGGTCAGGGAGGGGGCTTGGAAGCACTGGAGGCTTCTCTCTCCCTGGGAGTCTGTCTTCGGGTTCCTGAAGGCAGAGAAATGAATCAATGTGTCCACAGCCCTTGTTACCCCTGCCGACCCCTTCAACTGTCCTGGCAGCTGAGGTGGTGTTGGGGGTGCAGGCAGAAGGCACTGGCAGGGAGAGGAGTGGGAGCAGATGGCTGACAGTCTGTCCTGCTCCTCCCGCTGTCCCCCTCAGCCTTGAGGAGCAGGCGATATCCCTGCTGCTTTTCCGCAAGGACAAGATGGGGATTGGAAGAGCCGGAATCAGAAATACGGCAGCCGGTCTTCCTTCCTTGCTTCTCAAGGGACAAAAGGGCCCACCATTGCCCCCCCCCAAAACTGAGGGAGGAGACCCCAGGGGTTAGGAGAGGTGGGCTTGAGCCAGCTCCCCTTTATGGTCTCAAAACAAGGATACTTGGCTCAGAGACTCCGCTCCTTGATTGAGTTCAGTGACTCCCTTCAGCTAATTCAAGATACTCTGCCAAGGGAGACCAGGGGACTTTGCTGGTGGACTGGACGCGGTTTACGGCAAAGAGAGGAGACCAGACAGAAATCCTGTGGGAGGGAGGTTGGGTGGGGTAAATGGGGCACTCTTTCTAGTTGGAGATGCCTGAAGAAAATACAAGTGGAGGCGGATGCGTGCAGGTTGGGGGCACACGGGCAGCTCAGAGAGAGCCCGATTCCCTGGGAACAGCCTTTCCGAGCATCCCGGGAAGAGTTAACGATGAGCATTCATTCCGGAGAGGGTCAGGGACTTCACATGTTTAAGCAAGTACCACAGATGATTGCTTCCCCCTCCAGCCGGAAAGCTTCAGTCCAATTCAGGTCTTGTCCTTAAGGCCCAGAGAGGCCATGATTTGCCCACATGATTTGCCACGGGCCCTTTAAAGGACCCCTGCCCCATAGCCCCGTGGTTTACCCATCCTTTCTGGCTGCCTCCCACAGGGGCATGTTCCCCCATCCTTTGTCCTTGAGAAGAGCCACATGTTGCTTTGCTGACATATGAAGTTCACCTCTAAACTGTAGGAAAGAACAGAGGGAATTCCTAGAGATGGAGATTTCTGGAATTTTGTGCCATGCCCAAGAGAGGATGTCCCAAGGGTCACAGGTCTGGCATCGGCCATGCAGGGAAATTCTCATCATGTTGACACATCCTTTCCCTCCTCAGGAGATAGGGCCTGGGAGGAGCAGGTAAACATGGAAATGGTTTGGAAGTCCAGACAGAGAGCTGGTGTTCACAGCGTTTTGGGGCCAGAATGCCTGGCCAAGGAGTCCGGGTGAGCACTCAGTCATGGGGCAGTTCTGGCGTGGAAAGAGAGCTCAATGTTAGGAGCTCTGACAGCTTCAGGGGCTTAGAAACAGGGTCCCTTTCCTCCAGGCGGTGTGGAGTGGAGAGGTAGGCAGCCTGTTTCCACCACTTACGAGTTGTGTGACTTCAGGCAAGCTCCCTCTCTGAGCCTTGGTTTTCCAACCATGAAGCAAAGACAATCATACCTGCCTCAGTAAATTATTAGGGTTAAGCCAGCTAGTATGTCTGAAAGAGTTAGCAAAGTGCCAGGCCCTGACAGGTGCTCAGAAACATCCATTTTTCCTTCCCTCCTTCCTACGTGGCTGTACATGACTGAGACAATGACACTTGTGGCCTGATGGCTTCCCCAGAACCAGGCTCCCCCGAAACAGCCCCCCGTGGTACCCATCTCAGTGGACACTCAGGTGCACTGGGAACAAATGTTTCTAACTTCATGCTCAGGTCTGCCCCGTGGATGTAAGGATGCTGTTGTACCAGCCCCAGAGCCTCTGTTCTTGAACTGAGGTATCCCAGAGATGACTCAGGTATCAAGTGGACCACCGATTCCATCCTAGCAAGAGAGACTCCTACAACCAGACCCACTTTCGTCAGCAGCCAGGACAGATACACGAGGCTTGGCCTTCGCCTTCCCCCAAATGGCCAGGCTTCCCCAAATCTGCTGTACTATTTCCTGTCTCGGTTGCTTTGCATTGTTCAGACCCTCCCCTAGAGCCCTCTTCCCCTGTTTGCTCAGCCAGAGAGCTCTGACAAGCTCTAACGGGTCTGCTAGGACATCATCTTCTCCGCAGACGTCTCCCTCATCTGAAGCGTGGACCCCCGTGGTTCTGTGCCAGAGATCTTCCTACTGCACCATTTTAAAGTTGTCTGGTTTGTACCAGTTAGTTTGCGGGCTCCTCTGCGCAGGCACAGGCTCGAACTCAGCTCCATCCTGCACGCCTGGCCCAGAGTGTGGCAGGAAATAGCGGCCCTGAGGATGTTTGCAGGCACGAACCCAGCTGAAGCCGACATCCAGGCACCGACATGCTTGGTGCAGTCATTGCCCTAATGAGTTAGAAACCTGATGATGACATTTATTTTTCATGCCTATGAAATTCTGAGACAAATGCAAAGTTCGGAAAAGTGTAAGGACAGGAAGAATAAGTAATAGTCTCTCTCCACCCGGAGAGAATTCCTGTTCGTGTATGATTTGTTTGCTTCCCGGCTTCATTTCTAATGCGTGGTTCCATCCTGTATCGTTTGCCAGAGTTGGAATCCCTTATGTCTATAACTCAGCAGGCTCCTTTCCCCCTGCTTATCATTACAATATCATAAACATTTCTCTCGAGTTACTTGTAAATAACTTTTTTCAACAGTTGCGTAACCTCGCACCCAGGTAGCTCGGCCAGTGTTTAGGGAACTCGTCCCTGTGATTAGGAATGAAGGTTGTGTCCCCAGGGGCAGTGCTACAGAGGACACTGTGATGACTCAGCTTTGTACACACTTGGTCATCTATATGGAGGTACAGGGCCCACTGCACACAGCCCGGGTTCTGCCAGATTGCACCCTGGCCAGGAACCCGCTCAAACAACCACAGATACATGACGCTGATCTAGACAGCATTGATCTGCTTGTTTTTTGTTTTTTTTTTAAGTGGAGAACTCACATACAAATTCTGTTCTACAGCTTCCTTCGGGGAGTCAGAAGATTGGGGCGGGGGGCTGGGCCCCCATTCCCGCAGGCGAGCACCTGCTGAAGCCCGTCCACTGAGTCACCCCGGTCTCCTGCTCACTCGGGGCCCTTCCTCTCTGTAGTCTCCTCCCCATGGAGCCATTTACCATGGCATCTGTGCTGGTTTTTTCCTCAGTGAGAAGAGTGAGAGCTTTCTCAGACCGATGCTTGCTTGGCAATGCAGGCCGCACCGGGAGGGCTTTGCATCTCTTGGAACACAGGAGCGTCCTCTCCTTGCTGCCGATGAAGAGTGCACCTCCTGACTGCTGTGCAAACCAAGTATGTCTTTGTAGAAGGAATGCCACCGAAACATTTTGTGAAAGCTCCAGACAAGCCACGGAGGTTTGAAGGCGGCCCCGGCCTGCTTCCCGCATCAAGGTTGCCTGTGAGACACCTGCTCACACTTCCGTGGGCAGCGGCTCCAGGGTTGAGGGGGTGGGGGGAGCTCTACGGCTCAGGAGGCTCCGGAGGCTCCGGGCAGCCAATGAAGACATCTGACGCAAGCGGCTTTAGACAGGGAGGACGTGAACATCTCACGTGACTCACGGTCCAGAGGTGCGGGCTTCGGTCACCGCTCAGCCCATGTCATGGTGCTCAGCCATGACCTAGGTCCCTCCCAGTCTCTCTGCTCAGCACTGATGTCACCTGAAGCTGATCCATGTCCTGACTGCCAGATGGTGGCCAGTGACGGCTGGGCCAAGGTGCCTCCTTATTCACACTCAGCAGGACAAGACAGAGAAACCTCTTTCCTAACTGTAGGGATGGTTGCCTCCAGCCTGATCAGACCAGCTTGAGACGCACGCTCAGCCTCGGCCAGATGTGGCCAGGGGAGGGCTGTGCGCTCATTGGTGGGGTGAGTTGTGGAAGTGGAATGGATCTTCGGGCTCAGTGTCACGTCCACCACAGACACCTCCCCGGAGACCCCTGACTCTGCCCATCTCACTTCTGGCTTTGCATTTGCAAGGACTGGAGCTCAGCTCTTCTTGAGCGAAGTCCCAAACGGAAGCCCTGCAGGAGCCAATTCTCCCTGAACCAGGCACTCAACGGGCACCTCTGTCCCCTGCAGCCTCTTCTCAAAGAGCAGCCAGGCTTCTCTGGCACTGCCATCATCTTTCTCTTTGGTTGGGGACTCCAAATTATTTCTGGATAACTCCATATTCCAACATGTCATTTTGTTTCAAGCCTCTGTATGGCCCCTGGAGACTGGGTGATTTAGGCAGCACCCAGGCGCCTTGCAGAGCCACAAATATTTCAATGAGCAGGAGCAGCGGTGTCCTCTCCCATCAGACTCCCCGTTCCATACTATGCCTACTCTCCGTACTAACGCAACCATACTTGGGCTGTGTCTGTGCGAGAACCCCGTTATGGAGCACTGCAGGGGGCCAGCTGCCCTAATTTCCAGGTTCCATGCCTTGCACAACTGCCTGGTCTGGGTGGGAAGGTTTTCCAGCTAACCAGCCTGTGGCGGAGCCTCTCTGCCATCTGACCCCCGCATCCTGGGCCTGTGCCAGCTACGATCCGGGAAGCGCCAGCCGTGGGACTGATGAGGCGTGCCACCATCCAGGTCCCGCCGCTAAAATGTAATTACGCGTCTGCCCCCATTTCCCAGGACAGGAATGGGTCTCCGGAGAGCTCTCTAAATGCACATTAGGCATGCAGCCAGGGCTGCGTTCCCTCTAAAGATGCTCTTTCACACTTAGCAGTGGGAGAAATCACTGAATGTTGGAATGGGAGAGGATAACTTGGGGATCTGTGAGGCTGAGTCTTGCAGTGTCTACGCAGGGTTCCCTGAGACGCTGGTGACAAAGAACAATCCGTGGATGTCAGTGTCCACCCCCAGCATCAGGCTGACCTGGTGAACATGTAATGTGCCCTTGAAATAGGGACAGATGGTACAGTTGCTGTGCCTAGTGGGGACAGCGTTGGTCATGGCTTACTGAACATTGTATAGCTTTGTTTTATCAGTTGTTGAGACAGAGCTATTAAGCCTTCTTTAGATGACAGCCAGGCTTCCTTTCCTGAAACGTACTTCAAATCAAGGTCCCCTTCTCTTCGAAAACTGGCGAGGTGGCCCAGCACATGCAGGGCAGGACCAAACCCCAGAGCACGGCTCTCCGGGCCTCTGGGACCCAGCTCTGCCGGCTTCTCCAGCCTCACCTTTCCCCATGCGATGGGATGCAGGTGTCCTCCAAGGGTCTCACTGCCCACGCATGAACACTTGGAGCGTGGGAGGTGTCAGAGAGCCGCACTTACTCCCTCCACCCTCCCTGGAGCGACAAGCCATGCCCCCGTGACTCCAAGCATGGCAGCTGTGTTGGTTCTTGGAAAGGAGCCCCAGCTGGAATAGTCACTTATCACCCGGCAATTTTGAGCAGGAGACCACGTGCTCCGGCTGTGTTAACCTTTGGTCTGGGGCTGTTTGTCAAATTGCAGTAGGCAGTGAAAGGGAAGCAATGTCACACTGTGCTATCACATAGAACACGGGCTCCTCTCCAACTTCTCAAGAGGAATCTGAGATTATGTTTGGGTAAGTAATAGGAGTTGCAGAACAAGTGAGCGGGTCCGGGGGAGGCCTCTTTGAAGACCAATAATTAAGTGGCCAACAGCAGTTAAAGTTGACTTATTCCAATACTGCCAAACGTTTGGGTTACTCTGGTAGGACCTCCGGGCTCTCGCCCTTGGGCACCTACTCAGGCAGTGGCGTAGGAGGGCATTTCCCTTCTTCCTCACCTTTTGGGATTGAGTTCAGCTTCAAAATCTGATTTCGATGCCTCCTCCTCCGTGGAGCCTTCCTTGATTTCCTTCTCAGCCTTGCTTCACACTTCCCTCGCCCTCAACGGCCCCATCACTGCCCCACGTGGGTTAGCTCATATTTTCCTTTCTTGTAAAATGATGGAAATTAATAGGGGCTCTGGAGACAGACTCAAGATTGTACCCTTGGTTTGCCACAGTTGGCTTTAACACACTGAGCTAATTGCTCACTCTTTCTAAGTCTCGATTTCCCCACCTGTAAAGTGGAGCTGATAATAGGAGCTTCCTCGTAAGCTCTTGAGGGAATTAAAGTGGTGGTACATGCAAGGTACTGGGGCTCCAGCCCAGAAGAGGCGTTCCACTGATGCGCTAGGCTGTGGCGTTGATGGCAGTGACAATGATCATGATCCCTTGATTTGTTCTGTCTTGAATTTAAGTGGTTCTCTTTACCTGTCTCCTCTTCCACCTGAAACCTCTGAGAAGAAAGAAATTGCGTCTGGTTGTGGGTCCCAAGCAGCAACTGTGTACCTGGAACAGAGGAAGTGCTTGGCCCAGGTCTGTGAAAATGCAAAATGAGATGAACCAGACCCTAAAACCCGCAGGCCAGCCCATTTCTTTCTCAACACTGAAAAGAGCCCACAATTTCTGGAGTCCACCAGAAGGCTAAGCATTCTGTCAGAAGACATATTTTCAGACTTATCTAATGTGTTTGTTCGAGCCACTGCATGCCAGGGGGAATATGAGGTCAGACTCGGTCTGCACTGCCATCTTTGAGTTCTTGCTGGTGTTTCTCCCCTTGTTGGGTTCCTGCAGTTGTACACTCCAGGATGCTGGGTGGGGTGACCTGTTCTGGAAGCTGGCTCTATGCCACTTCCCCCCCCCAACACACATTCTGGGAGACCGAGCAGAGAAGGGCCGAGAGACGGGCCAAGGCCAATCTCCCACACCAACCCATCTAGTGTATTGGTCCAGAGGGAACTGGCTGGCCTGTTTTCCCATTCTTGGCACATGCCCGCAGAAATGTTTGTTTTGCAATGTCCAGGGGAGCCATGATCTAGAACAATGGTGAATGATTTATTTGGTAAAGTGTGTTTGAGTTCCAAAGTGTTGCTAAGCACATTACATCGTTGTCCTCCCTTTTCGGCCCCAGCCAGTGGTTTCCAGATCCATCCGGGAAGAATTTCACTTTGTTCTCCTGAGTTTTCAAGGGGCTGTTTTATCTTTCCCCTCAACCTCCCTAACCCTTGGATAATTATCACTGGGCCTCAACCTTCTAGCCGTGGGTAAGTCATGTTATGTAAATGTTAAAAATCAAATTTGAAAATTCCGTAGATTAAAAATGATAAAGATTAATCACAAATGAGTCCTAGTCCCTTCTGTGTCAGAATCCTAAGGCTATTAATCATAAACTAAACAAATTCTTCCCTTGGAGGATGGATTTTCAGTAAAAATCCAAACACAGAGTTACAAAGCACTTGCTTCCCCGGAGTGAATTGGACTCAGGCCAGGAGTTGATTGATATGCTGCGAAGTTAAGGAACATATTTTATACCTGTTTTTAAAATAAAATTGTTCATAATTTCTCTGCTATCTTGTAGCTATCGCCTTGCAATTACAATATATCATGAACACTTTCTTATGGCATTAAATCATTTCCCCTACAATCATTTTTAATGGCTGCAGAGTATTTTGTTAAATGACTGTTCCATAATTTATTCATCCAAAATATTATTGTTGGATGTCTGAAATGCTATTCTCTTGACGCAATTCATTGATTTATTTGCCTAATGTCCAGGACGCATCAACCACTTGCCAGGCCTTCAGTGGATAAATTAAGGCGCGGTCCTGGCCCCTTGGAAGCTCCCAGTCAAGGGGGAATGACCTTATGGTCGATGGCACCGGAGCAAGAGTTCTACCCGCAGACATGATGGGCGCAGCGCAGAGACAGGCCAGTTTCTCTAATGGGGGGTGGGGGAACCCTGAGCTGCACCGGTTGGAAGCAGAAGGCTTGTGCTGGGAGAGGGGCTAGCATCTTTTCTCCTTTCCAGCTCCTTCTAGGGCAGTGATTCTTAGCCCCTCTGCATGTTTGTCTCAGCTGGTAGACTCTACAAATACCAACACCAGGGGCATCCAGGTGGCTCAGTCAGTTTAGTGTCTGACTCGATTTTGGTCAGGTCATGGTCTCAGGGTCGTGAGATGGAGCCCTGTGTTGGGCTCTGTTCAGCAGAGTCTGCTTCTAGCCCTCTCCCTCTGCCTCTGCCGCTCCCCCTTGCCCCCCTCCTGTCTCTCCCTCTCTCAAATAAATAAAAAAATCTTTAAAAAAATTTAAAAAAATGCCAATGTTCAGTCTGATCAAGAATAAGCGAGGAATAGGGCTTGAGCAGTGGTATGCTGATAAACACTGACCGGTCTTTAAAAATTATGCATATTTACATATGTACATCAGTTTATTATAAATTTTACTCGTATAAAGGATGAGTAGGATGCAGCTTACAAAATAACTTAAAATATGCAGTATTGGGGCACCTGGGTGGCTCAGTGGGTTAAACCTCTGCCTTCGGCTCGCGTCATGATCCCAGGGTCCTGGGATGGAGCCCTGCATGGGGCTTTCTGCTCAGCAGGGAGCCTGTTTCCTCCTCTCTCTCTCTGTCTGCCTGCCTCTCTGCCTACTTGTGCTCTCTCTCTTTCTCTGTGTCAAATAAATAAATAAAATCTTAAAAAAATATATACAATACCCTTTCTTATATATTCTACAACCTGTGATTCTTCCAGAAAGTGTTTGCCAAACCATAGCCTGTGCTTGCAAAGGACAAAGGAGGGTAAGTAGGCCACCCACCAGGGTTGATGTTTCCATTTATTAATGACTACAAAAGCGAAACAACTCAAGGCATGGGAGCTTCACTGATTTGTCAGCTACAGGAGTGACTTCTTTGCTGGATTGGGTACTGCTGTTTGGATACTGGAAGAATATTCTCTCTCTTGGTGTATACTATTCATTATATGGCAGCTACAATTACGGTATTCTTTGAAGTGTCATCTGCATTATTAACATTATCTCCACAGTGTCTTAAGTGCAGATAGTCAACAAAATAACAAATCAAGGTCTGATTTGTAGCCTTTGCTGATATCTGCAGCATAAATTCTCCCCTGGATGATTTCAAGCTATTGGTGTGACATCAGACCCGGAGGAGTCTGATGGAGGAGGTAATGCCTCATTATGTATAGTTTGAACCGTCCTGACTCGTTGGACCTAATGACCTAAATGAAATTGGTTTGACAATGAGGACTTATCTGACATCTTTAAGAGGAGCGATGCAGGGGCGCCTGGGTGGTTCAGTCAGTTAAGCATTGGCCTTTGGCTCAGGTCATGATTTTGGGGTCCTGGGATCGAACCCCATTCGGGGAGTCTGCTTCTCCCTCTCCTGCTCCCTCTGCTCTCTCTGTCAAATTAATAAATAAAATCTTAAAAAAAAAAAAAAAGGAGGAACGATGCATTTGTAGAGAGATGACAGGACAAAGTTTCAGGCTCCAACGGCAGCAGACTGCGGAAATATAAACACATGTGGGAAATGAAAGGAGTCAAGTTTCTGTGCAGTTCCCCTGGTGCCACCGCTGGGCTGATGAGTCTAGACCTGTCTCTAGCAAAGGAAAATTTACACCCTGCCTTGAGGCAGAAAGGGACAGAATAGAGAGAGCTTTTCCTGCATTTGGTTCTTCTTAATTGCCTTTAGCTCAAAATATTTTTTAGGTAAGAAAGGCATATTTTGGCATGACGTATTCTGGCTTCCTTCTATACCCATTATCAAACATTTATACAATACATAAATAATTAATTGTCAAAGTTGTATATTTTATAGTGTTCTTTTTTTTCTCTTTGAATTCGTACATCCCCTCCGTTTCCCTCCCCCCAGATTTGATTTCGATGTAGTAAATATAGTCCTTGCCTGCTTTGAAGCTATGGCTGTGGATAAAAATGCAGATGATTGTAATTCCCTCTGAACATAGCAACATAGTGTCAGAGGTTCCTGAATGGACTTGTCTTGATGATGATTACCAGTACCCGATTTGGCTAAGCAAGAGAATATGTTGCAAATTATATTAATGGCCAAACAACAAAAAAAGTAAAATGTTACTGGAAGTAAAATGGTGTGATGGAGTTTGTGCATCTGTGGATGTGTATTATTGCAAAAATGCATGCAGGGCCAGCCTCAGTTCTATGCTAATTTTTTTATTTATAGATGTAAGTTCTTTTTTTTTTTTTTTAAAGATTTAATTTATTTATTTGGCAGACAGAGATCACAAGGAGGCAGAGAGGCAGGCAGAGAGAGAGGAGGAAGCAGGCTCCCTGCTGAGCAGAGAGCCCGATGTGGGGCTCGATCCCAGGACCCTGGGATCATGACCCGAGCTGAAGGCAGAGGCTTTAACCCACTGAGCCCCCCAGCTGCCCCTATAGATGTAAGTTCTGACCAGCCTTGCTCCCATGAACAAGTAGACGGTGAGGAAGTTTTGCCATGATGTCATTCTATTCTTCAACTGTCTTCTAAGTCACAGTTGTCTCTTGTCAACAATGCATTTTAATGCTCTCTTGGCACAATTAGACCCTTCTTCAAGTTAGTTGCAGGAATTAGAAACCATCTCACTAAATCAAGGGCAAGTAGATGTGGATATTTCTAGTTCTTTTGTTTGGCACCTGAGGAATTTACACCCCAAGGCAAGACCCCCTAGTAGAGAGGCTATGGGTCTGCCCTTCCTTTGTTAGGTGGGAGAAGGCAGGAGGAGGAAGGACAGGAGCTGCCTTCCTCTTGGACTGCAGGCTGGGTTCTCGGGTCGATCAGCTTTAGGAGTCAACCGGAAGTTGAGAATCTGGAAATTGAGTGCCTTCAACACGGTACACCTGAGTAACCTGTGGGTGAGTCTTCCTGTGCCCCAAGGGGCATTGTCTCCCACTTTGTAGACTCTCCAAGAGGAATAAAGGAGAAACGAGGAGTTTCCTCAATCCCAGCCACAACAGTGCCCTGTTGGGACCTGGATCCAGCAGAGCCTGCAGCTGGCATGGGGATGGGGGGTCCCCACAGTGCTTGCTACAGCATCTGGTGGGTGTTACAGCTATGGCTCTGCCCTGGGGATCATGTCTTCCTGGGCCATTTTTCGTGGAAGACCAGAAAACTCTGCTGCTAGCAGGAACAGAAACCAGCAAACCCCCGTGCCTTGGTTTCCCCCATTTGAAAGTGGGATTTGCAACACCAGCTTCACAGGGCTATTGTGGGACGAAAGGAGGAAAACAGCACTCTCGTGTTCTGGAAGCATCAGGAGCAGCAGAAGCACAGGGTCAGCGAGCGAAGGAGACTCCACGGTTGCTGGAAACGGCTCTGCATTCTTCAGAAACGTCGCTCCACACTTGTAGGTGGAGCAAGTTTCAGGGGCTCAGGCTGTCTTTTCCACATCCTCCCGGGCCTTGTTTCCTAGGCTCCCCCACGGAGAGCGAGCCTGTGTCTGCTTTTCCCAAGGCACACCGTGTGCTGACTTCCACGCCGGCCTGGAGGGGTCTGTCTGGCAGAAATGCCAATTTTTTTGGTTCAGTGGAAAAGATAACCCCAAAAACTATACCTGCGTTGACATGGACCAATTTTGTGGCAGTCCGGCATCTCATTTTAACCTTAAAAAATATATGTTTAGAAAGTGCAGTTCCTACCAGCTCCTTGAACTAGCTCTATTACCTTACTGGTTCCCTTGTAAATAAACTGAATAAACCTTCCACTTGTGTTCATTCTGTACATATTTTTCATTATGTATATGGAACATATAAAAATATATAAAATATATATTTACATAAATATATAAAATATATAAAAATACATATGTGTGTATTTTTAAATGATTTTATTTATTCATTTGAGAGCGAGAGAGAGAGCACAAGTGGGGGTAGGGGCAGAGGGAGAGGGAGAAACAGACCCTTTGCTGAGCAGGAAGTCTGAGGCGGGGCTTGATCCCAAGACCCTGAGATCATGACCTGAGCAGAAGGCAGACACGTAACTAACTGAGCCACCCAGGCGCCCCTTCACGGTACATTTTAATGAGAATCATGTTTTAAGCTTTTTGAAAATTACAGCTGGACAGTGTAATCTATATAATATAGATAGATAGACAGATATAAAATTGTTTTTGATCTTATTTAATTCTCCTGATAAACTTGGAAATAGACACTATCTCTCCCATTCTATAGATGAAGACACAAAGGCTCACAGAGGCAAATGAGCTTTCCCAAGCGACCCCAGAGAGTGAGCAGTCATAAGGGGATAGTGGGTTGTGAAAACAAAGTCTTTAAGGTCTTGTGGTGCTTATTTACATTTGGCTGAAACAGGTGCTTTAAAAAAAAGATTTTGTTTATTTATTAGAAAGAGAGAGAGAGCAAGAGAGAGCACAATCAGGGTGAAGGGCAGAGGGAGAAGCAGACTCCCTGCTGAGCAGGGAGCCTGATTTGGGACCCGATCCCAGGACCTGGGGATCATGACCTGAGTCGAAGGCAGATACTTAACTGACTGAACCACCCAGGTGCCCACAGGTGACTTTTTAATGCCAAACTCATGGCCCCTCCATCTGTCTCCGAGGCTGTCTGGGTGGCCCTAAGTGGGGTGAACCTGCCCTACTCTGTTGTGGGATTATTTCACCTATGTTCCTGCCTTCTATGCCTCAGATCACTGATGCAGCAGCCTCTGGAGGCCACCAAGGGCTACGTCACCACTGTTCACAGGCTCCAGAGCCCGTCAGAGCCCTGTGTCCAGGTGCTGAAGCTTCAGATGCCTCAAATTAGCCAGGGAGGTGGGACAAACTATACGTGGCTCCCCTCTGTGAGGACGACCTCTGATCCTGGCCCCTCTCCTTCCCCAACCCCATGCTGGCCTGGCCTGGAGGGACTCCAGAGCCCTGAGCCACAAGGGCTCCCAGTCTGCCCCCAACCATTGCAAGTGGGACCCACCAGCCCAGGAGGCTAGTGTCCCCAGAGCCGCTGATGGTACCATGTGGTAAAAATCTCCCTTTTCACCCAGGGACCAGATATGGGTATGTGTGTTTATATGTATAAATTCAAATGAGGTTTTATGAAAGTTTAGATCTTGTGCCCTGCCTTTTGCCCTCAATTACAAAGCATAAATATTATTTTGTATGATCATGTTTCCTCACCTCTTTGTACTGTATCATGTTCCCTTGTGTGGAAGTTTCTATACATTAACAAAACCTACCAGAGGGCATCAGTGTTGCTGATGGAACTTTATCACACGCAGCCTTGTGATTTTTAACAAGCTGAAATGGAACACAATGAAATACAAAGCTAGTGTACGAGCCACCCCCCCACCTCCCTCCATCCTCCCGCCCCCCCACACGCTTACCCCACTCACTCTTCACCTCTTGCTAATCATAATTGGCATTGTCCTTTCTCTAGTGCCCCTTGTGTGTTGGATCTGTGCTGGGGTTACGCCCCCACCCCATGCAGTCTACCAAGCTGACTTTCAGGGCCTTCCAGCAACTTCCTGTGGTCAACCAGAGTGAGAAGACCCAGAGCTTGAATTCCATGGTCCATCTGATTTTAGAACCTCAGATCCTCAGACAGAGGAATCTGCCAGGTTGAGTGTCTTAATCACGTTTTTGTTCTCTATATTTTATGATGCCTTGACATCTTGGGGCCCTGTGGACCTGGGAGGGATGGTCCAACCCAGTCCTGGCTAATTCCTAAAGATCGCGAATGACTTGCCCATGAGTTAAAAGTCCATACTCCTGCCCCCCTGCTTTATCAAACTCATACACCAAGTCAATCTACCTTCTGCCCTAAATCACCCAGGGCTGGTTCTAAACCACTAGGGACAATGCTTGTGGCCCAGAGCCTGCTAGAATTATCCAAACTATCCAATCCTAAACTAACTCAAGGTACCCACCCTGCCTCACCCATTCTGTCCCACAAGAACCACAGTGAAGTCTCAGGTCCATGCTCACCCTCATTCCTACCTCCCGACTGACCCTGCTGCTTCCCCCCATGGCCCTGGGTGACACGACTGCTATGCCCCTCTCTCTTGGGGATTGTAAGTCATGACCAATTCTTCTGAGGCACTTGTCTCTGTGTTGGTCACCTTGCCATATCTGATTAAAACAAAATCCTGGACACATTTTTAAAATAATGAGGACACCAATTGGTCTTGGCTGGAGACGTGGACCACCCACCCTAGTTTTTTCTCCTTGGCCCTCTGCCTGTTTCATCCATCCCAGGACATCCACCTTCCTCTGCTAGTCTGTCCAGTCTCCTCCGCTGGGGCCTCGTCCATTCCCCAGATCTGCCCAAGTCTAGGCTCTAATTGCTTTTGTCTAAATGGATTCAGTTTCCAAAATGCAACTTCTGGGGGCACTTCGTTGAGTCTCAGAAAGAAACGAACGTTCTTGGGAGCTGCTGGCAAAGCAGAAGGATCTGTCCACAATGTGAGCAGCACAGCAATTGGGCACCAGGAACAGGTCCCCACTGCACCATCTTCTCAAGACCGGCTCTGTGCCCAGGCTGGGACACTCAGTCATGGGACCCAAGGAAGGACTCCTCCAGTGAGCTCATGGCACTCGCAGGAAATCCATGCTGGGTCTGGGTTTCTTTCAGAGTTCCACAGGCAGAACTTGGAGGTTTGTCTCCCTTGAAACTGGAACCAAACGGCACTAAGACTGACCAGAGATTCAAAGAGGCAGGACCCTGGGGAGGGGAGTGAGGGGATCAAGAGAAGAGAAAAGGGGTTCAGTTCTTTAGTGTCTGTAATGGGGTTGCCTGGTGGAGTTGCCCAGTAGCAACACAGGGAGACCCGTGTGTATTAAGGAGACAGAGTGAGGTGAGTTGAATAGGAAGAGAAAGTACTCCTTTTACACCCCATGCTCACGGTCCTGTGGGTTTGAAGGGTAGAAGGTAAGACTCACCGCCAGCATGAAGCTCAGTGAGCTTTGTACTCTGTGTGGCTGTGCGCTCTCATCTGCTCTGATATTAGGATGTCTAATAATGAATGCCCCCCAGCCTCCCACAAAAGAAGTTTGAATACTCCCACTGAGCCTGAGGCAGCTGGCAGTATAAAAGGAGTGGGGACAGGGATAGCTAGGACATTGGTGGTCTTCTCTAGAACCTCCTATGGGAAGGGTCAATGGATAGGTCTGTACCTCCAAGTCATACATACACAAGCCCTGGGTCAGAGCTGCTGGTACGGATGAGGCTCAGGGGAGGCAAATTCAGAACCAGCTTGACTGTAGGCTCCAGACTCCATGTACACATCCATAGACCAGGTGGCTCGTACAGGAAGAGGCAGAGCAGGAATAACTAGAAAGGCAGTAACCTTTTAACAGGTCCAAATAGGGTTGAGAGCCATTCTCTGTTCTTTCTGGAAGTTTCATATACTTGAGGACCAGGTGGTGGGCTGGAACTGGCCCTTACAGGTTCACGCCAGTGTACGGTGCTTCTCTTCCCAGCTCTGTGCTCCATGACATCAGGCGAAGGTGGCCTTGGTGGGAATATTTACACCATGGCCACTAGCAAAGGCTACAGATCAGCATGTCTTTTTTCCCCACAGAGCTGGTCGTGAAGCGTTTATCAGCTCATCTCTGGCAGTAGGTAAGGGTGGTGGGAAGGCACATGGGAAAGAGGGGGATCTAACAGACAGCTCCCACACGTGTAGTGGGTTTTGAAAGTTCTGCCCCAAGTCACCTGAAAATTAATCATAACCTAGGCCTGAAAGAGAGATTGTTTTGCGTGTGTGTGTGTATGAATTCAGCGACATATAGTGAAGAATAAAAATAGCATGGGCTTCAGAGTCAGATAGGTCTACCTGGGTTTGGACCCAAGCTCTGCTACCTTGTCAGCTTGTGACCCTTCATAGAGTGAGCTGCAATTTCATTTGTATGGAGAAGGACAGGGGTGTCTGCCTCTCCATGGGGTGCATTTGATAAGCCAGGAATTTTGTATATTGTCTCTACTCCTCACAAGCCTTTAATAAATGCAGAAAATCATGTCTTCCCTTAGTCAATAAGGATTTATTGGCAGTATGTGGGAGTGTGTGGGCAGGGTGCAATTTTGTCTTATGATACTGTACTCAGCCCTCAGTGGTCCCAGTGAGTCTTACCTCCTGGTGTTCACACCCTTGAGTATTTCCCTCCCAGAGTCTCAGCGCTGCTCTGTGTGACCGATAGCATGTGGCAGAGTGATGGCATGTCCCTTCCCAGATCGGATTATGAACCCTCAGCTTCTATCTGGGGCTCTCTCTCTGGAGTCACTCCCTCTGAGGGCAGCTAGCCACCATGCCGTGAGCAATCCCACAGAGAGACCCCTGTGGCCAGGCACTGACAACGTGTAAGGGGATTCTCCAGCCCCAGTCACGCCTTCTGTTGACTGCAGCCCTGAGAGCTTGACTGCCCCTTCCAGAGAGATGCCGAGCCCAACCACCCAGCTGAGCCCCTTCCAGATTCTGACCCTCAGAAACTGCATGAGACAATAAGTCCTCGTTGTCTGAAGCTGCTGAGTTTTGGGGTAATTTATTATGCATCCACAGTGAGCACAGGTGGATCTCATAATTTGAAACTAGAGAAGTACTATCTAATTTTACAGATGAGGAAACACAAGTTGAGATAAATCTATAGGCAACTTGCTCAAGCAGGGGGCCAAAGAGCCCTAGAGAGGAAGGAAGTCACAGAAATCATCGATTCAACCACATCGTTAGAAAAGACAATTAAAGGGGCACCTGGGTGGCTCAGTCAGTTGAGCATCTGACTCTTTGATTTCGGCTCAGGCCACGATCTCAGGGTTGTTGGGTCGAGCCCCATGTTGGGCTCCACACTCAGCAGGGAATCTGCTTGGGATTCTCTCTCTCTCTCTCTCCCTCCGCCTCTTTCCCCACTCACTCTTGTGCTCTCTCTCTCAAATACATAAATAAATAAATCTTTAAAAAAAAGGAAGAAGATAATTAAAAAGAATATTTGATATTAAACCACTGTATGGCATCAAAAAAATTGCACCCTAATGTCATTGCATTTCTCCTTGGGCCCTTCCACTGGTTGGCTATAAGCTGAATAGTTATTATTCTAACATGTGTGTAATTTTGAGGCCAATTTCTTAAATTTTTCGTCACTTTATTTACATGTTGTCATCTCTCTACAAGATACAGGATTGATCATTTAACATGATATGCCATGGTATCAGTGAGTCATCTTCCTAGCCTTCTAGTAGAATATGTTTCTGTTGTGTATCATAAACAACTTTCTGAAAAAACACCTATATAAGTGATCTTTTCATTTTCCACCAGTTTTTTCCTTTTAATACATTCTTAGGAGTGGAAACATAATGATATATGTTTTGGCTTTTAGTACAGAGAGAAGGGGTGCCAGAAGGGATGTCTTAATATCTCTTCATCCTGCACTTCTGACATGTCTGGAGGTCCAGATGAGGATCTGTCTCCAGGCACTGGGCACATAATGGTCTGATTGGTTCTAGGAAAAAAACTCAACCTCAGTAAAGGTGGGAGGCTTGCCAGAGAAATAACAACCATTATATATTGACAGCCTACTGTATTCTAGACATATGACATTCATGCTTTCTCATATACACAACTCTAACAGGTATCTGTGTATGTGTTCCATTTTACAGAGGGAGAAATTAAGGCCACACAACTGGTACAAACCCACATCTGATGGACTCCAGTGTTTGTCTCACTACACAACATTGTCTTTTTTTTTCTTCTCACTACAGAACATTCTTTTTTTCCCCTTCTCACTACATAAGGTTATCTTTTTATTCATTTATTTGAGAGAGAGAGAGAGAGAGCAGGGGAGGGAGAGGGAGAGGCAGACTCCCTGCTCAGTGGGGATCCAGATGCAGGGCTCAATCCCAGGACCCTGAGATCATGACCTGAGCCAAAGGCAGATGCTTAACTGACTGAGCCACCCAGGCACCCCTATGTAACATTGTCTTGAAGTCAACTTTTATTGCTTATTGGTGTTATATTTTGTGACCACATTGACCCCAACAGCCTTCAGTTACCATAACCTGGAGACCAGGTCACAGAGTTATTGCTCTTCCTGGAAGTCATGTAAGTTTCAGCATCCACAGTGACACAGGTCTGCATATGTTGAACTGCAAACTTATCTGCAACGGAACTTAATTGATTTCTTTCATTTCCCCTGGTGTAAGGCAAACCCCTCCATTTAAATTAACAGTGAAATTATTTGCCCAAAGTCACTGGTGACTTACCGGGCAATTCCAGCTCAGCCCCATCCCCCACACCATCCTAATTTATGGCTTTTTGTCCTTTCACCCCCTCCTCCATCCAGCCTAACATTTGCATTCCCAAAAGAGGTTGAAAATAACCGATTCCCCACAGTTCTTTAGGAGAACAGGTTGAGAATCGATTTGTCCAAGAGTTCCCTCCTTTGTAAAGTGAGCCAGGGTATGACTAATCCCACACACCCAGGGCCATCCGGGCGAGACAAAGCCAGGGACCGTGCGCCTCTTCCCAGGCCACAGGAAACCTGGACAGCAGCCTCTGCCAACCTTTGAAGTGTCTGTTTCCTCAGCACTTCAGGCTCCGGGGAGAGGCTCCACCTTCTACCTCTGGTAAGTCGGAGGCTTTCACAGAAGAATGTCTCCCTATATGGTGGTTGTTTTTCCATGCTCCAGGCTGGTTCCCAAAATAGGTGCTGGGGAAGTGGCTCTCTTTTACTCATGAAGGGAAGGGCGTCTTCCAGAAAAGACGAAGATATCTGGGGATGGAAGTGGGGAAGGGGGAAGGCAAACCTTTGGGATTGGTCATTAAGGAAGAGACATTGTGTCTTGTGTTGTGGACTCCAAGCCCATTCATCAGATGTGAGGGAGGAGATGGGCAGCCTGGAGGGGCTGTGACTTGTTTCAGAAGAGTGACTTCAAGTACTCATAGGGGTTTTCATCCCCCATGAAGAGATCCTAGGATCACCTCTTCCCCTTTCTTTTAATTAGGGTAAAGTGCACAGTAATATAAAATTAGCCATTTTGAAGTGTACAATTCAGTGACATTTAGTACATTCACATTGCTATGCAACCATCTTCTCTACCTAGTGATGAGAACTTTTAAGATCTACTCTCTTAACAAGTTTCAAATATGATCTACAGTGTTATTAACTATATCCACCACGCTGTACGTTATATCCCTAGGACTTCTTTACTTTATACCTGGAGATACGTAGCTTTTGATTCCCTTCACCCATTTTGCCTACCCCTTCCCATTCCTGCCGCCACCTCTGGCCACCACCAATCTAGCCTCTGTACTTGTGAGTTTGGTTTGCTTTTGTTCAAGCTTCTACATAGAAATTAGATCATGTGGTGTTGGTCTTTCTCTGGCTGACTTGTTTCACTAAGCTTAACGTCCTAGCACTTCATTCTTTCTACGGATGAATGATGTTCCATGTTGTTTATCCATTCACCTATTAGTGGATATTTGAGTTGTTCCCTTGCCTTGGCTGTGAATAGTGCTGCTATACGTATTCATGTTTAAGTACTTATGTGAGTGCCTGTTTTCAATTCTTCTAGGTATGCACCCAGAAGAATGGCAGGCTTATATGAGAATTCTATGTGCAACTTCTTGAGGGACCATTGGCTTGGTTCCCGCAGTAGCTGTATCATTTTACTTCTGCCTCAGCAGTACCCGAAGATTCCAAATTCTTCACATCCTTGCCAACTTTGTTATTTTCAGGTGTTTTTTTTTTTTAAATAGCCATCCTACTGGGTGTGAAGCATCTCACCTCAGTTTTGATTTGCATTTCCATAATGATTAATGAGGTTGAGCATCTTTTCTTATGCTTGTTACCATTTGGAGAAATGTCTCTTCATGGCCTTTGCCCATTTTTTGATTGGGTTAGAATAGTTTTAACCTGAGAGCTGAATGGGGCCTTGGGGATCATCTGTTGCCTATCCACGCACCTTCTATTTTAGACATGAGGAAACAGAAACACAGACAGGTGTAAGGCTGCCCTCAAGATGACACAGATGCTGACTGAGCTGGGACAGGGCTTGGACTCCTGACAAGGTTCCATGCCCCCCTACAACTTCTTTGCAGATTTGACTGAAGGGCAGGTCACCAATCTGGACAGGCTGGGCTTTGGCTTGAAGGGAAACTCCAGAGTAGTCAGTCCAGGGTCCCACTGATCTGGCTTGCTGGTCCCCAACCTTGGAGGTAGGACCTTAAGAGTAAGACAAGGGCTATAGAGAGTGAAGCTGGCTCAATGCACATTCCACTCACCATCCTAGATCCTGCCTGTCCCTCCTGCTGTTTTGCTTCACTGTATTTTTATTCCCATGTAAACTACATATACAGGCACATGTGCATACACACATACATGTACACACACACACACACACACACACACACACGGAGCATTTCCTGTCTCACCACTCTCTTTTCTCCTCACTTTCCCACGTGATTTCTGGAATCCCCATTCCATGGCTTGTTGAGTGATTTTGTAGTTGCCTGTGAGGTGTGGATCCTGTCCTTCAGACTGGACTTTACAGACCCCCGTGAAAGAGCAGTTCCATGGGGGAGCATGGAATTCTTGGTTGTTATCTCAGATGTCCAGATTCTCACCAGCCTCAGCTTTGTCTGTGCCTCCTGCCTCCCCTGGGTCTTCAGTGGCCCCATACTCATCTCCCTATCAGTTTCTTCCCAGCAGCACCAACAGTGCTTGGCTCTCTCTTATTTTTTTGCAAACCTCTCTCCTGAACTCATGCCTCCCCCACCACAGCTTTTTCTTTCCTGCTCATTACCTATCCCCCCAAGACTCCTCTTCCTCATCCTCACTCATTGATCAGCCGATGCTCTGGCTCTTGCCTTTCCTTCCCATTCCACTGAAATGGCTCTTACCAAGGTGACCTGCATATTTCTAAATACAACCTGTGCTTTTGAGACTTTGTCTTGTGCAACCTCTTGGAAATCTGCAAAATGCCTCTGGTGTTGGGACCAGCATGGTAAGCCATTTTTCATCATTAAAAACTGCATAGGGGAACTCCTTCCAGCTTAGAACCCTTAGGTGGCTTAGATGTTGTCTCTCTTGGGGGTCCTAAACTTGGCTGGTCCAAACATAGAACAGGCAGGAAGACCTAATCTGTAGACCTCACCTGCAGAAGGCCTAGCCTCATGGTTTTGTGAACTGTGCAGGCCCCACAAGGCCCTGTGGTCGGAAGGGCCTGGCCAAATGCTCTGCTGGGGGCTGTCTCGAACTTAAACTTTTATCTTTAAACTTGTATTTGGTCAGTGGAATCTAATGGGGCCCTGGAGCTTGTATCTGAATAAAGGAAATACACACATAGGCATGTCCCCATTCCTTGCTCCCTACTCACACGTTAGTGTTCAAGATGCCCTATAGACTCATGGTGTGCAAGAGTCCAGGGAGGCTCAAAGTGAGTACAAGGTAAGTGTGTTATAGGCGCAACCCAATAAGAGGGGAGCTATGACACTTTCCAACCAGAACTTCCTTGGAAATCAGAACATAGACAATGGGGTTCTAGTAGAAGGGAAAGGAGACAGGCACCCACGGTTCCCTTTCCTTCCCCATCAGGGAATCTGGAAGGGGCTCAGTTGGGTCATTTGGCTCAGTGTCTCTCTGGAAGCGGCAGTCAAGCTGTCAGTCAGGGCTGCAGTCAACGGAAGGCTTGACCGGAGCTGGAGAATCCACTCACAAGCTCACTCACCCATTGTCAGCGTCTTACCACAGGACCCTTTCTATTGGGCTGCTCACAGCACGGTGGCTGGCTCCCTTCAGAGTGAGGGAGGAGAGAGAGCCCCAGATCAAAGGAGCAGGCTCCTGTAACCCAATCTGGAAAATGACACAATTTGCATTTCATAGACAATCTGTACATGTATATTTTGTTCTTATCAGAACATTTGAGACACTGCACAAAATCAACTCAACTGCTCTCGTCTTATTTCTTGGTAGGCACACACTCTGCCATGCTAGGTGTGGAGCCTACTTAAAAAAACAAAAGCAAGACAAAACAAAACAAAAAGCCATCATGACAGATTGAAAGAGAGTGACTGTGGAAGAAAAGAAAAAGCTTTACATTTTGAATGCCTTCAGTGGCATTTTGTCCTTTTTTTTTTTTTTTTGAGCTAGCACCCCATATTTTCATTTTGTCCTTGGTCCCAGAATTATGTGGCTGGCCCTCAGAGCTTGACCTGGCTGAAGAGGGCTTGCTAGATTCTCTGGGCTACAGGTAGCAGGACAGGGACAACTGGCAGGAGGGGAGAAGAGGTAGGGGTGCACAAAGGAAACGGATTTGGTGCAGACTCCAGAAGTCCTCTGAAGAGAAGAAGTGATCCATGATGGAACGACTTTCTAGGACTTAAATAGTGAGGTCCCTGGTTCTGGAAGACTCTGTGCAACTGAATAAAGGAAACTTCATTTAAAATAGGGTTGGGGGGCCAAAAGAGGGAGCTCTCATGCCCCACCAACTCACCATCAATTGCAGACCCAACAGGAAGCAGGAAGATTTTCTGCTTGTCCAGCAATAGCCCAGTCAGTGAGAATCTGCCACAGCCACAGCCCAGCCAATGAGAAGACATCACCACCCTGAACTCTGACTTTCCTCCAATGGACTTTTCTTCCAAGCAACCCCTCCCAGCTTCCTTTTTTCTAGAAGGTAATGTTCCTCTCTTTTTTCCTCTGGACTTGCCTACAGGTTGTCATAGGTGTCTCTGACTGCAGTTTCTCTGCTATTCCGGAATAAACCAATTTTGTGGCTAAACACCATGTTATTTTATTTTCAAGGTCCATAATTGCAAGCAGAAGTTAGGCGTTCTTTACAAGGGATATGATTGAAGAGATGCCTGACACCAGTGCAAAGCATCTTAGAAACCTCTTCAAAGGCTAACAATTCTGTGACTTTTAGTTGAGGGAGGGGGAGGGAGGAAGACAGATTATAGTCCCTTCTCAGAAATCCCTATGTGACATAATGGGAAATATATATTTGGTCTTTGTCTCTGGTTCCTGACACAGAGCTTCTAATACTCTTGGCATTTCCTCAGTGATAAGAGTGTCTTTTGTTATAAATAACAAGCCCCTTTCAACCTTACCTGAGTTTATGCTAAAGCGGTGACTCTTGGTAGCCTCAGGATGGATGCTGGTTGCCTGAGGAACCAGACCTGTGATTAGAGGATTGGAGCTTTCAGCCCTACTCTCAGACCTCCAGTAGGTGAGAGAGGCTGGAGATTGAGTCCAATCACCAACAGCCAATGATTGTATCAATTGTGCCTATGTAATGGAACCTCCACAGAACCCCTTAAATGATGGAGTTTGGGGAGTTACCAAGTTGGGGAGCATAGGTACATGCTGGGAGGGTGCTGAACTCTGAACTCCACGGAGACAGAAACTCCTGTGCTCAGGACCCTTCTGGATCTTACCTTATGTACCTTTTCATGTGGTTGTTCATTTATAGCCTTTATAATAAACTGGTAATAAAACCAGTAATGTGTTTTGTGGAGTTTTGTGAGCTGTTCTAGAAAACTACCAAACCTGAAAGGGAGGGGAGGTTGTGGGAACCTCTCAGTTTTGTAGCCAAGATGGATAGAAGTGTAGGTTACTTGGGGACCCAATACTTGGGACCGATGTCTGAAGTGGGGGTAGTCTTGTGGAACTGGCCCTTAAACTTGTGGATCTGAAGCTGATTTGGGGTAGCTGGAGTCACGATTAAGTTGTA
Source organism: Lontra canadensis (assembly GCF_010015895.1). Classification (NCBI taxonomy): domain Eukaryota; kingdom Metazoa; phylum Chordata; class Mammalia; order Carnivora; family Mustelidae; genus Lontra; species Lontra canadensis. The sequence continues at coordinate 677,353 of NW_022631092.1, forward strand.
GGACACCCACTTAGTATCTGGAGAGTTGGAGAATTGGTTGGTGTGAGGAAAAACACCCCACATTTTTTATGTCAGAAGTTTTATGAGTAAAAACACCTCTCCTTGGGATCAATTATTCCAGAATTCTTTACTTTCCAGATTTTAGAAAGAAAACACTGTGCATATATCATACATTATGTCAGACCCCTAGGGGAGTTTGAGGAACACCTCAAAATGGAACGCTAGTATTTCTGGAGTAAACCATTTGAGCAAAGCCTATGTCAGGGTTTTCTTGGAAAGGGGTTTAGGTCAGGTCAGATTGTTCCACCAAATATGGGAAGCCTCTGGAATTCACAGTTTTTTTGGACTTTGGCGTTGCAGATAGGATATTGTGGATCTGCATGTGAACTTTTAGAACATTTCACTTACTTTGTGGGGTAGGAAAAATCATTTTTCCTCTACCCTTCCAGGTTCTTGGCTGAGGTCCCCTGAAATTAAAAAATGGATTAATGGGGGGCGGAGGGGAACAGAAGTTAATTGACATGTATCCCTCCTGTATGCATGGGAAATACCCAAGAAAACTGAGTAACTCCCCAAAATGGCCAAAGCCACTGCTTTTTTTTTTTTTTTTTGAGAGAGAGAGAGAGAGAGTGTGTGTGTGTGTGTGTGATCAGGAGGTGAAGGGCAGAGGGAGAGGGAGAGAGAATCTTTAGCAGATTTCACACCTTGTGCAGAGCCCAACGTGGGGCTTGATCCCATGGCCCTGAGATCATGACCTGAGACGAAATCAAGAGTCAAATGCTTAACTGACTGAGCCACGCAGGTGCTCCTAAGCTACCACTTTAAATACCATCTCTAGCTACAGCCCAAAGAAGATGTAGGGGGGGCAGTGATGGGAGGTGACCAGGAAAATTAAAATACACAAGGGTAAGGTTGCTGTGCAGATTTAAGTGGTCATCTTCCACACTGATAAAAAGTTTCTAGAGATTTAGTCATCCTCATCTTCCTCGTACAGAGAAGAAGACTCCCTTACAAACGGAGACTTCCATTACAAATGCTCATTTCTCTCACAAAAGGGTAACTTCTACTCAGTTTTCTGAGTGTCTCCTGTATCCACTGTTTCTTGAAAATAACCAGCTGAAAACAATCCTTACACCAAAGAGGCGTAGACTGTGGTTGGAAAGTCTGCTCCCCTTCAACTTGAAAACACAAACAGAAGGAAAATCCCAAAGAACATTTAAACGGAGGTGCCTGTAGCATCTTTAGATTTCGTGATTGAAAAGAGGAGCCAGGGCCTGTGCCGTGGGTTAGGTCTGAACGAAAGTACCAGCGGCTACTCTGTGTATTTGATGCTCATGGCAGTCTTACGAGTGAGGACTCATGGTCACCCTCTTCTGCAGATGAGGAAACGGTGGTTTACATGGGGCCAGCGCTCATAGTTAGTCAATGTTGGTGCCTGTGTGGGAATCCAAATACCAAACCCTTTCCAGAACATTGAAATCTCCCAAACGGCACCCAGCGAATGCATGTCAGGCAGTGCTATTATTAATGTTGAACTTCTTCCTTATAAGGTAACAAATAGCAAAGGCCCTAAGACTTCCAAGGCTTTCTGCCTTAGCCTGCTGCCCTAGATCCTTCCCTGGAATCTTCCAGATTCTCACACAGCGTAAAAGGCAGACCCAGGCAAAGCAGGGAGCCTCCTGCATCAGACGCTGTCTCTATTATGACTCTGTATTTTGACTATTACACCCTTTGAGGAGCACTAAGATACTGATTATCCCAACCCTCAGGGGGCCAGCGCACCTGAGGCTGTTGCCTTCCATCAAGAAGAGTGCCCTCCCATACGCACCCCAAGTATTTCTAATGTGTGTCCCACTGAGATAAAGGTTAGAAAGCCCTGCACAACTGCACATTCATATTCCACGCTTGTCTCAGCCTCATGACCATCTGGAGCTTTTGTTAAAAAGACAGATTCCTGGTCCCCCCCCCCGCCCCATAACGGACAGTAATCAGAATTTCCAGGCAGGAGCCCAGGAAGGTGTACTGTGCATAAGCTCTCCAGGGGAGTCCCCTGATTGGACAAGTTTGAAGATCACTGTATCATTCCATTTATTTTGGTCAGAAGGATTGACTCATTCTAATTTGGGGGTGTGACAGTAAATCACTATCCCAAGCTCTCATACCTAAGCAACTTGATAGCCGAAACCTCCCAGCTCTAACTATTTCCGCTTCTCTACAGCCGCTTCCTCCCTTTGTCAATGTATATATGTACATTTCCAGTTCCCATTTCCCACAGTCCAGCTCCACTTCCTGCACTGGCCTGGCTGCTCCATCCCCAGCCAATGGCTGTAGAATATTCCATGAGCATGTTCTCCCATTGTTCTCCCTTTGCTCCAACCCATTGTTGGGGTCTCAGAATTAGTAAGCTCCCTCCCCTGCTGACATTTGACCTCAAATGTCCACTCATCTACCCAGTTCCAGACTGGCTTGCTTGGGCAATAATCTGATAATGTTTCTAATCATGGAGAATTTTTCTTGTGTTCTCTTGCCCAAATATTGAGATTCCTGCACAGGAACTGGTAGCTTAGTTACAGAAAGAAGGCTTTTCTCCCTCCCCTTTTCCCAAGACTGACTGTGGCCCCTTACAAACATTGTGGTTATATCTACAGATGTGTGCTTTTATACCCCAAAGAGCTTTTGGTAAATAGACAGGTGTTTTTGTGTTCCTCTTTTTCTGAAGGATAAGGAAACATGGGGCTGTTGGGGAGAAGACCATTTTATTTCTATCCTTCTAGATTCTTTGGCTGGTCTAATAACCAAATTAACATAAAACAGATTAACAGGAGAAAACCAAGTTTAATTACATAACCCTGGGGCCTGATAAGATTATGAGACCCAAGGACAAGCAAGCAATTGAGGCTTATGTGCCGTCTTGAGTTAAGGATGGGATGGGGCCGGAGGCCTCTAAGAGGGTGATTCAAAAGATGGTAAGAAGAGCAGATGTTGGGTAATCAGATGTTTGTCCTGCCGAACAGAAAGGTCATTCAGATAAAAGAGGTACTCTGGGTAATAGCTCACTTGCTGGACCAGGCCCCTTCTCTGAATTCTTTTAGGAGGTTTATGGGAGAGGTAAAAGTTTTCTTGAGTCTGCCGGGTCTTAATGACTTCAGCTAATAACAGTCCTCAGGCCACAGTGGCACATGGTGGGGACACTTGTTCTGAACCCCTTGAGGGCCAAATGGAATATTCTGGGGGGATATTATTACTGATGTTACTGAAAAGAAGTGAAATTCTTTTCTGTTTAGGTCTCAGGAAATAAACTCTTAAATTTAAAATCATTACTGCTCATAAACCTCTTGTTCCTTCATTTTCCAGTTTGTTGATTCTGTGGGAATAATGGTTTCAATAGCATGAAATATACGTTAAGATGCTGATTCACATTTTGTTGTGGAACTGGTCTGGAATTGGAGCCTGGCAGCCTGTCGTTTACTGCATGACCATAGAAAAGTCACTTAGCTTCTCTAACCCTCCTCCCCCTTTTTTACATGAAAAGGTGATGGCAATTGCATTAGGTGCAAAAATGGTTACAATCCTCCACCCTTCCTAAATCCTCACACTTAGCAATGTGCTGCATCCATCAAGAAGTGGTAGATTTTCTATTTCTCATCCCTCTGAATCTGGGTGGACATTTTAATTTGCTTTGGCTAAAAGAATGATGGGCACCAGTTCCAAGACTAAGCTCAAGAAGCCTTGCACACTTCTGCTCTCTCTCGGAGCCCTGCCCAGCTGCAATGTGAGAAAACATAGAATGGCTTACTGGAGGATGAGAGGCATGTGGAGCAGAAAGGAGCGTCTCTGGGAGTGACTGTTCAGATCAGCCGGCCTCCGTCTGCTTGGCAGCTAAGCATGGAGATGTAAGTGAAAACAGTCGAAGCTAGAAGACTTCCAGCTGAGCCCAGCCCAATCTGTCTACATGCAGAACAGTGAGTTAAATAAGTGGTTACTTCTTTTCAAGCCACTATTTTTGGGGTGGTTTGCTAGGTAGTAATAGCTGATATAATATGCTTATGTTTTAGTACTTTTGTGTAAATAAAATTAGGCACTGTACATTAAACACCTGAATCAATACATACTGATAAACAGACTTGCTTAGATGACCTGCTAATCCAGCTAAGGTATAAATTTTTTACCTCTCCAGTAGAACATGTCAGCTTCAGGGTCCATGGCCTATATTTAAAAATAAATACATTTCCTTGAAAAAATATGGCAGTAACATAAATGGAACATTTCAAAAAGAACTCATAAAACTTAGCTATCATCCCACTGCCTCTAACACAGGATGGAGTCCATATACCTTAGCAGGACTCACAAAACCCTTCAAGGTTATGGTCAATGTCCTGCCTCCCTCCACCCCCCCACTTCCTGTTCCTTCTTATTATCTTCAGATGTTCATATAAGTAACGTCTGAGACATCCACGAGGTAAAATGTCTCTATTTGGTTTCTTAAGGAAACAAAAACTCACAGGTAAAATCCATGTTTTAATCAACCTTATTGGGGTATGATCTACAAGCAATATATTCACAGCTTGATGAATTTGACAAATGCATACACCAGGTAACCACCACTTCAATGGAGAGAAAAGCATTTCCAGCACCCCAAAATTTTCCCCTGTATGTATGTATGAATTCCATTCACACCCATCATTCAGGTCACCACTCATCTGATTTTCATCTCTATAGAGTCAGCGCACCTGTTCTGAGAACTTGTGAATGCCATGGCCATTCAGCAGGTACCCTTTCTTGACTGACTTCTTTCTCCCAGGATAATGTTTTTGAGGTTCATCTATGCTGAGGTGCGTATCAGTAGTTCATTCCTTTGTATTGTAGGGGCTACTTAGCCAGAGCGACTCCATCTCGTTTAAACAGCCATTTTGTTGTTTATGCAGTAAAACTTAAACCCTGCCCGCCCCCCCACCAGGGGAACTTACTTAAAAGCAAGTCTGGGAAACCAGTAAAATATGGCCGACCAGTACCTGATAACAGAGCCCAAATACAAGGACAGGTCAGGTCAGGTGGAGATAACAGAGCCCAGAATGCAAGGACGAGTCAGGCCAGGTGGAGACATCCAGTCAGTAAGGGACACATACTATCTCCCTAACCACCAAAGAACGTAAACCCCGCCTTTTGGGTGCCAAACTAGGGCGCCAGTTCCGACCAGAATGATAGGCTAGTTCAAACAGCTACTCTAGGGTAACTTGTAATTCAATTGGCCACCTGTGTGTGACCTAGCATGACTATGCAACTTTCTCTGTGTGTTACAGTCTCATTGGCTGGGCTCAACCACATGGCCTTTGCTCTATAAAAGCTAGTCTGTGAGGCTGGGGGTCCTCGCTCTCTCCATAAGAGACGGCCCCGGCTGGACAGTTTGATTCTTGGTGCTGGCGTGAAATAAAGCTTTGCTTGACCTTTGCTTTGTATCAGTCTTACTCCTTTGATCACGGACCCCATCAGTATTGCTGAGTAATTGTCCATTATATGGCTATACTACCTTGTGTTTATACCGCTGATGGACACTTGAGTTGTTTCCAGTTTTGGGCTTTTCTGAAGAAAGCTGGTAGGAACATTTATGTGTAGGTTTTTGTTGCTGTTGTTGTTTGTTTTGGGTGTGTGTGTACATATATTTTCATCTTTGGTAAATACCTAGAAGTATAATTGTTAGAACATAGCAAGTATATATTTATGAGAACTACCCAATTGTTTTCCAAACATTTGTACCATTTTATGCTCTGCTGGTCGTGCATGACAATTCCAGTTGCTTCTTGTCCTTGCCACACTTGATCTTATCAATTATTGGCCATTTGCAGATTTTATCTTGTGAAGTCTCTATTCATGTCTTCCACTATCCCCTTTTAAGTTGGGTTGTTTTAAAATTTTTTATTAGTGAGCTTCAGGTGTCCTTTGTGTAACCCGAATACAGATCCTTTGCCGGCTGTTATCAACTGTAAGTGTTTTCTCCTGGTCTGTAGCTTGTTTTCTTACCTTTTTAATAATATCCTTTGAAGAGTCAAAGATTTGAATTTTATTTTTCTTTTTAAGTAGGCTCCCAATCTGGGGCTTGAACTCATGCCCTGAGATCATGACCTGAACTGAGATCAATTTGGTAAATACCTAGAAGTATAATTGTTGGACACTTAGTTGACTGAGTCACCCAGATGCCCTGGACTTTTGAATTCTTAAGATGTCCAATTTATCAATTGTTTTATGGCTCGTGCTTTTTGTGCTTTAAATCTTGGCTTACTGCAATGTCATAAGTACTTTTGCTTCTGTTTTATGGTTTCAACTTTTAAGTCTAAGCTCCATTTCAAATAAATTTTATGTATGCTGTGAGGTAGTTTGAGGTTTATATTTTTCAGTTAGTGATCTACAGTTGAGTCTTGAACAACAAGGTTGTGAACTGTGTAAGTCCACTTATATGTGGGTTTTTTTTTTTTTCACTAAACGGAGTAGAGTGTAAACAGAATACAGTACTATAAGTGCACCTTCTCTTCCTTATGCTTTTCTTAATAAAGAAAAGAAATCTCTCACAAAACAAACTGAGGGTTGATGGGGGGAGGGGGGTTGGGAGAAGGGAGTGGGGTTATGGACATTGGGGACGGTGTGTGCTATGGTGAGTGCTGCGAAGTGTGTAAACCTGACGCTTCACAGACCTGTACCCCTGAGGATAAAAATATATGTTTATAAAAAAAAGAAAAGAAAAGAAAAGAAATCTCTTGTCTCTCTTACTTTTTTTTAAAAAATGATTTTATTTATTTATTTGACAGACAGAGATCACAAGTAGGCAGAGAGAGAGAGAGAGAGAGAGAGGAGGAAGAAGCAGGCTCCTCGCTGAGCAGAGAGCCCGATGCTGGGCTTGATCCCAGAACCCTGGGATCATGACCTGAGCCAAAGGCAGAGGCTTTAACCCACTGAGCCACCCAGACACCCCTCTTCTCTCTCTTACTTTACTGTAAGAATATAGTATATTATACATATAACATACAAAATGTGTGTTCATTGACCTCTATGTTATTGGTAAGTCTTCTGGTCCACCGTAGACAACTATGAGTTAAGATGACCATTAAATATGATGCTATCTGTGACCTGTCATTGATGCCCTCTATTAGGATTGAGGAAGTTTGCTTTTTCTACTCTTAGATTTCTGAGAGTTGGTTCTTCCCACTTCTTAAATTTTTTATTTTAGACTATAAATGGATGTTGAAACTTGTCAAATGTTTTTTCTGTATTTATTAAGATAACCACATGGTTTTTCTCCATTCTATTAATATAGTCAATACATTCATTTTTAAAAATAAGACACAGTTAAGTGTCTGCCATCAGCTCAGGTCATGTGTGTGTGTACATGGTGAGCATAAATCCATGTTCCGGATCCTTACAAGTCCTTCGGTGAATACTGGGCTGCATGCTTGCGGGGTGAGAACACCCGACATCTCAGGTAGTGGCTACGAGGGGCTGAGAGCAGAATAAAGGTCACATGATTGAGTCATGCTTGGGGAGTATTGGGGTTCTGCGCCAGCCAGACCCCACAAACAGTGGGACGCCTGGGTGGCTCAGTGGGTTAAGCCTCTGCCTTTGGCTCAGGTCATGATCTCAGGGTCCTGGGATCGAATCCCGCATTGGGCTCTCTGCTCAGCAGGGAGCCTGCTTCCCTCTCTCTCTCTCTCTCTGCCTGCCTCTCTGCCTACCTGCGATCTCTCTCTGTCAAATAAATAAATAAAATTAAAAAAAAAGAAGATACCATTTAAAAAAATAAGTTCCAAGTAACTTCAAACTTACATAACATTCACTCCTTTCAAGGATGTGACTCAACGATGTTTAGTAGCATTATTGAGTGCTGCAATCATGATGATGAATTAGTGTTAGGTCACCTTCATTCCCCTGGTTAAAATCCTTCAAGCCCATTTCAGTTAATCCCTGTCCACCCCCCTCCATTCCCAGGCAACCACTCATCTACATGATACATTCGCTTTTTCTGGACCTTTCCATTACACGTGGAATCATACCGTACGTGGTCTTTCGTGTCTGGTCTCTTCCACTTAGCATACTAGTTTAAGGTTCTTTCCGTGATGTAACACATGTGAGTAGTTTGTCCCTCCTATTGCCTATCCATTGTGTGGATATACCCATTTCATCCACTCACCAGTTGATGGACATTTAGGCTGTTCTTGGCTTTTGTGAATAATGCTGCTATGAACATTGATGTGTCAATTTTTGGGTGAACATATGCATTTCCCTTAAGCAGACACCCAGGAATGGTGTTGCTGTGTTGTCTGGTAGTTCTATGCTCAACCTTTAAGAAACTGCCCAGCTGGTTTTCACAGTGGCTACACTGTTGGATCTTTTTGAGTGTTAAATCAAACTTGATTTCCTAGGATGAATGCCCCCCGCCCCTTGGTCATGATATAAGAGATTTTTCCCCCTTGTACATGTTGCTGATTGGATCTGTTAATTTCTTCGAGTATTTTTGCATCTACAATTACAAGGGATCTTTATCTGTACTTTTCTTTTCTGGAAATGTCTTTGTTTGTTTTGGAATCAGGGTAAAGCGAACCTCATAACACAAATGGGGAAACGTTTCCTCTTCCTCTCCTTTCTGAAGGAGTTTGTGCAATGTTGATATTAGTTCTTTCTAAAGTATTTCACAGTATTCATGAAGGAAGCCACCTGGACCAGGGGTTTTCTTTGTGAGAAGGTTTTTTCCTACAAATTCAACCTCTTTCATAGCTATGGGTCTCTTGATAGATTATTTCTTCATGAATTAGTTTGGCAAAGCCGAGTGTTCCAAGTTGTTGCATTAAATGACATTACAATTTTTACAATATGCTTTACCTGTTCTTTAACTGTTTGTGGGGTCTGGCTGGCGCAGAACCCCAATACTCCCCAAGCATGACTCAATCATGTGACCTTTATTCTGCTCTCAGCCCCTCGTAGCCACTACCTGAGATGTCGGGTGTTCTCACCCCGCAAGCATGCAGCCCAGTATTCACCGAAGGACTTGTAAGGATCCGGAACATGGATTTATGCTCACCCTAGCTCCCTCCTGTCTGAATGTCTGCCCCACAGATTTCAACCACTTCAGCTTCTCCGGCTCCTGCCTCCCGGGATCAGAGGAACTCTGCGGTCTGTTTAGACTCCAGCTTGCCGCATCACAGTTGGGAAACCGTCCTCATGGAGGGGCTGGGGTTATAATGGGGCTCTTCCTGTAAGTTCCGCTTCTCCCGGGGCTGGCACGCTCGCACTATGTAATGTCCAATGCCAAACAAACAGTTGCTTATCTATTTGTCTCGTGTTTTGGTTGTTTACGGTGGGATGATTAGTTGGGTAGTTACTCCATCAGAGCTGGAAAGCAAAATCTACTTTTTTAGAAGATTTTATTTATTTATTTGAGAGAGAAAGAGAGAGAGCGAAGAGGGAGAGGGACAAACAGACTCCCCGCTGAGTGCAGAGCCTGATGGAGGTCTCCATCCCAGGACCCTGAGATCATGACCTGAGCTGATGGCAGACACTTAACTGACTGAGCCACCCAGCATCCTACAAAATCTATTTTTAGGCTTTAACCTCTTTATCATAAATCCTTTCAAATGTTTTCATGCAATCATCATAATTGTTTTAATGAATCTGTGTTCTTACCCTCATTTGATACCATGCTTTATTAATCTATGATTCTTATAAAGCACACTCAGACATGTTCAGGAAGCAGCCATCTTAGGTAATGACCAATCTGTACCTGTAGCCTTTTGCTTTTGTGTCTATGGAGCAAATGCCTCAATGTGAAATTATTTTGAGTCAAAAGATGCAAACATCTTCATGGCTTTGTAGATGTAGGAGCATGTAGCTTTCTGGCACATTTGTATCAATAGCAATACCAAGCTGCTCTAATTTTTTCCAAGTTTAGTCTATTTTGTACTGATTTCTAGTGAAAATAAACATTTTTCCCCTCTTTGCTAGGCTTCTTGAGAATATAAGTTGGGCTGTGTGTGGCAGACACTACGATTTCATTTTTTCTTTCTCACATCTGTCTTGTTTAATTTCTGCCTGTTTTGTTATATCCTGTTATATCCTCTTGTAACAGAGGCAATGCTTCCCTTCAACTCTTTGAGCACCCTAGACGTCCTTGTTTCATAGGTTTGTCATGTGTAGTGTTTCAGAAAGCTTTTGCATCTGGAATGAAAGTTCCTTTGTCCAGTAGGTCGATTCTCCTGCATGGCATTCATGTATTTCTTATATTTTGTTCATGGACCCAAAGTAAATGTGAGGTTTGGGGGGGTTTGCATCTGTTTGCATTTCTCACTCTTCCTATCTCTGTGCATTTTTTCCGGTGCTTCCACACAGGCCCCAGGGACCTAGAACAGAAATTTGACCTGCACTTGGGTTTTGGAGCTCTTGTTTCCTGTTGACACCAAGGAAACCTCAATCTGGCTACAGAGAGAGTGGGGAGGAAGGGCCTTGGGCCAGTGGCAGAGCTTTTGTCCTCCCTACCACACCACCTCCCTTTCCCAAAGGCTTTGATAAAGTTGTAGTCACAAGCAATGGGCCATTTTTTTCGCAACTCCTTCCACAAATTGAGCCCACCCCCCAGACTCCCTCATCCCCCCAGCTGGATCTGATTCCCTATCTTTAATCTGTGAGCTTGGCCAACTCCCTCCTTTGTTACATCGAATTTCACTAAAGCTTTGCATTCCTGTTCTCTTTCTAGTTCTCAAGGACATATACCTTGCTTCCTAGTCCCATTTCATCTCCTTTGAGTGTCTCTTCCTTCTCTTTTCTTCTTTCATTGCTACCCATTTGGGAGTGGTGTTCAAGCATGAAGTCCCCCTTCTCCATCAGTGACCCAATGCCTAACCTGACACAGACAAAACCCTTGTTTCCCCCGTGTTTGTATGCTACATCCCACCCCTATGGGCCCAAACTTAGTCCCTTTTTACCTGGGGGTGGTTAGCACACAAAATGGTGTTTGTTTGCACAACCTGCAAAATGCTAATTCAGGCCAGTGCTGCTACCCTTTTGTTCCCAAGGGTTGACTCTGAGTCAATTGACTCAGAACTTTCAATTGACTCTGAGTCAATTGAAATTAACAGATGTTTATTGTGGTCAGCTATGTTTGGTTGCTGGGTTTGAGGATTAAAATACACCAAAGCAAAACAAACCATGTTAACAGCTCCTCCTAATAAGGAAAGGTAACACTTCCATGATTAATCTTTTCCAAATGTCACTTGGTCTGAAAATCTTTGGTGGCCTCCGAAAACCCTACTGCTTCTGAGCACTTGACAATTTTTACTGCCATCTGCCTGTCCAAACTTCTTTGCCCGTCCCCTCTACTTTAGCTAAGCCTATACCCTCCCACCTCAGTCTGTTCCCGTCTTTGCACGTTTGCTCAAACCTGCAGGATATTTGCTTGTAGCTGTAGCAAGGGCTGTTGGATATTCTAGTCTGGGGCTTCAGGCAGTACTGTGTCCTGGGGACATGGCCTTAAGATCTAAAAGCACAGGGATGTATATTAGTCTGCTAGATCTGCCGGAACTGGCTGGGTTAAACAGCAGAAATTCATCTGCTCATAGTTCTGGAAGTTGGAAGTCTAACATCAGGGAGCAGACTGCGTTGCTTTCTTCTGTCTTTGGCTTGCCCTTGACTGCTCTGCTGCTCTCTGTGTATAAATATCCCTGCTGTCTCTCTGTCTTGATTTCTTCATCTTATAAGGACACCAGTCAGATTGGATTAGGGTCCACTCTAATGATCTCATTTTAACCTAATCACCTCTTTAAAGATCCCATGTCTGAACACAGTCACATGGGAGGTTAGGGGGTTAAGGGCTTATTAAAAAAAAGAGAGAGAGAGAGAGGAGAGAGAGAGAGAGAAAGAAAGAATAAAGAAATAATAGGTCACAAATGGAGTCACTTTTGCTAAGCCCTACCAAGATTTAATACCTAACCTAATTGCAGGTTCCGCCTCCCCCAGCAATGGAATTTTAAACCACTCAGTCTGGATTTTCCTAATCAGCCCTAGTGAGGAAGTCTACTTAAGACCCTCTGCCTTTTCCTAAGGGAAGGTAACCTCACCTGAAATCATCCCTGCTTTTAGAACCTTCTTTGTCCCACCCTCTGCTTCTAAAAACCTTCCATTTTGCAAAGCTCTTGGAGCTCCTTTCTACTTGTAGATGAAGAGACGCTGCCGATTCATGAATTGTGGAATAAAGCCAATTAGATCTTCAAATTTACTCACTGAGTTTTGTTCTTTGACGGGCGTCTGAGTTCTGGGGGGCATAAGGTTGAGTCCCTAGCAAGATGGGTTCTGAGATTGTGGGGATGGGTGTTCTGATGGTGAGAATGGAGGGCAGGGGTGAGGTCAACACCCCAGAGATCAATGAACAAATGCACTGGTAGTAACCCACTAGCATTTTGAGCTGTATTCTTTTAACACAGATATACTTTATTTGGCCATTATTCTTATTTTTTTTAAGTTATTTTCACAAACAAAGGTTCTCTTTATTACTTTTCTTGAAACCAGCTTCGCTTTTGGTGTACTTTTGATGGAGGCCTTAGCCCAGAGAATGATCTTTCTGTCATACAGAAGACAACGTAGCAATGGCCTGGTAGATGCAACAGGTGCTCAACATCATTCTAGAGACACAGGAGGGCCTGGCAGGGCTCCAGAGAACGAGGAGCACACTGTATCTAGAGTGTCAGCCCCTCCTCAGATCCCATAGACTGCCATCCTGTGGTCAGGCATCCCCAACATCGCTTGACTTTTCAAAGGAAGCAGAAAAATCACATTTTTTAAATGTACAATACCCCCACTTTAAAATACCAGCTCTACTGCTTAAAAAAACACTGTGAAGCTCAAACAAAACAAATTGTCATGTTGTATTTCTAATCTTGGGCATAAAGTGAGAAAAAAGAAGCCCTAGGACAGAGCTCAGAGAGGTTCTCCTTTTTAATGGCTAGAATTTTGCAATCTCTCCTGGCCCAGTTAAGAATAATGATTGGATGCTGAAATCATTAGGCAAAAGGTTAATGTGGGACTTTATATGCGGGGACCTTACCCTACTCATGGTGGGGCAACAGACATGATGCTTTTCCTGGTGTGTGATGTAATAGGAAATGCCCAAGACCACCTAAGAACGCCACCAAAATCCCTCAACTGGAATCTAGTCAAGCCTCTAGATCCGATTCCCAGCTTACAGGAAATTCAAAGGTCAGAGGAACCTATTAAAGGTCATTACAAGTATGTAGGGAATTCTACTGGACAAATGGTTTGAGTCGTTTTTTTAAGGGGGCAAAAAAGAGAGGAACCATTACAGATTAAAAAAGATTTAAGAGACAAATCAGAAGCATGCAATGTGTAAACTATATTTGGATCCCGATTAGAATGACTGCTTAAACAAATAGTACTGAGACAGTAGGAGAAATTGGACCTTGCCTAGGTATGCAGGGACATGGACGGAATTACTTGTAATTTTATTACACGTGACTATGATTTTGCAGTTGTACATTTTAAGATTTTTTTTTTTTTTTTGACAGAGATCACAAGTAGGCAGAGAGGCAGGCAGAGACAGAGAGAGGAGGAAGCAGGCTCCCTGCTGAGCAGAGAGCCCGATGTGGGGCTCGATTCCAGGACCCTGAGATCATGACCTGAGCCGAAGGCAGAGGCTTTAACCCACTGAGCCATCCAGGCGCCCCTGCAGTTATACGTTTTAAAGGCTTTATCTGTTGGAGGCAAAAACTGAAGTATTTATGGGTGGAATAATATGATATCTGGGATTTGCTTTAAAATACTCTGAGATGAGAATGGAGGGTACAGGAAATAAGATGAACAAAAATAAGATGAACAAATAAGATGAACAAAAATAATTATTGAAGCTGGTGGTGGTGAATATGTGGTGGGGGTTGTTGTATGATTCACTCTACTTTTATGAATATTTTAAAAATTCTATAATGAAAAAGAAATGAGAAGCCCAGCATGAATTCTGGATAAGCAGGGGGCACTTGGGCAGTGTGTTGCCCTCGCTGATCCCATTTCTGACACTATGCCTTGATATGCAACCATGAGCTGTCTTCATCTAGATCTTGTCTTTCTTTCAGCAAACACTAAGTAAATACCTATTATTGGTAGGCTGGGCAGGAGCGAGTCCAAAAAGATGTTATTTTGGCATTCTGCACCCAATTCCAACATGTGGGGCTCTTTTCCGCACCACCAACCCATTCTCTAACACCAGTTGGGTGTCGTACAATTTGATTCCATTGGGACACTGTTTACCTGGAGGTAGCACCAGATCCCACAGGTTAAGGGCTCAGTCCTACAGAATTGTCCCCTCTTCCCCACCTCAGACACTGACCAGAAGTCCAGGTGGTCACCTGTGCTTGTGGCCTATCAGTTATAGATCAGAGGTGCCAACGACCCGCTTCTTGGGTTGGATTCATCTTCTGGAGAAGCTTACAGAACTCAGAGAAACATTTTACTAACTAGATCACCAGTTTGCTAGAATAGGATATAATTCAGGAACAGCCACATGGAAGAGATGCATAGGGTCAGGCATGGGGGAAAGGCATGGAGTTTCATGCCCCATCTAGGTACACTACTCTCCCATACCTCTACTTGCCCACCAACCTAGAAGTTCTCCCTACCTGTCCTTTTTGGGTTTTATGGAGGCTTCATTACACAGTCGTGATTAATGAGTCATTGGCCATTGGTGACTGATCCCACCTCCAACCCTTCTGCCCTCCCCAGAGGCCATGGGGGTAGGACTGAAACTTCAAGCTCCCATCCCTAAAGTCACCTCATTCACACCATGAAAGACACCTTTAGCTTCTCTTCACTTAGGACATTCCAGGGGTTTTAGGAGCTCTGTGGCAGAAATGGGGATGAAGTCTAAATATATATTTCTTAGTATAAATCATAATATCAGCTATTTTTACAAAGAAATGTTTTCTTTCCTAATTCTTTGAAATAAGCTTCCCTTATTTCTCCGAACTTCTGGCACTCCTGGCCTACGCACTGGACCCTCCCATTTAGAGACTGAACCATCTGGAGCCGACTCATCTTGTTCTTGTCATTGCTGTGTTGCTCTGTAACATCCCTGTTTATGGAGAGCTTATTGTGTATTTTATTTGTCACGGATTTTTTTTTTTTTTGCACAAATTTGGCTTTTTTAAACACTGCCTTGAGTAATATCTATCTTGACCGTGGCAGCTATTTCTTTTGGCACCCATGAAATTTTGGGCCAAGATTAGTGCCTTACTTGCCTTACCGGATCCTGGCCCCACAGGTAGGTCTCTCTCAAGTGCTTGAAACTGTGTGAACATCTATTATTCTATTTATGAATGTTCTGAAACCTTCTATGGCACTTTTCAAACATCTGGACAGAAAGCAGGACAAAGAGAATTGGTCCTCCTAGTGGAACCCTGGGTGGCACTGGAGACCTACAGTGCTCCCCAAATCCTCTCCTCATTGTCTTACTTACGTTGCAGTTTGATGGCTGAGAAGATGAGGAAGGAGCGGGGCAGGAGATTCTCTTTCTAGAAGTCAAGGCCTTTCTATGGCCCCAGTGGAGCTCTTTGTTGCTGATCTCCTTCAGCAGGCCACTGTTTCTTTCCACAGACTCCAGGACTCCTCCTCTGCTTCAAGACACCATCTTCTCTCCCCTTCATGTATCAAGACATCGGGACCTCAAATTTGGCTGGCAATGTCTCTGGGTGCAGCAGGAGGCATCACACACCACCACCCCCAGAGTCACTATGGTCATTCCCAATTGTGTCCTCAGTTCCTGTCAGCAACTTGTCCTTCTGGGGCTTCATGGTAGATTCTTAGCAGTCATGAATCCTACAGGCTGCCTACAGACTCTGTATGGACTGGCATTTCTCCCTGCTCATTTTCCTTTTTAAAAAAAATTGAACAAAGAATCACTCTTGGGTGTTTCAGAGTTGATATTGCCAACTCTCTATCTCTCACACATCTACCATTTCACTTAGGGCAGAGGGAAACCCACATCCATATGGCTTAAGCTAGAAACAATCTCAATAGTTTGAAATGGAGGCCATGTTGGTTTGGGGCTTATTTTTCCAAAAGATGTAAAGACAAACAGAAGGTGACCATGCAGCACACTCTGGCTTTTAATAAGACAGAATGACTTTCTCTCCCCACACTGGTGTAGGAGAACGGTATATGCCACACCATACTATGCCATTTTGGCATATTGATTATTTTGAATTAAAGGAACTTGAGGGGGCGCCTGGGCAGCTCAGTTGTTAAGTGTCTGCCTTCGGCTTGGGCTGTGGTCCCAGGCTCCTGGGATTTAGCCCCATGTCAGGCTCCCTGTTCCACAGAGGCCTGCATCTCCTTCTTCCTCTGCTCCTCCCCACTGCTTGTGTGCTCACTCTCTTTCTCTCTGTTAAATAAGTAAATAAAATCTTTAAAACAACAAAACAAAAAAACCTTGAGAAACAACCAGCACAAGAAGGACACCTTGACACTTTCCTTTGTCCCCCGAAAACAGGAGATGAATCCCTATGTGAGAAAATTCTCCATATCTTCTCTTCTCCGCATACCAGGAGGGTAGAAGGCACCCTTATCACCAGGGGTATGGAATTTCAGAGCTGAAAAATAAAGCTTATCACTTCACCAATTTACTACCTCCAGGCCCAAACCTTTTTCTTGTCAATGTTCCACAGATTCATGTTTGTTTGTTTGTTTGTTTTTTGTCTAAAAGGCATAAAAGCTTACTGCTTTGGTCACCTCTTTGATCCTCAAAGTAACTGTGTGTATGAAATTAGATTTGTTTTCTCCTATGAATCTGTCTTATGTCAATTCAATTATTAGACCAGCCAAAGAACTTAAAAGGGAGGAGGGAAAAAAATTTCCACCCCTATACTGACATCCCTACCGGGGAGTTATTTCTCTAAGATGTTCTTGAATTAATAATGTCCATGATTCTCCTGAGAGAAAACCTCTCACAGGGAGGTTTTGATTCTTGGGCCCCTGTCAAAGGAGCCCATATCAGTAATGCTGGGGATGTGCCTATAGATTTCTGGTACCATAGCCTCTGCTGGGTCTGAAATGAGGAAAGGGAAGAAAGAAGGCTTGCGATTAGTTAAACTGTTGACACCATGCTTAAAACATAGTAGGCACTCAATAAATGTTGTCAACTGGGTGGATGAACCAGCATTAAGACATCACCCAAGAATATGTGATCCAGTGGTGCAAAAACAATGAATACTGTTACACTGAAAATAAATTAAAAAAATTAAAAAAAAAAAAAAAAGAATGACATGGAGAGGCCCCTGGGTGGCTCAATGGGTTAAGCCTCTGCCTTTGGCTCAGGTCATGATCCCAGGGTCCTGGGATAGAACCCTGCATTTGGCTTTCTGCTTAGCAGGGAGACTGCTTCCCTCTCTCTCTCTCTCTGTCTGCCTCTCTGCCTATGTGTGATCTCTGTCTGTCCAATAAATAAATAAAATCATTTAAAAAAAAAAAAAAGAATATGTGACCCAATTTCTTTCTTTTTTTTAAAGATTTTATTTATTTATTTATTACCAGTGGGAAGCTGAGCAGAGGGAGGGGGGAAGAGAGAATCCCAAGCAGACTCCACACTGAACGTGGGGAGCTGAACTTGGGGCTCTATCCCACAACCCTGAGATCACGTCCTGAGCCAAACCCAAGAGTAAGACAGTCAACTGAGTCACTTGGGTGCTCCCTGTGTGATCCAATTTCCAGAGATTTTGTGAAAGGTCCACTCCCCACTCACAAACTTCCTATTACCTTCAGTGGTAAGCCTAGAATTCCTCCATAATTGCTTGTGGCTTAAAACCTTGCTCCTTATTGTATGTTACCAACACTCAAAATGAAGGAAGTCTCCAGAGGACAGGTGGGAGATAGGAGTAATTTTTCGGGGCTTGTTGTGTTTCTTGAAGTCTGTGTTTGGACCAGTGAAGTCCTTTGGGAATAAGAACCAGGTATTTCATCTTTGTGTCCTCTGGGTCTTACACAGAATATGCTACCTCAAATATGCCTCGTTGACATATGGATTATTTTGAGACACAGCAGTTAAAGGCTGTTGAGAGACAGCAGTTAGAGGCTCTGAAAACAGTAGAAGTTAGTTGTAAGGGATATTTGTTTTTGTAAAAGTAATCCTCATTTGCAAGCCTGTCTCCCTCTCTGTACCAAGAAGAGAAAGGTCATTCTAAATCACAGGAGACTCTCCTCACTAGAGAAGGCGTGGCTTCAATGTGCGTAACACCCTTACCCTTGTTCACCATGCTTTTTCTGGTAACTTTCCATACCTGGCCTCTCCCAAGCCCCCACCACGAACATGCTTTCCTCTGTCTTTAGTGCCCATGTAATATTTAAGCTGGTAGTGTAGGCTACCTCAGAGGAATGGCTCATTCTTCTGTGAGTTCTCCTATGTCTTTATGAGGTATATGTTAATTATCTTATATTTATTTTCCTCTTGTTAGTCTGTCTTATTGCAGGGGGGTGGTCTCAGTTGAGGGCTCAGAAGGATAGAAAGAAAATTATTTTAATAGGCAGTCAAGAAATGTCCTTTATTCCCTTGAATAAGTGACAGGGAGAAGGCACTCTTGACTGTTAGTGGTTAGCATAAGGATTCGTGCACGGTGGGTGCTCACTGAAGGCTTACTCAGTGCAGGGCCAAACAAATGATTTTTCAGAACACTGGGAAGTGAGAAATATTTTGGCCTGGGAAAGTACAGATTCAGGCTGGCTTTTAAACATATTCCAATCACACTCAACTGCTGACGAACTTGCTTCGAAAATGTTAATTTCCTCCCTTTAACTCAGTGCCTCTCTGAGCAGATTCAGATGTTTATCAGTGAATCCTTAGAGGGACCCTGAAGCCAGCACTCAGGGCCTTGTGAGAGAACCAAGGAGTTGTGAAATGTTTGGAACAGGGCAGCTGGAGGCCCTGTGACTCTTGGCCCCTTCTCCCACCTTCTTCATCCCATCAGGGAAAAGGACATTAGACTTTGTTGAGCATTTACTCCACAAGGAATATTCCCTGTAGTATCAAACTTAAACCACACAACCACCCTAGACAGTAGGTATTATTCTCACTTTACAGATGGAAACTAACCATTATGAAGGTTAAATAACTGGCCCCAACTTGTGTGTGTGGGAGGGTAGACGGCAAAGCTGGAGTGCAAACAGGGTCCTAAAGCTTGTGCCTTGCCGCCATGTGGCTTCCTGCAAGGCTGCGGGATGTCAGCCCCACCCACCCCTGTTGCTTACGCTGCTTTTCTGAGTCCCAGATCTGACCATGCCAGTGCCCATACCAAGCTCTATGGCAGCAGCAGCCACTTCTGGAATATATGCTCTTTCCCAAGAGCAAACACAACCAGGAAAGCCATTTACCTTCAAAAGACTTCCCACAAATACCTACTTTAAAATTTTTTTTTTCCTTTTTAAAAAAAAAATTATTTTTATTTATTTCTTTTTGGTGTTCCAGAATTCATTGTTTATGCACCACACCAAGTGCTCCATGCATATGTGCCCTCCATAATACCCATCACCAGGCTCACCCAACCTCCTACTCCCCATCCCCTCCAAAACCCTCAGTTTGTTTCTCAGAGCCCACAGTCTCTCACGGTTCATCTCCCCCTCCGATTTCCCCCAACCCACAAATACCTGCTTTTAAGTAAAATGGTCTCTTTTAAAAAATGTAATAAGCACTATTAAAAAACAAAATTCAACTGAGTAAATTTTAAAGATCTTCGTGACTTTGTTCAGACCATTCATGAATCAGACAGTATCCCAGCAAGAGAATGGACGTTAGCTCCAAGGACTGTACAAATCAGAAGACTCTCAGAGGAAGAAGGGGGCAGGACAAGGAAGTAGCCAGCAAGGACTGGATTATTTCAGCAAGATCACCTTCCTCAGGCAGGTGACCTCCCTGGTGCTGACCAGGTAATTCCAGGTTGATGGATTACATTCCTGGGGATGAGGGTGGGAGTGGGGCTAAAACTCCAGTTTGGTGACATGGGCTTAACACAAGTGACTCCATTTTAGGCCTATTATCTCTTTGTAATGAGTCCCCCTTTGGATCAGACTCACAGTTTAACTAGAGGTATGATCAAAGTGTAAGGCATTAGCACCATGCCTGGCTACAGTTCTGAAGTTCTTGTAGTTTTTGCTGATCCTTGGTGGTATCCATAGGTCATGAGATCTTTTTGCAGAATCTCTATGAACCTCACAGGTCATGACCTCAGGCTCACTTTTTTTTTTTTTTTTTGAGAGGATCATTCTCTGTTCCTTTTTTGACATTCCAGTCCTGGGGAGATCATTAGCTTGGTGGTTAGCAGCAGCAAACATGCATCTAAAACTTTTGGGAGAACACAGTACACCAGGGAGACCATTGTGATCATTATAAGCAGGATCATTCCCAATGTCTGGAGTGCACTTTGGAAACACAGTCTCCAACACCCAAACCAATCAAAATCAAATAGTCATAAAAATATTCCATTGAAAGAGTCACTTTCTTAAGCCAAATGTCTTGTTCAGTCTTGTACAGTCTTGTTCAATCAAATGTCTTGGTCAGTAATATGGTGGAACTGAGTTTAACTCTCCCCAAAGTGTTAACCCAGGTGCAGCAAGTGCTATTGGCCACAACACAGATGTCTCCTTGCTCAGTGAAAAGATAATTAAAGGCTATCATATTATCAAGGTCAACCACGGCTAGGGAGTCCAAGGAATTTTGTTGGGCATCTACTGCTTTAGCAGAAGACTGTAATATCTTAGGAGTTATGGAGAAGTTCCTCATTATAGCTTCATTTGCACTCACTCCTAGATGGGGAGGTGGAGAAAGCCAAAGGAAGGGAATCCTGGATCAAAGCTTCTTCATAGGTCCCTTCTAACTCAACGATGTAAGTGCAGGGGAGCTGACTAATGAGGTATTTCAGTTTAATTCTGGACAGTTAGGGGCACAGATAAGTGAAGCTGCCTGGTTGTATGCTAGCTGTCAAGACATTCATGGGTTTAAGAAGAATGATGACCAGCACAGGCAAAGATAAATCCTGTTGGGGCATGAACCACTCCTGCTAAGAGGGCACTGTTTTGCATCTGCCCATCCCAGCCAGGTGTCAGTTAGGTTTCTAGCCCTGTCAGGAAGTAAATCTCCTAGGCTGAAATAAAAAGGTGATCTAAATTCCTTGCAAAGATGGGTGCTGCTGGTGAAATCTTTTTGTGACTTGGGGCAGACCTGGTGTAGATAATCATAAGAATATGGGGGTGCAAATGTACTATGGTCTACATAGGTATGTGTGTCTACTTGGGTACAGCTGTAATTAGAGAAAGGTAAAAATGAGGCACTGGGATGTTCTAGTCATAAGAGATTCTGTAAATGGCTTCTGGCACAGGGGGTCAACAGTCTTTTACAGTGACATTGGGAATAGAAGAGAAATTGATAAGAAGAAGGGCCAGGAGATCTTTAGCACCATGGACAGATTTGGATGACAAGTTCAGCAACCTGAAGGTTACCTTCATTGGCAATGGCCTGGGATTTAGGGATGATGGCATTATCTTTCCAGGCCAATGCCAGAGTGAAGGAAAGAAAGAGAAGAAGAGAGGGTCTTGTGTTTAGTTCAAGTGTAAAGTTTTGGTATCTTAGGAGGAAGCAGTCTACCTCCACGTCAGCTGCTTGTCTTCCTCATGAATTTGACTTGGAGGTCTCCAGTGTTTGCACAGGATCAGTTAACAGGTGGAAACTTCTTCAGCTGTGAGTTGTGAACCCAAGGTTCAACGCCTTCTAATTCTGCTACAATGTCAGTGGTCAGGAGCGCTTGGTAAAATCCCTTCCAACCCAGCTCTAGGGCTGTCTTCCTCTGGTGATGTTTCCAGAATGCCTAGCCACTAGGCAGGCTCCAGACCATGACCAACAGGATTTTTTTTTTTTAAAGATTTTATTTATTTATTGACAGAGAGAGAGAGAGAGTGCATGCAAGCAGGGGGAACAGCAGAGGGAGACGAGGAAGCAGACCCCCCGCCGAGCAAGGAGCTTAATGCAGGGCTCTATCCCAGGACCTCAGCTTCATGACCTGAGTTGAATGAAGACAGACACTTAACCGACTGAGCCACCCAAGCACCGCAACAGAATTTTTTGAATAGGGTTCTGGGGAGGCTTCTTCATCCTGTTGATGATAGATTTTAGCATAAGACATTAAGGACATACAGTAGCAGGTCACATTTGCAGACAACAGATGTTGGTCTACCAGTGATTATCTCATGAGGAGTGAACTTATGTTTCCTAAAGGCGGTACCTCAAACACTCAGCAAGACCAAAGGCAACACTTTAAACCAACGGAGTCCAATAGTTTCAGCCAGTTTAGGGATTTTGAGTCTGAGGATCCCATCAGTTCTCTTGTCCTTGCCTGAATATGGAGGGTAACAGGGAGGGTAACAGGGACAAGTTTGCAAGGCTTTCCTTTAGGCTTATAGGATTTGCAATGAGGTGAGTGTCCCCATCACTGGACGTGGTGGTAGGTATACCCCAAGTGGGAATCACATTTTCCGAGAGCTTATTTGCCACTGTGAGGGCATCAACCTTGGGACAGGGGAGTTTCAACCCCTTCAGAAAATACACATCCAATAACCGGAACGTACTGATAACCCACAGGAAGAACAGTTGAATAAAGTTTGGTTGCAGGCGCTCAAAGGGTCCAGAGGGAGGAGGTTGGAGGACTCTGGGAACACATAATAGTCTTTCCAAGGTTATGAGCCTGACAGGCCAGACATCGGTGGCACACTGTCTTGGCAGTTTTAGAGAAGTTTCCGCACCAGAGCTTGTTCATAGTTTGAGTGATCTTCAATGCACTGTGGTGGGGGAGATAGCGTCTGCCAGGGAGCCAGGAAGAGGCAAGCAGCTGCCCTGGGTTTCCAATAGCCCTGACTGTTCATTGATTTTATAGCCATTGTTTGCCCCTCATGGTTTCTCTCAGGCAAGAGCAGAATGCTGCCATGTGACAAGGACCAGGGGACGGCAGAAGTCTGGCAACTGGGGATCATTCTCTTGAAGAAGCAGAATGAACTTCATCCACAGGCACCACAGTTTTTGGAGATCCTGTGGTTTCCACCTTTACCTAATAGTCAGCCAGGGCATTTCCCTGGCATTCAGGCTCAGTTCTCTCAGCGGGAGCCTCAATTTTGATAACAGCAGCTTCAGAAGGTAAGAGAACAGCTGTGAGAAGCTGGTTTAGTGGTCCACTTACTACTGGGGTCCCGGCTGTTTCTACAACATCCCCAAATCATGGACAACCCCAAAGGCAAACCAGCCATCAAGATAAATATTAATTCATCCCTCTGATAAGTGGTCTGCTCCGGGGAGGGCACGGGGCTCTGCCGGGGGTGGACTTAGCTTGTGGAAGGTGTCCCCTCTCAAGTTGTTCACACGAGGCATCAGCTAAGGCAGCTCGGTAATTTCCTTTTCTATCCTTACTGTCTGACCCACCAACAAGCAAAATTGGATCGGGATTAGTCAAAGGGATGCCTTGTAAATCAGGACTCAGTGACACGAAACGGGATGTTACTCACCATCATGGGGCTCGCCTTTGTCAGGCAGGGGTAGGAAAGCCGCAGGATTAAGAATGTTGCAACATCTAAGATAAAATTAGGTGGTGACAGGAGAAGGATCTCAGAGGAGGTCCCTCTGCTTGCCGCGAGACGTTGGGTCCTTTTAGAATTGAGGAGACTTTGGACAGCAAAGTTTGTAAAACAATGTCACTTCCCAAGGTTAAATCGGCAGAAGCTTCTGTTAACTTTGCAGCTATGGCTCTAGCCAGTTCAGATAGGCTGGAAGGACAGAATCAAGGCCCATGCCGTAGAAAGTGATAAGCAGATGTTCCAGCTGTTGTATCAGCATCCCCAGGGCCTGCTTGTCTCTTTCCTGCATAAACTAGGTGAAGCGTTTTGAGGAGTTCGGTAGCCCCAGGGCAAGTGGCTCTCATAGCCCTTATTCTAGTTGTGTAAAGACCGGCTCACCTTCACCTTCCTCAGGAGGGTGCCCAGGGACTGAAAATTTTAGTAAGTTCCCCTAGAGTAGGGAAGCCAGTAGAGAAGCAATGGGAACCTAGAGCTACGATTCCAGCCAGGCCTAGGGATCTGTGAAGCTGCCGTTCAGTAGGGCACCTACAGAATTCTCACATTAGCTTCGTTCTCTTTGGAGATACCTGGATTCTTTCAGCACCGAGATTATGACCTAGGTAATGAAAGGTATCTAGAAGTCGTTGGAAATTTTATAGCTTAGAGCTGCTCTGCCCTTTTCAGTAACTTGCAGCAAATGAAGGGAATCTTTTATGGACACCTCTTGGGTAACAGAACACAGAAAGAGGTCATCTATATATTGTAAAAGGGTCGATTTCCCAGAGAACTGGACATGCTTTGAACTTGGAGGGGCACTTGGGGGAAATAAGCAGGGGCCTCAGGGAACCCTCGAGGCATGGCTATCCTGGTAGACTGTTAATTGTTCCAAGTCAGGGTGAGTTGGTACTGGCTGTTGGGTCAACAGGGATGCTGAAGAAAGCTGAACACAGGTCCACAGAGCGAACTTCTATGAGCTGGTGGAACTCATGACAAAAGGGTTTCCAGGTTTGGGACAACTGGGAAATGTGGAGCCACTCTCTTGTGAATAGCCCTTAAGTCCTGCACAAACTGTCATCGTGCCCATTAGGTTTCTGGATTGGCCAGTTCGGTGTGTTGGGGGACTGGCTCAGGGGATGATTAGCCCATGGGTGGTAAGGTCTTCTACGATTGGTGTGCACCCTTTGTAGTCCTGGGCTTTAACGGATGTTGAGGCAATCTGAGACAAGGTTTGGTCATGTCTCCCAGAATCTTTAGAGGCTCTGCACTTTTTATTCTTTCA
Organism: Lontra canadensis; assembly: GCF_010015895.1. Classification (NCBI taxonomy): domain Eukaryota; kingdom Metazoa; phylum Chordata; class Mammalia; order Carnivora; family Mustelidae; genus Lontra; species Lontra canadensis. The sequence continues at coordinate 702,245 of NW_022631092.1, forward strand.
AAGTCTGTGTTAGAAGTAGCCCACAGATTTTAGGTCATCTTGATTCAATTAGAGGACTTTCGCGGGAATTTGTCCTCTTCTACATCAAGGACAGATTGTAAAGCAGATAAAGGATCAGGTTGTTGTTGGTAAGGAAATTCAAAGGTGGGGCTTCCATCAGAGGTAAAACATATTAGTGCTTTCAATTTAGAAAGAAGATCTCAACCTAATCGAGAGCCGAATCACAGGAGAAAGGAAGGTTTTTCAGTGAAAGATACCAGAGTCATTTGTCCTGGTTGAGATAGAAAGTCTCTCTGAATTTTATGAGATACCCCCACTATGGAAACATCATTTTTCACTTCAAGTGATCTGTTGTCCTATCACAGTGGGTTGGAAGTGGATAATACAGCTGTGGAATCTAACAGAATTGGAAAGGTTTCCCATTAATTTAAATTTTAGTTTCCTCTTGACTACTTAAGGGAATTACTGGTAGGAGTTTACTGGTGGATCCCTCAGGATCCCATCAACTCTGGGGGGGGGCCCTGTGGGTGTTAACTTTGGGGGCAGATGGAGGGCATCTGAGTTGATATATAAGGATTTGCCCAAACCTTTGCAGACAATCGTTTTCCAGCGTCCTAATTGACTACAAAGAGACCATTGACCCTTGGATCAGCATTTCTTAAAATTGAAGTATAATTGTCTCATGATATCCTTTTAGGCTCAGACATACGTCACAGTGTTTGATATTTTTATACACTGCAAAACGATCCCCTTGGCAAGTCTGGTCGCTGTGTGTGGCCATGCAAATTTATTACTGCTGACTATATTCCTTATGCTGTGCACTACATCCCCATGCCTTGTTTATTCTAGAACTGGGAACTTGCACCCCTAATCCCTTTTGCCCTGTCTGCCTGCCCCCAGCCCCTCTCCACTGGTAGCCAACAGTTTGTTTCCTGAATCTATATATCTCTTCCTGCTTTTTCTTTATTCATTTGTTTTGTTGTTTAGATTTCACATATTGGTGGGATCATATGGTATTTATCTTTCTCTCTCTGACTTCTTTCACTTCGGGTAATATCCGTTAGGTCCATCCATGCTGTCACATATGGCAAGACCTCATTCTTTTTTATGGTTGAGTAATATTCCATTGTACATATACCACATATTCTTTATCCATTTTTCCTTCGATGGACACTTAGGTGGCTTCCTCTAGGACAGAAGTTTGATGATGGATCCCTAGAAGGGTGCCACGAAGGAGGCTCAGGTATTATTTGAGGTTTCTTGCCTTGCAGCTCTTACAGTTGTAAGGTTAATAGGTTGGTGAACGTTTGTTTACGATCTAGTCCCCAAGTCTTTCTACATACTCGGATATGGTACTGGGTTCAGCCAGACTGATGGCCTCCCACCCTATTTTCTTCCTTTTTATCAATCCACTGATCTCAGGAGATATTCCATGTACAAACAGGGCAGCTAGAACATGTAGGATGACTTCATTTATTGTATAAATCCCAGTATGCCACAGAAAGAGAGCTTTCCAGACCGGCTTGAAAACCTGCCTCAGATTCATCTTCCGTGCTGCAGGTTTGAATAACAGACTGATCACTGTGGGCACAGAACTCTAGGAATGGCTTTTGAAAGCTTGATCACTATTCACTATTTTATGAGCTTTTTCTGGTCCATGAGGGCCACAATCTTGAGTATCATCTTCAGGGTTACGCCATTCTGCTTCCCACATCCATTTTGGGGCTTCACGGGGTCCTACTAGCAGGTGCACAGCTGATAAAGATCTGGAAACCTGGGGTGATTGACCTCAATAAGGACTCTAAGTTCTCCAGAAAACTTTTGGGGATCCTCCTGGACTTTGGGAAATGCTTTAATTATTCCCTTAGTTCGTTCAGTCTTTGGCCACCGTGTGAAAAATCCCCGAGGAGGGTCTCCTGCAACCTTGGGTGGATTTATTGGAAGAGGTAACTGTTCCATAGTCTCTTCAGAGTGGAAGCAGTTCTGATAGAGAATTAGTAGACCATGAGTACTCCCGCAGAGGAGGATGGAGGGGAGGAGAGGGGTCACACCAGCTGTACTGTCTTTTGTTTTAGGTACCTCTTGTGTGTTTTTCATTAGTCCTTTGCAATGTCTTTTAATGAAGCAATTTTGGAATTTTAAAGTTTGGAAGCTTCCACCTGCTAATTAAAATAGGCATCCCATTCTGTATATCTGATTTGGGAAAGCTTGTTCTTAAGTGAACTTCTTAGACCGATGATCTTGTCTAATTGGAACATTTCCTATAATGACCACTGCAATCTTAGGTTGCTTCTAGTAAGCACTTGCCCTCTTTGTAGATGGCAGTAGCTTCTGGAATTATGGTTCTTGGCCATAAAATAAGCGGGTATGCTGGAAGGTGGCATATCCTACTTTTTGGAATGTAAAGATCCCCCTACCCCTTGCTTTTTTGTGCTCTAACAGTTTTTAAGTACTGGACCATGCCCACTAACATTTGTGGCTTTTGGCCTTCGCATTTTCCATCAGCGGTAACATTTACCTCCCATGCTCCGTAACACGTCGGCGGTAAAGGAAGAGATGTTAAGGCAGTCTGGCTGAAAGAAGCCCTCGTGCACCACCAGCAGCTCTCAAGGTGGAAGTGGATACTGGGGTTCCCCACAATGGCTGAACCACCAGCCATGCCACAGTGTGGGATCTGGGGACTAAACCGAGAGTCAGGGTTTCCAATCAAATGGGGAGTGTGGAGAGCCAATTAGATCAGGAGCTTGAAGCAGGGAGAGTGGAACTCAACCAAGGGAGCTCACCCACAGCCCTCCGAAATAGCAAGAAAGGCAGAGAACTCCAGGGATGTGTGGGTTCCATGCCTGTGTTTCTTATTGCCCCTGAAACCATCAGAATCTCCTTCAGATCCCACTGCTGCCACAGAATCTGTGGAAAACAAACTTCAGCCGAGTATGTTTTCCAGGTCTTACTGGCCTTATTCATGATTCATGAATTAGGCAGCTTCCGGCCTTGCGTAGAAAGTAGCTCCAAGGAACCATGCAAAATGGAACACTCTGAGAGGTAGAAGAGGGCAGGACCAGGAGGTTACTAGCAGAATGGTTTGTTCCAGGCAAGGTCGCCTTCCTTTAGGGGAAGGCGGGGCCTATCAGGTGGGTGATCTCTCTGGTGCTGACCTGGTAATTCCAGTTCCCTGGGAGACCGAAACTACAATTAGGTTCGCTCCCAGGTCTTGGTCTGGTGATGGGGGCTTAGCACAAGTGACTCCCTCTGGGGCCTCTTGTCCGTTTTTAACAGCATTTACTGAGAGCCTAACACTGTGGGGAGTGTTGGCACCTACAATGGCCCACACTGGGAGCGTCAGTGACCTCACAGACATTGCTCAGTCTGCAGAGGAGGGACTGAATGTTTTCAAAGGCGGGTCTGTCCCCTTTTTCTCATGGTGAGCCCCAGGAAGGGGCTTGTATGAAGGAAGGAGTTGGGGTGGGCTGAACAGGGCTAAGACTAGTTCCAAGTGGGAACGTATGGTCAGCTGACTCTGGGAGACACTCCAGGATCCATTTGCGTCATCCAACGTGTGATAAAGATTCCTGGAATCAGAAACAGAGTGGGGAATCTGATGTCGGCCCCCAGCGGTGTAAATTGGGGCAAGGTGCTGAACTCTCAACCTTGCTTTCCCCCGGTCACATGGGCCCCCACACTTCCCTCTGGGCGTTGTGGTAAAGACAAAGGAGTAGATATGTGTGTGTCCCTGCACACCTGGTCTGTTCCCTCATACAGGAGAGGTCCCTTTAGGGTCTCCTTGGGAGGGACAGGCAGGTGACCCCTGTGACTGGGTTCAGGGTGGGTGGCCCTGAGATGTGCCTTCCCCTCCAGCCCCTTCCTCCAGGGTATGCACAGTGGTCACCCCTGTGCCTGACATGTGTTGCCTTCCTGGGGCCCAGAGTCTCCCCAGAGAGCTCCATGGGTGTTAACCCATTTGGTGCTAACAGCAACACTGGGAGGGATCTCCACAGTTATCTCTAGTTTATGGGGGTGGGAGGTACTGAGTGCTGGTGAGCTTGAGGGATATGCTGAATGTTACAGGTAAAAAGTGAGACCCAGGGCATGAGCCCAGGTGGCCTGGTGATAGCACCACCACCCTTCACCACCATGCTCCACGCTTGGCTTTAAGCCCTAGGGTGGGAGGAGGAGAAGGTGTGGGAATGGGGGGCACCTGGGCACTACCAGGCCAGCCAGGTGGAGCTCCGCTCCCTCTCACTTCTTGGTGTCCTTGAAGTGTTCACGACAGACAATCCCCATCAGTCAAGCTGCCTTCAAACCCTTTCTCTTCCTGTCAAGACGTTGTCTTTTGACTCAAGACCTACCTATTAGGTCAAGCAGTCATTGCCAAACCTGTGTCCTCCAAGTGGAGAAATAATAATAACAAAAACAATAACAATAACAGTAATAACAAAAGGCAGAGACAAGTGGGACTTGAGACTGGCTCTCTGCAGAAATGTGGTATTGAGGAAACTTTACCTTGAAGTCTGGCTCACCGGGAAGGAGATTCACAAAGTGAATGACAGGTGCATGCTGAGAAGTTAGGAAAGGAGGGTCACCATCAGCTCCGGGGATACTGCATTTTATGTTTCTACTTATATATCTTTTTATTTATTAAAATTTTTTTTAATTTAAATCTTGTTAGGTACATGCAGTGCAATATTGGTTTCTGGAGTAGAATTCAGTGACTCATCATTTCCATGCAATACCCTGGGCTCGTCCCAACAAGGCAGCACTGCTCCTTAAAAGGGACCAGAGAGGTGTCCTAGTCTGCTTGGGCTGCCATCACAAAATAGCACAGGCTGGGGGGCTTAGACAACACACGTGTATTTCCCACAGTCCTGGAGTCTAGGAGGTCCTAGATCAAGGTGTGGGCCAGTTCAGTTCTGTTCGTCTTCTTGGTGGGCAGACAACCACATTGTGTCCTTACGTGGCAGGGAGACAGTGAGCTCTCTGGGGTCTCCTTTTACGAGGAGACAAGGCAGGGCTCCACCGTCGACCTCCTTTAACCTTCATTATTCCCTTGTTTCCAAGGCTGCCCCTTGGGGGCTACAGCCCCACCGTATGGATCCCGGGGTGGGGGTAGGGAGTGAGGTGGGGGGACATAATTCAACCCACAGCAGGACAGAATCAGCAGTGGTGACATTTCAGACATGTGTACGTGGGTTAAAGTCTTGGAGTCCACAGGAGAGTTTCCCCTCTTTGACCCTACCCCCCACCAGGGTGCCTCAGTTTCTCCTTCCCTAAAGTGAGATTATACACTTTTCTCACAGGCTTGCTATGAGAACCTAATGAGAACACACACCTAAAATGCTTAGCACAGAACCTGGCACATAGGGGTGTTAGTATTGTTAGCTGGAGAGGGTCCAATTTCCAGCACTGGCACGTGGGCTGGTCTCGGCACTTGCTTTAGCCATGGAATGTGGTAGAAGTGACAAGGTGTGAATTTTCGAGCCTGCACCTTGAGAGGTGTTGCATCTTTCACCATGATGATCTTGGAACTCTGACCACCCACCCATCCCCTGCCATGGGAAGGAGCCCTGTTGCAGGAGGAGAGCCAGACCGAGAACAAGGTGTCACATACCCGACACGTGAGTTCCATTCTTCAGGACTTTCTGGTTGCCAGCTGACCACAGACAAATCCAGCAAATGTCAGCCCAGCCGGCCCAGACCAGAAAAGTCACCCAACTGACCCCCAGAGCTGTGAGCTAAATCAAATGGCTATGGTTTTAAGCCACATTTTGGAGGGTGCATGTGTGTGTGCGTGTGTATACCCAATAAAATAAAAGCTAAGCGATAGGGTTCTCGGGCCATCAGAGCGACACTGGGGTGGGTGTGTACCCTATAAATGGCAGGGATCTTGGCCAATATTTGGGCTTTTGTCTTTATTGTCAAAGTAGACAATGATATCTGAGCTGGGCTGTTGTGTACAAATTGGGGATTGTTCTATCACCTGGGTTTGTTTTTTGTTTTCTTTTCCTCCTAATGTTTAATTATACCAACATAATAATTATGCAGATAAGCCATGTGTAATTGTGTAGAAACTGGAACATCTGAGTCAGGCTGGGGCCTCTGATGGGGCCCTCTCTGCCGGTCTCCTTTCCAGGAGTCCGTGGTACCAGTTCTGTGTCCGTGCCTTAAGTCATGTCTACGGACTCGGGGAGACTCGGGTGCGGGGTTTCCCACCTTCTGAATAAGACCATATCACACTTACTTTTCTCCACCTTGCTCTTTTACCCAATGACCCCCTCCTGGAAAATCTTCAGGGCAACTAGACCTCCTTCCTCCTTGTATTTTATTTTTTAAAAAAATTTAAAAAAAAATATTGGTGGTGGGTATTATGGAGGGCATGTATTGCATGGAGCACTGGGTGTGGTGTATAAACAATGAATTCTGGAACACTGAAAAGAAATTTAAAAAATAAATAAAATATTTTTTAAAAGATTGATGTATTTACTTATTTATTAAGAGAAAGCACGAACAGGAGGGGCAGAGAGAGAGGGAGAGAATCTTCCAGGAGACTCTGAGCTGAGCAGGGAGCCCAGTGCGGGGCTCGTTCCCATGATCCTGAGATCATGACATGAGCTGAAACCCCAAGAGTCCGTTACTCCACTGACGGTGCCACCCAGGCACCCTCCTTCCTCCTTGTAAACTGTTAGTCCATATTCCATGGATCGATAGACAGTTTACTGCTCTTTCCAATGATGTGGTCATTAAAATGTTGGTCCATGTTTTCTCTGCGTAACTGTAGAGCTTTTTCCAGAGGGGTGACTTGAGTTGGAAGCTCTGGGTGATAGGGCTACGCACATATTTAAGTTTGATAGTTCTTTCAAAGCTGCCCTCAAAGGGGACTATCTAATTATACTTGTCTCCCATTTTCCCATCCCGTTTTTAGTATATGACACAATCTCTAATCTTTGATTATGTATGCCTTGGGGCCATCTCTTCCCGGCATGGGAGGAAGCCTTGGGGAATGGACTCATGGACAAAAGTGTATCAATCCGGATTTTCTCCTCATCATACCTACAGCTGGTGAGCTAGTTTATGTGATTATTGTCCTTCCTGCCCGGTGAGTGGCACCCAGCACACACACTCGGGACGTCTTTGCAAAGGGGACTCGAACAGAGAGTGGACATGACATTGTGATCCCAGTCTGCATAGCACCTGCTCAGGCCCAGCTATCTCCCAGGTGCACACAGCCACAGCCACATGGGGAGCCCCAGCAGCCACCCACCCCCAGGAGCTCCTGAGGGATCCCCCATGCACAGCCTTGCATTCCACGGGAGAATGTACAGAAGGACTTGGAAGCTCACAGTCATTGCCAAGAACCCCAGCATTAATGTGCTTGCCAGTTGGGGAACTGGAAGGATAATTTTCATGACTTGGGGCAGGGGTATCTGGAGGGTCAAAGCTGGTGTGCACTGGCCTCTACAAGTGCACCCCGGAGCCTCATCCGGGTCTGGACTGGGGGCTTCTCAGCTGTCCCGTCCGGTTCATGTCCACACACAGTTGCGGCCTGGTGTGAAATCTCAGTAGAGATCATTTTTGAGGACGGGTCTGTGTCTAGGTGACCTGAAAAACAGGCAGCCTATACTCCCTTGAGCTTCTGCTGCGTCCTTCAGCAGCTAGATCAGTGCACCAAATGGGGGCCTGTCTCCATGCACACCTGGTAAATATCATGCAGGCTGTCATCTGCCCAGAGTCACCTGGAGGGTTGTGATGATGAAGGACCCAGACGCCATGGCTTCTCCCTCCTTCCCTCTCTCTTCCCTCCCTCTCTCCTTCCTCCCTTCCTCCCCTCTATCCTTCAAAAAATATTTAGGGGCACCTGGATGGCTCAGTCAGTGAAGCGTCTGCCTTTGATGCAGGTCGTGATCCCGGGATTCCAGGATCGAGCGGGTGTCCGGCTTCATGCTCAGCGAGGAGTCTTCTTCTCCCTCTGCCTCTGCCCCTCTCCCTCACTTGGGCTCTCTCTCTCCCTTAAATAATAAAATACAAAAATACAATCTTAAAAAAAAATTTACTGAGTGCCAGCTATGTGTGAGGCACTTTGGTGGGTACTGAGGGTTCGAGGTGACTAAAGCAGAAATGTAGGAAGGGAGACACACAGATGTAATTGTGAGGTGAGTTAAGGCCTATGACGGAAAGACACAGAAGCGGTGATAGCCGCAAGGTGGGCTTTGTCCCAGACAAGGTGGTCAGGGCCCCTGAACCGGGCCGGCTGTGACGAATGAGTGGAAGAGGGCTCTGGGCACAGGGTCAGCCACTGCACTCACAGGACCCAGAGGAAACGGAGGTATCCTGTGTGAAGCAAGGGACCCCCAGGGCAGCAGGAGCCCCTGTGGGGGGCACAGAGTTGGGCTGAGTCAGGTGACCACCTGTCCCAGTTTGCAGGGTTCTGGGGACTTCCTTGGCCATGGGACCTCCAGCACTAGAACCTGGAAAGTCCCTGGCTGATGGGGAGGAATTGGTCGTTCTGGGTGGGGGCAGGGACCAGGCAAAGCCAGGGCAGCAGGGAGGGCTGCTGCAGTGCCGGAAGGGGTGGGGGCCAGCCTGCCGAGGGAAAGTGTATATGGGGTGACTTTGTTCCTGTGTGTTGTTTTTGGAGGGAGCGGTCTGGCCTGCCGGTCACCGATGACCAGTCTGAAAAGAACTCTTGCTTTTTCTCCGCCTGCTCTCCTTGAAACCTCTTTCGCAAGCCAAGCCTGTAAGTGATGACTTCACAGCCGTCCGGCCTCCCGTGGTCCGGCAGCTCTGGAAGGGACCAGAGGTGCACTTACTGTAATCTCCACCATCTGGCCGTCTTGGCCTCCGGCCCTTCCTCGTGTGGTCAGAGACCACCCCTTATCTTCCCCTGGGAGCCTCCTGGGACAGCAGCTGTCTCTGAGACCAGGAGGGGTGGCAGGGAGGGCAGGTTAGAGTAAGGAGGCTTGGTGACCCTGCGGCAGCTCCCCCATGGGAGGAATGTTCAGAGGCACCGTCTCTGTTCTTAAAACCAGCCTCCTCTGGCTGCCAGAACAGGTGAACGCATGTAGGGGCTGCGACCAGCACAGTTCTGGAACAAGAAGTCCAAAAGCAGTCTCCCTGGGCTGAAGTCAAGCTGCCAGCAGGGCTGGCTCCTTCTGGAAGCTCCAGGGGGAAGAACCCTTCTCCCTGCCTTCTCTAGCCCCTAGGGGTGCCCACGTGCCTTAGCTGGGGGCCCCTTCCTGCATCACCCCAACCTCTTGCTTCCAGCTTTCCCTCTTACTGCTCGCTCCGACTCTCTGCTCCTCTGAGGACCCCTGTGATGACCTTGGGCTCACCCAGATAATTCAGGATCCTCTCCCCAGCTCGGGATCTTTAACCCAATCATGGTGCAACATCCCATTTGCCACACAGGTGACCCAGTCGTGGGTCCTCGGGCCTAGGATCACATATCTCTGAAAGGCCTCTACTCAGCTCATCCCAGCACTCGCTCTCTCTCTCCCTCTTTTTTTTTTTTTTTTAAAGATCTTATTTATTTATTTATTTATTTGAGAGAGAGACAGAGAGAGTGAGCAAAGGAGAGAGCACCATCAGGGAGAGCAGCAGAGGGAGAGGGAGAAGAAGGCTCCCTACTGAGCAGGGATCCTGTTATGGGGCTCGATCCCAGGACCCTGGGATCATGACCTGAGCCAAAGACAGAGCGTTTCACCAACTGGGCTCCCCAGGTGCCCCCTAGCACTGCTCTTGTTGCCATTTTACAGGTGAGGAGACTGAGGCTCGGAGGATTTGTGCCTCTTGTCCAAGGTCAGGGCCAGGACCGGAATCAAAAGCCAGTCCCCCCACACTGGCTCGTGCAGGTCGTAGGCACCTTTAGGAGAATTCAGAGGTGCCCTTTCCCCTGGGAAGGTGTAACCCACGCCAGACACAGAGCCTGCTGAGCGGCACATTTGGACATCAGACTCCGGATGCCCTGAGGCCAGACCCCTCTGTGTGGTGACAGCCCGCACAGCTGCAGGCGGCCGTCAAGCCTGTCTCCATGTCTGCTCCCTCTTAACCCGAGGGCTGATGGGCGGGCTCCTTGGGGGGAAAGCTGGAAGCGGGGGCAGCAAGTGGATGTGGGGCCGCGCCAGGCACTCCTTCCTCCCAAGCTCCATGGAGGGGCTGCTGTTCCCAAAGACGACCAAGAAGAGTGCCAGGAGGTGGGGGCCTCCTGTTTGGTTGGCCAGGTGGACCTACCAGCTCTTTAGGAAGGGCTAACTTGGCCTTACCTTTTAAGGCAGGGTTGGCAAACTTTTTCTGAAAAAAGCCAGAGGGTCGATGTTTCCCACTCCACCAGCCACGAAGTATCCGTGGCAATGCTCACCTGTTCTGGTGGTGCTTGAACAGCTGTAGACAAGATGGACACAGATGGGCATGCTCTGTCTCAATAAAACTTTATTTATAAAAACCAGCAGGGGCCGCTGTTGGCACCCTCTCCTAGGGCATTTTCTGCTCTCTTGCCTCCCCTTGGGACACTAGCCAAAGTTCCCTGATGAACTTTAAGGCAGAACAGCCCCTGCCCCAACCCTTCTTATCAAGAGAGAACAGTTTTAAAGGGAGGCTGGGCTGAGCTCTTGAGCCTGGAGTCCTCAGAATGGTAGCGGCAGCTAGTGTCCGTGAATGTGGACCTCACATGAGGCATGCTGTTGACATCGTCTAAGGAAATCCATAGGACATTCCCGCATCCTATTCCCCAGAAATGGAGCCGTGAACAACCTCGCTGCCCCAGCCTCCACACCCGACACAATGGGAAGGGAGCAGGGCCTTGATGACAGCTTATCTATGGTCACGGGGTGAGGTCCGGTCTGACAGCAGGATGCAGGCTGCTAATTCCATCCTCCCCTACCCCTTTCCAAACTGATGTGTCTTCAGTCGAGTGTTGCAAACCCAGTGCCTGGAGGGGTCAGTAGGTAAGGTGAGACTGAAGTCGGCTACTATGAGACAATCTGGCGTGGTGGGCAGATTGCCCTTAAGACAGGCACACCAGACCAAAACATTTGTACCAACAAAGCCCATGTGCCATGTCCAAGTATGTAAAAGCTATAAACCAGCTAGTTAACTGTTGAATAAAATCTATCTTATTTTTCTCTCTTGACAGCTACACCTTCACAACAACCTAGAAGGATTTGATACAGACTTGAATACAGACTTCTTGGACCCTATCATGGTTAATTTTAAGTGTCCATTTGGTTAGGTTATGGTGACCCAGTTGTGTGGACGAACAGTGGTCTTGATGTTGCTGTGAAGGTATTTTGTAGATGTGCCTAACATTCAAATCAATAGACTTTGAATAAAGCAGATGGCCCTCTGAACTATGGGTGGGTCTTGTCTAATCAGTTGAAGGCCACAAGGACAAGGACTGAGGTAGACTCTTCTCCGAAAAGGCAGGAATCCTCCAGACTACAGCCTAGAAACCCTGCCTGAGCGTCCAGCCTGCTGCCCTGCAGAATATGAATTCAAGAGGACGACATCGAGGCTCTTACCTGAATTTCCAGACCAGCAGCCTACTTGGCCGAGTGTAGACCCGCCAGCCTGCATAATGGCATGAGCAAATTCCTCTAAATAAATCCTTTTTCTCTATATGTGTATATCCTATTTGCTCTGTTTCTCTGGAGAGCCCTGCCTAGTACGGACTCTGTGGGGTTCTCTGCTGAAATGTAGTTCTCCTGAGAGAACTGGTTCTGACTTGGGGCCTGTCCCTGTGTTCTGCCCCCCACTACCTGCATATCCGAGCTCCATTCAATGCCCTCTTTCCCATCTTGGAAACAGCTGCCCCTTGGCCTGTCTGGGACCTAAAAGTCAGTTCTCAAAACCTACAAACAGCCCAGACTAGAGGAGGGCAAGAATTCTGGTGTCCTGAGTCGTGCAGTCTGGCTCGAAGGAAGAGTGAAGGGTCCTTCTGGACACTTGGCCTCTTGGGTCCCCTGCCCTACAGGAAAGGGCCTGCAGAGGATGGGGAGGTGCCCTTTAAAATGTGTGGCCAAGGACCCTTCTGGCCTGGGCCTGACACGGACTAACAAGCCCATATTTCCCACGCTGCCTGCTGCCAACCTCCCCTCCCCTCACCGCTGCAGGCAGGCAGCCCCATGTTGGTCTTTCCCTTTTGTCTGGACATCCAGAGTTTTTTACTGCCGTTCTTGGCAATGAATAGAAATGAATCTTGCAACATTGTACAGGCTGAAGGGGTTTTCTGGATGAGCTGAGGACATGTGGTCATGGACCTGAGTCCTTGGTTCATGGGTGTGATGATTTGGGAAAAATTCAGGCAACCATACACATACGTGGGTTCTCCTGTCTGTACGTAGTACTTTAATAAGAAGGTTTATTGACACAAGACAGAGCCAGGCCCAGGTCCAGGCCCATGGGAAGAGGGCTGATGGCTGGGCTTGGGCCGTGGCCCACCAGTTCGGACCCCGGCTTTCACTCTGTAAGTCAGGATCTGGGGGCATACCAGGGAGTTCTGCTCAATTTCCTCTGCAGTTTAGGGCTCCTCCCTGTTTGGGAACATAAACTCCTGATAAGAATCAGCAAGTCATGGTGCCCTCTGGGGGCAATTTTGGGGAATGAATTAATGCTCCGGAGTTTTCTGGGCAAAGCAGGAGTTTGAATGTGGGTTTTCAGGGGGTTGAAAAGTGTTAGCATAGGTGCAGACACACATAGGTCCTCCTTTCCTGCGGGAGGGGACTGCCCGTGGGGGTGGGGGTGTGGAGGGGGAGTTGTGCCTCTTGCCAAACACTCTGGGGAAGGAGAATCACATTCCATGACAAGGTCATCCCAGGTCCGCATGCCCAGAACCGACCATCGGCAATGACACTCTATTTTCATCTTTATCTTCACCAAATAATGCTCCTGCCTCCTCTCCCCTCCCTGGCTAGAAGCAGAGTAAACTGAAACAGGAGGGGCAGGAGGAGAAGACTTGAACGGACACAAGGAAATCTTCCTAAGTGGCTTTGTAACAAGAATGTTTTCGCCCCCTAAGTTAATGGAAACAAGTTATCATTACGCAGCTTTTAAATACAGAAAATTAAATCTCTTTTTATTCTTCGTACAGCAAATGCATAATATTTGTGCTTTGTCCATCTTCAATGCTCTTTGTCATAGAACATATGGTTTTTAAACTCTATGCAAATGGAATTCTTAATCCCTTGGACCTTCCTGTGTATGCATAACAGACGAGTGCAATAAGATTGGCAAATCCTAAACTTTCCTCGGCTTCTAAATCACATGGGTTTGAACAGTGCGGTGTGTGAGACAGAGTTTTTCCAATAAATACAGTCCAGCTCTGCAAATGTCCTTTCTCTTCCTTATGATTTTCTTAATAACATTTTCTCGTCTCTGGCTTACTTCATTGTAAGAATCCAGAACACAATACACACGACACACAAAATATGCATCAGTTGATGGTTTATGTTATCGGTTGGGCTCAGTCGATGGTAGGCTATCAGGAGTTAAATCTGGGGGGAGTCAGAAGATGTATGCAGATTTCCAGCTGTGGGTGGGGTTGGTGCCCCTCACCCCTGTGGTGTTCAAAGGGCACCTGAATATTGATGATTTAGCATTCCTTTTTTTTTTTCCTTTTAGTTACTTATTCTTAGTTTGTGGTTTTTAGAAATAACACATTCACCTAAGACATGCTGATCGCTTGGCTTTGACTCGACATGCATGATGCCACAAAATGGACACTTCGTGAATGTTGGTTCATATTGACAAGATGGTGCAGATCCACAGGCTGAAGATTCGACTTCAACACTGACGCCTGTGGCCAGCATCTCTCTGCCTGGGAAGCAGTCACAGCTGCGCCCATGTCCCGTGACGGCTGCTGTGTATCGGTGCCCTTCAGGGGTCTAGTAAGGGACAGGTGATGGTGTCCATCTCAGGAGCCACACTACTGACTCATGAAACAAGGAACAGGATGCGGGGCTATGGCTGCTGATGGTAGAGATCCACAATGAATCGGGGCCGCAGAGAGGTCCCTGAGGCTCTGGCCATGAACGTGAAGCTGGGGGGTCCATAGTGCCTGCAGACCACGTGACACACACTGCGATGTGACAGGACAGAACACGCTGAAGCCTAGCTTATGGGGACTGACCGCTGGTGGCAGCTTCGGGTGCCTCATTGATCCATGCAGGAAGAGGCTGCTTAGGTTGTGGGGTCCAGAAGAAGTGGGTTTGAGCTGGCTGTGTGACATTGGACAAGTCACCTAACCTCTCTGAGCCGCAACTTTCCCATCTGTACGATGGAAGTGAACGGATCTAGCTCCCAGGGCAGTTAGGGTGAAGGCTTAAGATGTGTTCCCCAGAAACAGACCCGAGACAAGGCTCATGTGCAAGTGAGTTATGAAGGAAGTTCTTCTGGGCATGTTGGGAGACTTGGGAGGAAGAGGGGGGAAGTGCAGAAAGCAAAGCCAGGGTAGCAGTTTCAGGCAAAGCCCTGCAGAGGGCAGTCTCGGCCTGATCCTGCTGGGAGCTTGGAGATGTAATTTCTCTCTCTGGTTAGAAGGGAAGGAGCAGCACCCGTCAGTCACAGGTAAGGGCCACCCCAGGGGTGGGCGGTGGGGAATCAGGCTCAGACTTTTCCAGCTGCCCTCTCCAAGTGGGCGAAGCCACTTAGTTAGACGGCAGGAGGCTGGTGTCACGGTGGGTAGGGGCCAAAGCATCTGTATGGGGACAAGCGAAAGTATGCAAATGCTGGGAGGGATTCTTGGCAGAGCGGCTCAGGGGTGTGACAAGATCAGATCAGAAAATGTAGGTCAAGGAACTCTGTAAACTATGGAGCACTGGGCATGTGCTGGTTTCATTAGGCTTCCTAAAGCAACAGTGATTACACGGGACTGTGTTGGGGCTGCTCCCCTCCCACCCCTGCAACACTCTACTGATGAGGGAAAAATAGGGCGCTGTCTGACAGGTTGTCATTCTTCGGGGGCCTGACCCAAAGGAATGCTATAACACGCTGAGACCAGGGTCAGGCCCTAGGTGCTGGGAACTCATTGGTGGGCCGTACCTGGGGCCATCAGAGGCCAACAGACAAGACTAAGGCCAGGGGTGATGTGTCAAGCCAGAAAAGCTGAGCCTGTGGTCAGACGCAGAGTGCAAGCCACCAGAAAAAACGGGAGCCGGGCGGGAGCAGAAACAGGTGGCAGCAAGGCCAGAAAGTCCAGGATGGTTGATGTTGAATAGGATGGGGCCCCTGGAGCTTGTCACCTTAGGGGTGGGCCCACTGTCATGGGGGTTAAAAGACAGACTGCAGAGAGAGTGTGTCAGTGAAGACTATTACGAGGGGCAGAACCCCAACTCAAACCAGTTCAGACATACAGGGAATTTATTAGTTCATGCAGCTGAGAATCCTGAAGGTCAACTTTCAGGAATGGCTTGATCCAGGAGTCCAGTCAGATCCATCAGGAACCAATGTTTTTCATGTCTGGGTTCTGTGTCCTCTGTGTCATTCTTTGATGGTTCTCCTTGTGGGGGCAGGATGGCAGGTGGCCAGTGCAGACTCATGTCCTCGTGACCCTCCACGCAGCAGAGAATCTTCCTGGTGTTCCCTTACAAGTCAAGCGACCATTCTGCCTACTTGTGCTTGGTTGCATGACCATCGCTGACCCAGTTACTGGGGCCAGGGTCATAAAGTGTCACAGAGGGCTGGGCCAGAGCCCCGTGCCCACCCTGCATGTGTCACTGTGGCCATGGGGCCTGGGATGAACCCAGTGCACAGATGGAAGGGTGCTATGCTAAAAGGGGGACGGCAGATGTAGGCAGTCCATGTGCACACACCTGCCCCGGAACCCAGAAGGAGAACTTGAAGGTTGGAGGTGCTCCCTCCCAGGGGGACCCGCCAGAGTCATGCAGGGTGGCCCTCTCTACTTAGAAGAGGCCAACAAGGTAAGGGGCCCCACCAGGCACGCAGCCAAGACATCACTCTCTGCCCCGTCTCCCACACATGTGGACCCCTGCTGGTAATAAGGTGCTTGAAGATGCTCGAGCAGAGGCTTGATTTTGGGGGGCTGGGGGCGGGAGCTGGGGCATGTCTCTGAGTAGGACTTCAGAACCTTCAGTGAGGGCCCTGGCGGCCCCTTGGGGGACGTAAGTAGTCTGGCGTGTCTAGCTCAGCTTGGAGGCTTGCTGAACGCTTGTGGAACGAATGGAGGAAGGGTGTCATTTCTGAAGGCCCTTCTGGGACCAGACCGCACTTTGTCGGAACTGAGACCAAAACCCTTCTCCCCCAGCTCCCCAGGGTTGTGGGCACCTCGGGTCGCTGGTTTGAACTGTCGTCTTAGGCTGAGCCATCTCCACACCTGTCCCCTGCAAGCAGGAGTTTTGAGAACAGCAAACAGCTCTCTTGGCCCTGGCTGGCTCTGTTCAAAGCCCTACCCCGAGAGACTTCCCATGGTCTCCAGCAGCCAAAGGCCGGTCCCCAGGGTCCTCCAGCTCCTTTTGTATTCCTATCTAGAAAAGCTCAGGGCTGCCCGAAGAACTGTCTTTCTACCCAACACCTGACACGGGCCCCTCACCTCCTTTTCTTAAAAAGCATTTACTAAAAAGGTGGGGGGACTTACACCGTGAACCCTCCCTGGGTCTCTGTACGACCTACAACTTCAGAGAGCCTTTCTCAAGGCTTAGAGCCATTTCCCCAGAAATGTCATCGTGGGGAAGGACGGGGCCTCTGTTGAGGGATCTCTGAGGGAGGGGGAACTTTGGAGAGTCGCCGGCTGGCAGACACAGCAGGCCTCCCAGCATGTCCATGGACCCTGGCTTTGCACTTGGTCACTCCTGACTCTACTTGCGTCCCGGCCCCTGCTGCACCTGCCCCCTCCCCATCTCCTCCCTGCTCCCTCCTGTCATGCTTGCACAAGTGGGGTGCGCTCAGGGCTGCCCTGCTGACCGTGGCGACCCGGGGCGCCAGCGTCACACTTGAACTTCTGCTGGGCCTTCCCCGGGTTCCTGACAACCCTCCCCCAAACCAGGCGCCCCCATCCCGCCAGCCTGGCCCTCTTTGCTGTGGTCCCAACATTCATCACCACTTGATGTTATAGAAGGAAAACCATTGCTCTGTGTACACTACTTCTGATGCAGAACATGTGGACGTGTGTGGGGTTCTCTGACTCTCGGATGTCTACGGGGTGGGGGTTCCTGGGCTTTCATTCCATTCTGAGGCGAACTACCTGGAGGCTTCTGGGTTCAGACCCACCAGACTGCCCCAATGTTGGATGGTCCCCAGGGTCCCCACACTTGTGTCTGACCTGCTGTTCGCACAGCGCCTTTGTCGGCTTCGATGATTTGCTAGAACAGCTCACAGAACGCAGGGAAATACTTGCCCGTGTGTATGGGTGTGTGATAAAGGATGCCATGTCACAGGGGATACAGGACAGGGGCTGGAAAGGGTCCTGGGGCAGGAGCCTCCCTCCCTGGGGAGTTTGGGGTGCACCACGCCTGGCCGGTGGAGGAGTTCCCCCACTTGGAGTTCTCCCAACCCTCTAGTTGAGGGATTCTGTGGTGTGTCTTGGAGCAGGCAGGATGGATTCCTTATCTCTAGCCGCTGAGCTTCCCCCAGAGGATGGGGGTGGGGCTGAAAGTTCCAAGGTCAAGGGCTTTCTGGTGACCAACCCCTACCCAGGAGGCAGGGGGAGCGCCCCTGGAGTCACCTTATTAGAGTAAAGGCGCTGCTATCACCCAGGAAATTGCAAGGGAGAGGGGGTCCTGCCTTGTTCCCTGGGCCTGTCAGTGCCCCGTCCAGACCAGGCCGAGGTGTGGCCGAAGCAGGTGGATGTTGGATGGGAGGGGCCCACACTGGAGCGGCACCCCCTCCCCTTCCGCCCCGGAAGATCAATGCTGGGTGGCAAAGAGCTTTGCAAATCCCTAGAGCAGCTCCTGGCAAGGGCGGTTACCATGGTGGTTAATGGGATTTGTGTCCTTTGCAGAAAAGGCCCCTGCAGCCCGACTTTTATGAATATTCATCATCAGCCGTTTCTGTGCCCGGGTCAGGCTAGCCCTCCGCAGCAGCACCCGACTTTAGAGGCCAGCCCTGGCCCAAGGGAAAATCACCAGGGAGGACAGGCTTCAGAGCTGGGCGACAGGAACAGGCAGGGCTCCAGCCAGAATCCCCGGGGAGGGGGCCCCACCACCATCCTGGGAATTGTCCCTCCCCGCCTCCGCTCCTCCCTCTTCCCCTCTCAGCTCAGACAGCCCCGGGGTGATGCTGACACCCAAGGGCGATGTGTTTTTTCATTCCATCTGCTCTGGTTTATTTATTCACCCGCTGGTGTGAAGTGTGACACGGTGCCATGTCTGGGCTGGGCACTGGCGGGGGGACACGAGGGTAAGCCAAAGGGGACAGGCTGGCTTACCCAGGAGAAGGGAGCACGCCTCCCCGACCAACTCAGCAACCGACTGGCTCCTGGACGGGAGAGCCGTGCCCGTTGGAACGTTAATTTCTTTACGGGCCCGATGTTGGATATGTTCACATTGGGAGCCAGCAAACCCATTTCAAACCATCAAAATCACAAGACGGATTGGGAGCAGTCAAATAGAATGCAAACCTATGTATTTACAAACCAAATTTGTAAAACCAAAACTTTAGTATAAATGCTAAAGCGTGGCAGCGGTGGGGGCGGGGAGCAGGGCACATTTTCCCTGTGGGCGCGTTTGGCAGTAGACTCTTGAAACAGAAATACAGCAGTGCTGGGCTGTGGCTGCCACCTTCTTTTCATTAGAAACCTTGCTGTGGCTTTCTTAGTGGTTCCTAAGTGATGTACCTCATTAGTTCTTGAGAACAGGGTCGCTGGGCTGCAGGAAGGCCTGTGCCATCTTTGCCATCTTTGCACGCTGTTTGATGGGGACAAAGACTCAAGGCTTTGTCCAGAGGCAAGAAGGCAGGGTTGGGGTGTGTGTGTGTGGCTGGTACCAAGAAGATAGCTGGAGGAGCTGGTTTGAGACAAAATCAATAGTTACTTCCCAGCTCCTTGCTGCCTTCCTCTTCCAGACACCGTGTCTCCTCTACTCCGAGGACCAGCCCTGTGTGGGGACAGTTGATGGCAGCCCACTGCCTACCATGACCCCCCAACCCTGACATTCAGGGCCCCTTCAAGCTGGCTTTATCTGCCTATCAGCCTTATCCCCATTATTGCTTTGACCTCCAGGATCCATCCTGACCTCCCAACCCACCCCCCCAGCACCCATGTAAACCTCTGCTGTGCTCCTGCTTCTTCTTGTAATGAGAGAACAGAAGGCCAGTGGAAGACAAAGCAGAACCTGACACAACCCCTCCCCATGGCATCCAGGTGACACTCCTCATGCACTCTGAGTGCCCTGAAGCTAAGGAAAGGAAAAACAAATAGTTAAACTTACAGAGATGACAATCCTGCAAGACAGGAGTCTCCCTCGGAAGCATTGTACCAATAACCCAGCTTCCAGAAGGAAATGTAGATACAGTTAAAGCCTTTATAACCTGCAGCCACTGACAGACAACTGAAGCGGGCAGAGGGCAAAGTTGGGCAGAGGGCAAAGTTCCTCCAGGAAGCTCCCAACTATCTCAGTGTTAATGCCTTACAAGCGGGGTAAACAACCTGAACTCCACAATGGCAAGGCCTCCAGTATCTGGCAGGTCTGGTCTAGCATATGAAAGTTCTTTTGAAAACCTCCCTTCTTCCTTACCTCCCCCAACCCCGTGGTGTATAATCAGCCACCCCTCACAACTCCTGGGCCGCAGCTCTCTCTGCCCACGGGTCCTGTCTCCGTGCTTTAATAAACCACCATTTTGCAACAAAGATGTCTCATGGGCCCCGGAGTCCGCCCCACTGAACCTCACTGATATTCCCAAACCACAGCACACGCGAGGTTGTGCCTGTCTCCTCCTGGCAGCCTTCAGTGATCTATTTGACTGACTTGCTGCCTAGGGAACCCTGTCCAGCACCTTCTTTTCCTTGAATCTCTCCCCTCCACTGGCTCACTTCCCCCATCTAGCAGGCGAGCCTTGGCTAGACCTGGCCCCGGATTTCAAAGTCATCAAGACGGGAAACAGAGGGCGCCTGGGTGGCTCAGTCGGTTAAATGTCTGCCTTTGGCTCAGGTCATGATCCTGGGGTCCTGGGATTGAGTCCTGCATTGGGCTCCCTGCTCAATGGGGAACCTGCTTCTCCCTCTGCCTCTTATTCTCTCTCTCATGAAGAAATAAATAAAATCTTGAAAAAAAAAAAAAAGACGGGAAATGGCAAGCCTTCTCTCTCTCTCTCTCTCTCTTTTTAAAGGAGGTTCCATGACCAACCAGCATGGAGCCCAACACAGGGCCTGAACTCACCACCCTGGGATTGACACCTGACCTGAGATCAAGAGCTGGAAACATCACTGAATGAGCCCCCCAGGCGCCCCAGCAACCTGTCAGCCTTCCCGAGGCTTAGGCCCAGGACTGGATCAACGTCAGTCCTGCCCAAACCTCTTGGTCGACACAGGTCACAAGGCCAGCCCCAAGGGACAGATGCTGGGAGACAGGCTCCACCTCCGCATGGGGGAACCTCAAAGCCACAGTGCCAAAGGAGCCGGCATGCAGGAATGAGAACGTTTTCTGGTCCTTTCTGTTTCTTCCCCAGCAGCCGGCATGAATTCTCTGGAAAAGCACGTTGAGAGAGAACACGGTACCATGTGGCATGGAGTGTGTCGCCCTCCCTCTCTCTTCCCCTGGCTGCGTGGCTCTGAGTGGTGGCAGCTAGGGCTGCTTTGTGGGCCTGTGACCCGTCCCGTTGCAGGGGTCCCTGCATTCAGAAGAGCCCGATGCTGGGTTTGATATCCTGCGGTCACCATCTTGAAATTCTTCAGAACATTGAACAATAGCTCCGCGTTCTCGTTTTATCCTGGGTCCCACAGATTAGGGTGGCAGGGACTGAAGACGTGCCCAGCACAGGAGGCTGCCTGCTCTGGGAGCCCTAACGATGTCCCTGACAGAAGGGACTACAAGCACTGGAACCGGTCTGAGACTGCAGTTACGGGTGGGAGGTGTGTGCATGTCGGGGGCACAGGGTTGGCAGCCCAAGATTTCATGGTCATAAAGCCCTCGACACCTGACACATGGATGTTTTGACCGGCACATCCCCTCCTGCACCTGCCTCCTACTTTTGAGGATGACCAGACTTTAAGTTGACCAGGGCTTGGGATATAAGCTCGCATTAGTCATCAGCGATTGCCCGAGTCACTGATCCAATCAGTTCCTTGCAGGGCTCCTACCTCAGTGGGACCAGGGTGCACCTCCTCTGGGGCCTGATATGGGTCCTTTATTTTTTAAAGATTTTTATTTATTTATTTGTCAGAGAAAGAGCGAGAGACCACAGGCAGGGGGAGCAGTAGGCGGGGGAGCGGTAGGCAGAGGGAGAAGCAGGCTCCCAGCCAAGCTGAGAGTCTGATGGGGTTCGAACCCACAACCCTGGCATCACGACTGAGCGAAAGGCAGCCGCTTAATCAACTGAGCCCCCTGGTGCCCTGCTATGGATCCTTTGGTGGGGACCCTGCTGCAGAACCCAGCATGTGGTCCCTTATCACTCTGGCATGTAACCCTGACAGTGACATTCTTTGTGCCTCTCGCCCCCTCAAGCATGTGTTTGAGGACAGAGGCTGCTCGTTGGCCCAGCATCCCTGAGTCCTTGTGCCAGGAGTAGGGATGCTGGGCCAGTGAGCAGCCTCTGTCCTCAAACACATGCTCAAACAAAAGGCACTTACCAGGTTTCTGGGTTCTGCAGCAGGGTCCCCACTAAGGGAATCCAGGCTGGGCTGAGTCCACATTCTAACAGCTATAAATGCCCCCCATTTGTTGAGCACTCTGAGCCCAGCCTGGATTCTGGTCCTGGTCCTGCCACTTGCCAGCTACACCGCCTTGGGCCAGGAAATGCCTCCTGCCTCCCGTTTCCCCTTTTGTAAAAACAGAAACAGGATAACAACAGTAACTACTTCATACAGTTGCTGTGGAGGCTGTGTGAGTTAATACAGAGGTAAAGAGCTCAGACCTGCGCAGAAACCTGTTTCTGTTTGCTTTCTGTTTGCTCTTACCGGTGAATGAATGAAACTATTAAGTGCAGGCTCACCATCTGGTGTTGTGTGGAAATGTATTAGGCTGGTCTTCTGGATATCATTCACTCATCCCCTGAATGTCGGGTGTTTACCGTGAGCCAGGCACAGTGCTAGGTGCGGGGGAATTAAAAACTTGAGTAAGATACACCTTGCTCTGGGAGGACATACCTGGGGAGGGCTCCTGATGTTAGGTAAATGAACGCAGTTCCGGCGATCTGCTCCCCACTGTAGGGGTGAGGCTGGGGAGGAGTGTGGGGAAGAGGGGGGTCATCCTGCCTCCAGTGGGAGGATGGAGGTGCCCCAGAGCTGAGCGTCACTGCAATGAACAGACAGCATCCTTACGTAAAGCACAGGCTGGATTCAAACACTTAGGCGTTAAAGTTTTGTTTTTAATGATCATCATAGAAAAGGAAAAAATCAAACAGTGCTAACAGAGGGACACGATTCCACAGCCACAGTTTTACATCCATCAAGGTCAGATACTTCTCAAAGAGCACACTGAAGCCTTACATTAAGAAATCGCCTTTTCACTGTAGTAAAAGTTAGTGATCTCATCGTGAAACCAGGGGGCTTGAGTAGCAAAGAATTACAAGAATAGTTAAAATACCTTTTATTATTATTATTATTAAGTAAACTACTTACAAGTTGATTATGAAAACGTTCGTCAGACCCAGAAACATCTCTGATTCTCTCTGCAGGAAGAACTGGTCTATGGAAAACAGTGTGTTACCAGAATAAGGTTCCCGTAAAACTTTAAATAGTAGAAAGTGTGAATATGCCTTTAAGCCAGTGGAGGGAGGGGGTCAGGGAACAGGGTGGGATATGTGGAAAAGAGTCACAAACAAGGTTAAGATGCAGGTTTGCCCAAAGAGAGTGAGGCGGCCCCTC
Source organism: Lontra canadensis (assembly GCF_010015895.1). Classification (NCBI taxonomy): domain Eukaryota; kingdom Metazoa; phylum Chordata; class Mammalia; order Carnivora; family Mustelidae; genus Lontra; species Lontra canadensis. The sequence goes on from NW_022631092.1 coordinate 725,202, forward strand.
CCATCCTCATCCCGTCTAAGCTCCCCTCCGCCCACCGCCCCAGCCCACTCCCCCATCCCAGCAGTGCTGCTCAGATGTCTGGTGGAGGTCAGGTCCCTCCAGGTCCCAGAGACCAAGTTACCTGGACAAGTTCAAGTTCAGCCCTGCCTTCCCATTCGCTTTGTAGGGCTTCCTCCATCCAGGCCGTGTCTCCCCTTGACAGCCCAAGATGGTGGGGATGGAGGGTCTGTGGGTGCCCAAAGGACTCGGCAGGCGGCAGACCACTGCCCTCCGCTGGGATTACCGGGACTCGGGGCCACAGCCATGATCACTGCTGTTGCCCAGAGGAGCTCTGGTTTATTCCAGGACTCGCAAACGGGGAAAAGCATAACTCTGGAGAACTCCCATACTTTGGGATTCAGAGACAGCATTGCCTGGCTCCGGGTTTCCCCACCTCGGTGCTGTTGGTGCTTGGGGCCGCATCATGAATTCTCTGTTGCTGGGGAAGCTCAGCAGCATCGCGGCTTCTATTTACCAGACGCCAGTAGAACATCAACCCCCAACAAGTTGTGAAAATCAAAATTGTCTCCGCACATCGCCGAAGGCCCCCCGGACAGAATTTTCCCAGGTTGAGAGCCACTGGCCTAATTGTTCAGAAACGTTGCTACACAGATGCTCTGGGCTCAGGACTCCGCCCTCCTGCCGACCGGCCTGAGCAGACAAACTCCCCCAAACCCCTCAGACACTCCGTCCCCTCAAGTGTGAAAGTCTGGGACTTCCTTCCTACCAGTTTACAGGGCCGTGGTCGGAATCGCCTGGGTTGCTTGATTCTCTCGTTCCTGAAGCCCCCTGTGGGACAGACAATGGGGTCACCGGTGGCTGCTTACCCACATGGGGGGCCTCCATGAAGAATAAGGCTCTGCATTTCCCCAACAGTTGTGTGCACAAGTTCCCTGCAAATATACCTTGTGTATCTGTCAGGATTTATTCCCAAGGCAGGAAGGGCCTTAGCCCTCCTTCTGGGAAGGCAGGAGGTCGCCTGGTGAAGGACCCAGAGGTGAAGGCCGGAGCCTCATTAAAGCCTCTGGACAGATGCTGGCAGGTGCAAACCTGGACTGTGGCCGAAGGATGGGTGTGGCGTACGTCTCAGGTACTGTGCACCCTGTCCCCCCCTCCAAAGGCTTCCTCTGATTTTATTCTCTTTTGATTAAAAAAAATACATACGACTTTCCCAGTGACTCAGAAGAACAGCACAGACTTACATTCCAAAATCGATGCAGTCAATTTCCCAAACTTTTGATTAAGTTCCTGGAAGCTGCCCTTTTTTCACTCTGGGGAACTTCTTCCTCTCTTCAGTCGCTGTGGTTTGCACTGTTTTGTCCCCAGCAACACCCCCTCCCCCAAAAGGGCAAAGAAAATGTCCAATGTCTAATCTTAGAAGTGACTTTCTGGAGACATCTGACTGCTGCTTGATGCTGATGACCTGGGTTTCTCGGAGAGGCTCCTTTTCCCACTTGGAGATTATGAGCTCCGTTCCTCTGGGCTCCCAGCTCTCAGCTCAGCCAGCCTGTCCCTTGTCCCGGTCACTGAATGATGGATGGGGTGGGAGAGGTAGGGCAGGCCACTACAGAACATTCCGGCTCCGACTGCTCCCTTTGGCCCTCTGAGCACAGCCCCTTAGTTGTCCCATCAGGGCATCCCAGCCCACCTACGGCCCGCTCTAGGGATGCTCAAAGGGCAGGTACCAGGACATGGCAGAGGGGGCCGGGTGACAGCTGGCAGAGAGCACAGTGCCTGTCCTGGGGCTGGCGCTGGTAATCCAGGGCCATCCCTGCACTCCCCGGTGAATGCCCAGCAGGCTGGGAGATGATGTCCTGGACCAGGCAGCCGGAGACTTGCCAGGTCTCCCCTCCTTTCCCGTGTGGCCCCATTTGCCCTCCCTAATATTACAGGTCCCGACTGGAAGCTCCTAACACCTCCTACTGCTGTGAGGCTCTCAGACTGCTAAACACGTGCGTACCACTCCTGCCCCCCTTCCGGGACCTACTGTGATCCGGGACCCAAAAAGCCCAGCCTCGGAGTCCCCGTTCCTGGGACGGCCCATTCCAGAGGGCTCACGGTGCAGAGCGGGGAGACACAGGGCATCCATCCAGCCTGGAGAGCCAGCAGGTGGATCAGAATCCCAGCTCTGTAGATGTGAGTTCTCAGTTTTCTCACCAGAAAAATGGGATCATAATAACCCGCACTTCTCCGCACCTCACCTCTGCCTCCGAGGGGTGAGCTGACAAGTAAACGGAATAGGAACAGAGCACAACACAAGGAAGATGCACGATAAATAGGATAATCATTATCAATGATTTCACTGCTAATGATGAACGGAGGTCATGCTCTTTGAAGGAGGACAGGAGCATCTGTCTGGAAGGAATCGGGCGGCAGAGCAGACGGCGGCAGAGCAGACGACGGCCGAGTGTCCGCAGTCTCCAGGGAGGGATTCCGACATATGTTAGTGGTCTGGCTGGCATCCAGGCCTTCCATTTAGAACAAGCTGGACAATGGCCTATCGCCTCTCCAGCCAAGTGGTACTGGCCTGCTCTCCCTTTCTCCCTCGGATCCCAGGGATCTCCCGAAAGGAGATAAACCGTCTCTCTCTCTGGAGGGTACGGGGGGTTAGGGGAATTTCATCTGTCCCCTTGGCCCAGATCTCAGGAGGAGGGAGGGACAAGCAGAGCAATGATGTCGCCCAGGCCCACCCAAGAGCTGGAATCCGCTCAGAACACGGCAGGCTACGGTGTCCTCCGGCCTCTCCTCCAGAGCTCGGGGGACATGGGTCCAGCCTCCTAAATCAGGTGTCATTCTGTTCGGTGGAGCGTCCCACATGCAGATGAATGGTATGGGACCCCTATGGCTTGTGGAGGGAAGACGGGGAGGCATGTGGAGGGCCAGGCATGGAGAACTTTCCAGCAAACGCAGGACCCTTCTCTGAAGAGCAGCTACGGAAGAAGCTTCTTCCTCAACGCCGGCCCATTACGTCCGGGTGGGCTCTGGGCCAACCTCACCCAGGAGAAGCCGGATGGGAGCCTCAGGCTGGGGTTTGCGAGAGGAACACCGTCCTGCCTGCTGGGAGAGTCCGGGCTCAACAGGACGCCTGAGCCTGGGCTGGAGCCTCACCCACCACACGGACCGTCCCGACTGTCCTCGGCAATCCGGCTGCGCGAGCCTCACTTCTCGTGTGGGCCCCTCTTTTGGGCTCCGGGTCGGAGCCGGGGGTCTTCTGCACGTGTCCCAAGAAATCTGCTTTCTGGTTACGGTTCTGGCCACAAAAAACCACTTGTGCTCAGCTTTAAAGAGAGGGGCAGGTGACAGGGACCACCATCCTTGAAGCTTGGACAGAGACGGGGCAATGGGCAGGGGGACGAGCGTGCCGCATTCTGAGGATGGTTAGACTTCTGCCTGTGGAGGAAGCCAGAGCTGGCCCTGGGTCACACCATGACATGGGACCTTGGGGAATGGCCTCTGTAGACCCACAGCCTGGCTTAAATGAGGCCTGGAGGTGCCATCCCAGCCACTGAAGGTGGCACGGTGTGGCCGAAAGAGGCTGCCTCTAGAGGCAGAGGGTCCAGCCTCAAGTCCCAGCTTGTCACATTCACACTGTGTGGCCCTGGGCAAGTTACTCTGCTCCTCTGAGCTTCTGGTTCTCCATGTATAGGAGCAACGATGCTGTAAGGTCATCGTACAGATTAAACGTGCGCGTGGGGGTCTAGCATGGCGCCTGGACGCAAGGCTCAGACAGCGCCTCCTGCCGGTTACCTAACGTCCACCCTAGAGCTCAGCTGAGGAAGGCAGGAGGGACAGCACAGCGCCCCCTCTGGCTGGAAGCCCGTCCTTTACCCTTCAAGGGACATCTATCCTCGCTGTCATCCAGGTGATGGGGGGAAAAACCAGATCAAAACACTGTAGGAGACTGGGAGGGAGTGACCCTGAGCAGGTCACTAGAATCGCCCAATGCCAAGGTTGGACAAGCTGGGCCCTAACCTCCAAGCTGTGTGTCTGAGGCCCTGACCCAAGAGGGAGAATCCTTGAAAGTTGAATTTAACTGGCCTTTATGCCAGGGGAAAAGAAAGCCTTCATGAGGGAGAACCCCTGCGCCCAGAATTTCCCAGAAAACCCCTGGCCCGATAGGGCTGTCCTAGCTGCTCAGAGCCGGGACCACAGGCTCCACCCCTTCCCAGTCACAGCACACTGAAGCCCCAGAGCCCCGACGGCCATCACCACAGGCCATTTGCAGAGCAGAGAGCGGTCACCTGCTCTCTACGGGGCTCTTTTGGGGATGTAGGGTCAGAAGGTAAGGACTCAGAATATCTGGGCTGCACTGACCCCCACAAAGACGCCAAGCATCACCTTGGTCCCTTTCCACCCCAGCTCTGGACCTCCTCCTTGAGTTCTCATGAGGACACCTGTCTCAGAAAGCCCTTGCTCATGGGGCGCACGTGGGGGGCTTGAGACAGGGAAGGGTTTGCTCGAGAAGCATCTGGGATGACCAGCACGCAATGGCTGACCACCCAGCCCAGCCCAGCCCCCGTCCCTTGCCACCCTTACCTTGTCCTGCCAAGAGCACGGCCCTGTCAGTGATTCCAGAAGGAACCCAGGCCGAAGGTCCCCCATCTCTTCTCCCTCTCTGCAAAGGTCACGCCAGCTCTGCACTCATGGCCTCCACTGGAGCTGAAGCCTTCGTGGGTGGATGCGTGCACGGCTGCAGGGACAGACATGACTACTAGGAGGTGGCTGCCGTCTGTGGGCGCGGTCTGGGGATTGGGCTGCTAATCCTGTTTTTGCAGCAGCTCAGCACCAAGCCCGCAGACAAGTGGCTGCCTCAGGACAATTGAGATGTCCCTTTGCCTGTCATCAGGAACAGCCATGTCTCCCGAGACCACCGGGACACAGTACACCTTTTTGCAATTGTCCTTAGACAGCACCAGGGCTTCCCACACAGTCTTTTACGTTTCCCCACCACAGAGGGGAAGTTTGGACCATTTATTTTCTTTTGCACAGCACGGGGAGAAAGCAAGGACAGCACTGCTCCTGGCCCGCCGGTAAGGGAGCCTGCCTGTAAAATTCCCCCACTCTGTTCGGCACAGGGCAGCTCTCTGGGGAAGGAGGCTACCGGGCGGAAGCCTTTCCTAAGGACAGAAGTAGAGCAAGTCCTTCCCCATGCTGCCCCCTCCCCCAGGGCATGCCATCCTGGGCTGGTCTATACGGGAGTCTCCCTTCCTGGCCAGAAACCACCCCCACTCCCTCAACACCTCCCCCCTCGAGCCACTGACTTGGAGGAAGGTTAAGGAGGCTGACTCGGACAGAGCACATCGAGGTCTGCAAGAGAACGTGGGAGCCAGACCCAGTGTAAAATGCAGGTGTCTGAGCACCCTGTGCACCCCCCTGACCCCAAACAGCTTCCAGACGCTCTGTGCATTCTCTGCGAGAGCAGCTGAGAAGCAGGGATTTGCTTAAGAGAGTGCTTCACTGGGGCCCGTCCCCCTGCTCTGACAGTGCCAGTCACGTGCCCTGTGATCACGGGCAAAACGGGCAAATCGTGCCTCTCCCTCCCGCTGTCAGAAGATCAGGTGGGCGTGAGGCCGCCATCTCTAAAATCCCTAAGTTCTCAGAGAGGAAAGAGCATCTGCTGGCGGCTGGTCTGAACTCGACCGCTCTGCCCAACTATAGTCTGAAGGTCCTTCTTCTCTTTTGAAAAAGAAGAGCAGGTCTGCTTGGCCGAGAGCCCCCCACCCCTGGAAATCCTACCCCATCACCAGTCACCCCCTGTCCTTGGATTTCCTCATCCATCTGGGTCTCAAAAGGGGCCAAGTGTCTGGTGACGAAGGTGCCCTGTCCACGTCAAACATAGAACATTCTATGGCCCAGGTCACACCACCCGTATTCCAAAGGGCTGAGTGGGAGACCACGGCTGGGCTGGAAACACTCCAGTTCCGACGGCTGCTCCTGCCGGGCACCCCTCACACCAGGTGCAGCAACTTGGCATAAAAACAAGACACGTACGTGATTATTTACTGCCAGCAAGCGATCGTCCCACCACGTCTGTATTTCACACCTAACCGGCTATTTCCTCTGGTCTTACGTTCTTGGAATATAGGTTCAAAAAGTCCCCACTTGGCTCCTTGCGAAGGCTTTGCCCCATTGCACCTCTGGGGGCCGGAAGTTCACATGCCCATGTCTTCTGGATCAGCTTGATCACAGCCCAGAACACTGGAAATCGGGGCTGCTTGGGGGAACTCCTGATGCACGGTCGCTGCCCCCGGAGAGGCCATGCGCGCGGTCAGAGCTCCTGGTTCCGGAAGGTGGGACCAGCCAAAGGCCAACTGCACCAGTGTCCCCAGCAAAGCCTGGCCCTGCTGTGAGCCCAGCGCGGGCTGAGCCGGCTCGGAGCTGGTGGGCGCCCCGAACCTCAGAAGGTGAAGGCGTACACCACCCCAACCACCACAATGTTCCCCAGGGTCGCTATGATGGCAATCCAGAGCAGGACCGCATCGTTGGAGGACCGCGGAGACTCCTCCGGCTGGCCCTGGCCACTGGAGGCCGCGTGGACGTTGGTGGAGGAGTTAAAGAGGGAGTACTCCGTGCTGAAGTCTTCGTTGGGCGAGTCCATGAAGGCGCCTCCCATCATGGGCAGCTGCAGAGAGGGAGAGAGAGAATTAATCTGGGCACATGGGGCTGGAGAGGAGCCTGATCGGGTCTGGTCTGGTCAAGGCACCGGGTGCTGGGACACAGCATCTCACGGGCTCGCCTCCTGCTTGTTATCATGGATGGTGCTGCTACAAAGGTCATAGAGATGGTAACGCTTGGAGGAAGACGCCCTCGTGCCCATTTCGCAGATGGAACCGTTAAGGCACACAGCTCGTCCACAGCTGTGAGCAGTCCCTCCACACCAGCTTCCTTCCTCTTTGCAAAGTCGTGATACTCAGCACAGACCGTTAAGGAAAGAGAAAAGAGGAAAAAGAAAAAGTGAGACTCAGCCTCGCTGCGTTAGGATAATGGCTGCTAACACGGTGATATTTCTCTTCCGCACTTTTTTCAGTGTGAGTCCGTATGTGTGTGTGAGAGAGACGGAGAGAAAACATGTTTAAACACGTGGTTTTATATAAAATTCTGTATAAAAATTCCATCAGAACACCATTTTACACATTGTATACTATTCAACCACAAATAAAACCCCAATTTAACCATCCCCTACAACTGGAGATTCAGGAATTTTTTTTTTTTTTTGCTTTTATAAATAATGAAGTCGGGGGTGTCTGGGTGGCTCAGTTGTTAAGCATCTGCCTTCGGCTCAGGTCACGATCCCAAGGTCCTGTGATCGAGCCCAGCATTGGGCTCCCTGCTTGGCAGGAAGCCCGCTTCTCTTTTTCCCACTCCCTCTGTTTGTGTTTCCTCTCTCGCTGTGTCTCTTTCTGTCAAATAAATAAATAAAATCTTGAAAAAATTAAATAAGTAAGTAAGTAAGTAAGTAAGTAAATAAATAAATAAAGCAGTCAGAACGGCTAATTAAGAAGTCAGGAAATGGCAGATGCTGGCCAGGATGCGGAGAAAGGGGAACCCTCCTACACGGTTGGTGGGAATGCAGTTGGTGCAGCCACTCTGGAAAACAACACGGAGGTTCCTCAAAAAGTTGAAAATAGAGCTACCCTACGACCCAGCAATCGCACTACTGGGTATTTACCCCAAAGATACAAATGTAGTGAAAAAAGGGGCACGTGCACCCAAATGTTTGTAGCAGCAATGTCCACAATAGCCAAACTGTGGAAAGAACTTAAATGTCCATCAACAGATGAATAGATAAAGAAGATGTGGTGTGTATATATATACAACGGAATACTATGCAGCCATCAAAAGAAATGAAATCTTGCCATTTGCAATGACGTGGATGGAATTAGAGGGTATTATGCTGAGTGAAATAAGTCAGTTAGAGAAAGACAATTATCATATGATTTCCCTGATAGGTGAAACTTAAGAAACAAGACAGAGGATCACAGGGGAAGAGAGGAAAAAATGAAGCAAGATGAAACCAGAGAGGGAGAAAAACCATGAGACTCTTAATCTCAGGAAACAAACTGAGGGCTGCTGGAGGGGAGGTGGGCGGGAGGGAGGGGGTGGCTGGGTTATGGACATTGGGGAGGGTATGTGCTATGGTGAACTCTGTGAATTGTGTAGGACTAATGATTCACAGACTGTACCCCTGAAGCAAATAATACATTGTATGTTAATAATAAAAAAAAATTTAAAAATAACGCACCGATCGAGATCCTAGCTATCCCTGCACTTGGGCGTACATATGTGCTTCTACGTGCATTTGTCTTCATTGCCGCAGACTCCCGGGCAGGGAGCTTCTGAGTCAATGGGTACGAGCACTTCAGAGCTCCTGGGGCACAGGGACGCGCTCCGCAGAAGAGTGATTCTAACTCCCAAGCCTCACATACAAGGATGGCCGCACGTTCGTGCTCCAGAGGTCGGAGTAAAGGCTCCAGGTTCCAGGCTAGGGGTGGGGACATGGGCTGCTCAAAGGAGGGGGTGACCCTCCATACAGCCACAAGGAGACCTTTCCTGCTCCAGGTCTTCTGGGCCCTTCCAGAACGCCCCGGAGGCTGATGTCTCCAGGGCTGGCCCCCGCATCTGTTAGGCCCACGGTGTGTGTTTTGGATGGCACCAGGGAGAATGAACGTGAACAGTTACGCTCTCCTTCTGCACACACTACCTGAGCCCTTATTACCACCAGCACGGAGGCCCGGCCACACCCAGGGGGTGTGCAAGAGATTTCAAGACTCACCACTTAGCTCTCCTGTTGGAGGGACCACTGTATCCCCATTTCACAGATGGGTAAGCAGAGTTCAAGGCTACATGGCAAGTTCATGGTGGAGTCAGGGTTGAGAGCTTCTCGCTCTGCATGCAGTCACCCCGACTCCGGGCTCGGACTCCATGTTGGGGCTTGTTAATGTCAAGATCACTGTCCCCAGGAAGTCTTGGACCCCAGGGGTGCAAATCGGGTGCCACTTCACCCCCCCCATTCTTCCGACAAATAAGTTTGAAGGGTGCATGGATTAGGTTCCCGGGTTCCAGACTCTGGATACAGCAGCAAGCAAGACAGACGTGTCCACACTCCAGTAGGGGGATGAGAGCAGGGAGGAGAAAGAGAGGTCAGAGGGGCACAGGGAGGGAGGAAGACAGGGAGCACATGTGGGGGGAACGTGAACCATTGGGATCGATGCAGGGAGGCTACTTTCGGGCAGCTCTGTGCTTGGCCACCCACATCCCAGCAGCCTCCGCAGAGCACCTGCTCGGCCGAGAAGCGCGGCCTCTCTGGGCTCGCTCAGAGAAGCCCGACATTTCATCCAGGACACAGTTCTGCCCTTTATCTGGTGGGGACCCACCAGCTATCACAACCTGGGGATGCAGGGACAGCAGGGCCCCTGGGGATCTCGGAATCAGCCGGGGCCCAGCCTGGGGGGCTGCTGCCCACAGGGGCATGCTCACGGCATGAAGATCCTGCCAGCGCTGCGTGTGTATGTGTGTCCCTTCTTACACGTCTATCACGGTTTAGCCGTATATTAAATTAAGACGTTGAGTTCAATGAACATGTTTAGTGCGTGTGAGTAGCTATCAGGACGAACACAAGTGAGAAGACCAATTGACATGCATCCTATGAGAAGTACAATTAAGAGTTTAAAGAAGCGAGCCGGGACCCCCTCTTGGCCCCAAGCTGGTGATGCAGATGGGGTGGGTCACAGCCTCATCAGGCATAGGCAGCCCGAGGGGGGCTGAGGGGCTGGCACGGCTGGGCGGGCGGTGGAGCCTCTGAGTCCAGGGCCTTTCCATGAGACCCATTCCTGCTTTGGGTCTCAGCCAATGGTCCTCTCCCCTGGAGCCCTCCCTCCTGTGTGCCCCATCCTCGCCTCACGGCCTCCCGTCCTGAGACACAGCTCCTCCTGTCTGCTTCCCCAGTGGCCTGGAAGTTCCAGGAGGCGGGACCAGATCTGCTTATTCTCCTCATGGGGTTCCAAGAGCATTGCACAGGTATGGTATACAGTGGTGCCTAATAAAAACCTGGCTGCTGCTGATGAATGATGGCCTCTCTCAACTCAAGGGCTGTCACTCCTACGTTGGCTAACGGTCTCTCTGGCCTCTCCCGATGGCCCACACGTCCACCTGCCACCTGCAGGGTTCACGGAGGGCAGTGGGTTCCTCTCCCCCAGCCCCCACCACAGCTGGCACTCCGGGCACCCCACAGCCTGCCCTTCTCTAGGGTCTTCTTCTGGCAGCCCATGGCGGAAGCAGGACTGTGGTGAGGCCCCAGAAACTCTGCTGGTAGCATCTTAGTGGGGGGCTCAGGCCAGGACTCCCCATGCACCTGGACTTGGTCTGCAGCTGCCTCCCCTGGACCTGCTGGACCCCCCAGAGTTAACCCATGTTCCAGTCCTCTGCCCGTGGCCGCCTCTCCATCCCTCTCCCCCAGCCAGGGCCCTGCTGGGTTTCTGGGCAGAGGCCCTCCCTCTACTCCACTGTGTGGGGGACCCACTGCAGTCTGGGGCGAGACCTGTGCCCCCCTCATCTCTCTCTGGGGTAGGGCCGGTCTCTCTGGGTATTTGCATCAAATCACTGGGAAAAAGGAGGACACTGGGCAGAGCTTCTGGGCGGGGAAGAGAGAGCAGCCCCAGAGAGCAGGGCACATGGCCCTGCCGCCACCACCCTACCCTGCCCAGGGCCACTGTGGTCCACCGGCTCTCCACCCAGCACCCTTCCACCCTGCTCTGCTTCCTGTGCTCTGCTCCCCTGCACGTAGTTGGTGTCCCTGCGTTAGTTTCCTGTGGTGGCCTTAGCGAGTTGCCACGAATGATGACACACATTTATTCTTTTCCAGACCCAGAGGTCGGAGGTCTGACATGGGTCTCCAAGGGCTGCCATCCAGGTGTTCACTGTGCTGCTGCCTCTTCTGGCTTCCAAAGGCGTCCACATTGGCCTGTGGCTCCTTCCTCTGTCTCCCAAGCCCGCACTGTGCTATCTTCCAACCTCTCTCAGATCCTCCCTCTTCCCCAATATGGGGACCTGGTGATTACCCTGGGCTCACTTGGATAATCCAAGATCATCTCTGATCTCAAGACTTTTTTTTTTAAGACTTATTCATTTGAGAGAGGGAGAGAGAGCACATGGTGGGGGAGGGCAGAGGCAGTGGGAGAGAGAGAGAATCTCAAGCAGACTCCCCGCTGGTCATGGAGCCCGAGGTGGGGCTCAATCTCTCCACCTTGAGATCATGACCTGAGCCAAAACCAAGAGTCAGATGCTTAACCTACCACACCACCCAGTCGCCCCTGATCTCAAGATCCTTAACCTTAATCATACCTGCACAGTCTCTTTGCCCCGTCAGGTAACCTCTCCAGAGGCTCACCTAATTGGAGGTTGGTCTCCGCTACACAGGGAACTCTCTGGAAAGTAAGCCTTGTAACCTACATACCTCAAGCTATCTCGGCCCCACTGTTAATGTAAAAAAGGTGACAAACCTGACCCTGTGGAATTAATGACCTGACGTCAGCAGAAGTTCTCCCCACCAGCTGTGCTCCATCAACCCAGTCCCACAGACCCCCTCAGGGGGACAATGCGTTCTCCAGACAGTGAGCTCCCCTCTGCCCTGCATCTGCCACAACAGAGAGCTCGGCACTGTGCCAGGGACCACGGCTGTTGTCAGATCGATACTGTCCCTCTGAGGGTGGGGACAGGGGTGGGTTCCAGTTCAAGACAGACTTGGGGGTGAATCCGTATAGTAAAGCCAGGTGGGTCCTTCAACCCACTTGCCTGTAAGTAGTGAAGATAATTCATTGTCTTCAGTGGAACCAGCAGGATTCTTGCAAGGAGGAGATAAAAGCATAGGTGATAAAATGAGGCCCAAGACAGTCACTCAGTAATTCCTCATATTTTCTCCTTTTATCGTTCTTTGCAGAAATTCAAAACCAGGAGCTTGCATGCATCTCTTATCCAACTGCTTAAGCCGAAGGGAGGGAAGGGGGACCCTGGCGTTTCCAGATGTGCATTTTATGTGAACCATTAATCAGGCACTCTCTTGCAGGTGCAACAGACCGCCGCCCTGCTCCCCAACTTATGTTCAGGCTGAGAGATGCTCCAAGTATGGCCAGGGCTGTCATTTGATCCATCTGTCTAAGGTGTTTGGTTGTTCTGATTTTTTTTTTCCCTTTGTAAAACAGAGTCCACATTCAAAGTGTCCATAGATGTGAAAACAAGTTTAAATGGCGAAATCTCATGAATAGAAAACAACAAACAAAAAGGTCAGCCTCAATTGCATTATTGGGAAATTGAAAACGGCTGACCAGGAGGACTCATGGTCAGAGCGACGGGCGGTAGCTGGAGTCACCCCAGAGACAGATGGTGAGAGAAGCATCTGGAAGGTCTCTTAGAGATGCCCCTCCTCCCCTACCGGGTGACAACCAGGCCTTCTCACTTCAGTGGGCAGATGTGGTCACTGGCCCCCTGGAAGTGGAACCCTTGGATGAGGTTTCAACTCAGAGCAGATCTGGGGGTGAAGACTTCTAACTTCCCACCCTGCAGAAGCGAGAGGCCCATGGAGGCAGAACCAGATCCCGGGCATTTGAGGCTGAGTCACAGGGTGGGGCGTTGGCAGGAGGAGCGGGGAGCTCGTTTCCCCAGCAGAGGAGGTGGTTACAGCCAGCCGGCCAGGTCAGAAATAAGCCCATTGGCTTGTTAAAAAGGGGACACAAGCACAGGTCAACATTCAAGGTCCTTGCTGTCGATCAAGGCTGCGCTTCCTGACGGTACCTTTCAGGAGAACAGGAGCCTTCCTGGTTTCCCGCAGCATCCCCAGGGCCCAGAACAGAGCTGGTGCTCAGAAGACAGAGGGGAAGCAAAGGAATTCCAGGTCCATCGGCCAAGAATTCCGAAGGCACGCTGAGCCAGCGCTTCCCGGCTGGGTGATCCGGGCCCACTACCTAACCTAACCTGTCCAAGCTCAGGTTTCCCTCGGAAACCCAAGGGCAAATGCCAGACACTGCGTCCCAGATGAGGGCTGCCAGGAGTGGCAAAACGCTGTCTGCGGTGGGAGGTGGCGAAGGGGAAGTCACCAAATAAACTCAGAGGACATTCCCAGCACTAAAAGCGAAGTCAAGGATGATAATGTGGGGGCCAGACTCAGCAGTGCACCTGTCCCGGAGGAAAAGGGCGGGAGCAAAGGAGACTGGTTTTGCCCATAACATTTTACTCTAAGAAAGGATGAGCAAACAGGATGAGCTATTAGAAAGAGTCTCTTCCGGTCACTGGGCACTCTTCAGTATTTTCAACCTCTAATGTTAAGGGCAAGGCTTAAACGACAGGAGTGGGTCACAGACAGGGTGGGTTCTAATCACCACTGCGGGCTGGCGGCTCCCCTGGGGAACCCCGGCCCTCGGTGCTGGAGACCAGAACGGTGTGGAAGGGTTCCAGGAAAGTGTAGATGTGCGGGCCCCAAGGTTCCAACCGTGGAAATTCACATGGTTCCCACCCCATCCCCCTCTCCCTGCACACAGCAGAGCTGCTGCGAGGAGGCCCGGGGAGGAGGCCCGCCTCCGGGTCCCCATCTGTTCCTGCCAAGAAGAGGGAGGTTAGATAAATCTCCCCTAGGCTGGGCCTCTCCAGAGGAAGGCACAGAAGATGCTTTCAGAGGAAAATCTTCAAAGAGATGGCTCTGGCAGAAGTTCCCAAAATAATGCCCACGCTTCGGGGGAGGGGACACCAGAGACAATGGGTGTTTGTTGTTGGAGGCTCTGGGAAGTGGGCTTGCTGGCCTCGTGCTGGGTCCCACCAGACCCTTCTCTCCACGAAGGCCGTCCAGCCGCAGGCCCCTGCAGCATCTCAGCCACACATAGGATCTGATCCTCTCCTGGACTGTGGATTTCAAAGCTAAACTTAGACAAGGGTAGAAACATCCATACTGTCCCCATCTCCAGTGGGTGGGGACACTCTAGTACCTCTTAACGGCTGACACACCTGGCCCTGCTTCCCTCTCTGAGCCTCGCTTACCTAGGAGCTGTTCAGAGGAGTGACGGCCAAGGCCAACCTTGGGGCTCAGAAGCCCTCGCCAGACTCTAAGAAAGCCAGGGTCATGTGTAGACGGTCCTCAAGTGAGGGTTGCGTGGTGAGGGCTGGGAGACAGGCCCTTGGGTAAAATCTGCAGCCCCTCCCAGTGCAATCTGAATTTCAGAGAAACAATAACAAAACCATTTTTTGATGTAAGTATATCCCAAGTATTTCACTGGACCTACTTAGAGAAAAAAAAATCTTACTGAAAAATGATCTGACATTTAAATTTAACTGGGCCTCCTGAATTTTTATTTGCTAAATCTGGCAACTCTGCGTGCGGCCACTCTGAGAAAGAGCTGCAATTTCAGAATTTGTGTGAGGGGCCACGCCCTCGGGTCTGTCTCTCCAGAGCCTGCCATCTGTAGCCAGGCCTCTCTGGGTGACCTCGTTCCCTGGAAAATTCCAGGAGGCCTCTGGCCGACCTACAAACATTATAAAGCCAATTTCTTCCCTTAGTACCTTCTCGCAGGATCTCTGTGGTCCAAATATAAAGGCTGGACAGCCTGGGAGTGCCATCCATCCATTTATTAGTCATTCAACAAACACTGAGGGCCTACTGGACACCTGGAGGCACTGGACTGACTCTAGGGGTTCCCAGGGGAGACCCTGAAGGGCTTAACATTTAAAATGAATACAGATAAGCTCTCAGCCATAAAACAGCATTTAGGGCACTTTAACAGAGATGAGAACCAAGCAATGGGGTTCTCACAGCATGAAAGAGGGCAGGCTGTTTTTAATCGCTTGAACCAAAGAATCAGGCACAAGGCTGAGCCCTGTTTCTGTTCCTTTTTGGCTGTGTGCCTTGAGCCAGTGACTGACCCTCTCTGGGCCTCTGTTTCCTTTCTGTCCAAGGAGGATAATAGCAGGGACCACTCTGTAGGGTGCTGTGGGACTTAAGTACCATGTCCCGGCTCTAAGGAGCCAACACCCGGGGCCCCTAATTGTTAGTATCATCCCCGCTGTCATCGCTGGGCGGGCACAGAGCCAGGCCTGCTCCCCTCTCATGGCCTCACCGTCGTGGGGCTTTTGTGATTTTCTCCATTTTCCACCTTGAAGACACAGGCGCGGTGAGCTTCCTGGCATCCTCCCTCCTGTCTTCCAGTGTCGAAAGCTAAAGCCCTACAGAACCCCCCTCTTTGTAGACAGAGGGCAGGGAAGAGGGGCTCCCGGGACCCAGAGAATTTGGGGGGATCCTTAATTTCTTTCTCTTTTCTCTCTCTGGCTGCCCTGGGGCCAGTCACGGTTGCCGGGTGCTCTTCTGTGGCGGTGGTGGGCAGTGGCAGGGACGGGGGACCTAAAGTGTAAGACAAAACCCTTCTCTCTGTCTAGAGGAACTGAAGAAAGGGCCCTTGCAGTTTGAGATGTGTCAGGGAGTTAGTTCTTATCCCTCATCTCTCACTCTCTTGCTCTCTTGTCTCCTGCTTTGCCCTGAAGGCATCGTGACAGTTCAGACCTGTGGAACACACAGGGCAATAAAGTCGACAGACTCCCAATTGGAGGGTTAGGGAAGAAGGTCCCTGGGAGCCAAGGAGTATCCCAGGGGGAGAGAACGCAGAAAGGATCCCCTAGTTCTGCGAAGAACCTGGTCACATTCTGGGCTCGCTCTGGGCCATACAGGCATGTGAGCGACCCAAAGAAGCCTCATGAAACCTTGGATAAGTCCAGACGCACCCCTGAGAGAGGCCCGTGCTGGACAGAGTTGGACAGCATCGCCGCGCTGTTACCAACGGACCCACGTTGGGACCACCGCTTGCAGAAGGTGGGGCAAAAATCTCCCGAACAAAAGAAATACCAAATGGTCTCACTGACTCATTCTACCAAACACACAAGGAAGAATAATACCAACTCCTCACAATCTCTTCCAGAAAATAGAAGAAGGAAGGTCACTTTTTAACTCTTTTTGTGGAATGTTTCCCAAATCAGGTTAATAAAGCCAGCGCAACCCTGCTACCAAAATCAGAGATATGACAAGAAAAGAAAATGGAAGATCAATATCCTAATTAAACGTAGACAAAAAGTAGAATGAGAGATACTAGCGAACCGAATCCAGCAATACATAAAAAGATAACTGTATTTTTTGTTGCCTGGGTCAACATTCAAAGATCGGTTAATGTAGTTCATTACCCTCACAGAAGTAAAAAGAAACAAAACATAATCGTATCCATAGACACAGAAAAATCATTTGACAAAATTAAACATTGACTCATGGTAAAAATTCTTGGCAAGCTACAAATAGAAGGGAACTCCCTAAGTCTGATCAAGACCATCTACAAAAACCAAAAACCATCACCAAAAAACAGCTTAAAGCTAACATCATACCTAGACTATTAAACAAATCAATTGGTTGTCTACAGTCAAACAATCAACAATTGGAAGGTGAAGACGCGTAGCATTTGCAAGAGATACACAGATCGATGAGACAGAACAGAGCGGCCAGAGCTAGATTCACATAAATATGGTCAATTGAATTAAAAAAAAAACTCAGAAGAAATTCAAGTGAAGAAAGGGTCGTCTTTTCAACTAATGATGCTAGAACACTTGGTTACCGATGTGCCAAAAAGATAAATAAATAAAAATGTTCCTGGAACCTGATCTCTTATATAAAAATTACCCCCCAAGGTCCCACCCTCATGCTTTACACAAAAATTAACCCAAAATGGATCACAGACATAAATGAAAATGAAAAAGTATAATACTTATAGGAAAATACAGAGAAGAATGTCTGTGACCTTGAGTTAGGTAAGCAAAGAATTCTCAAATCCAACACCGAAAGTGCAATTCATACAAGAAAGCATTGGTAACCGAGATTTCATCAAAATTAGAAACATCTCCTCTGTGAAAGGCACTGATAAAAGAATGAAAAGACAAACCATCGACTGAAGGAAAATATTTACAAATCATGTATCTGACAAGGGACTTGTAACCAGAATATATAAAGAACTCTGAAAAATCAACAATAGGAAAACAGTTTGAGAAATGAGCAAAATTTTGAATGGTCACTGCACAGGAGATACGCAGAAGGCAGAACAACACATGAAAACTTGTTCAACGTCATCAATTATTAGGGAAATACAAAATAAAACCATCACGAGATACCCCTGTACGCCTATTATAATGGTTAGTTTTTCTTTTTCTTTTTCTTTTTCTTTTCTTTTCTTTTCTTTCTCTCTCTCTCTCTCTCTCTCTCTCTCTCTTTCTTTCTTTCTTTTTTAAGATCATTACTTAGTTCTGGCGAGAATGTGGACCAGCTGGAACTCAAATATAAGGCAGGTGACAAAGTAAAATGATACAGTCGTTCTGGAAAATTTCGCAGTATCTCATAAGCATACATTTGCCGAACGACTTGGAAATGCACATTCTGGGCATTTGTATTTGCTCCCAAAAAAATGAAAACGTACAGTCATAGAAAAATCTGGGCAAATGTTTACAATAGCTTTATTCATAACTACCCCAAACTGGAAGCAATGCAGATTGTCTTTCAACAGCACAGAATAAAACAAAACCAAAAAACGGCGATACGATCACGCAGTAAAATACTAGTCAGCACGCAAAATAGATCAGCTCCTGACGGACAGCAGCACGGGGGACTCTCCAGCGTGTGAATAAGTGAGACAGAAAAGGCTTCGCACTGTGTGATTCCATCCCCGTGACGATCTGGAGGAGGGAGAAATGACAGGGTGACGGCGGGAACGGGTGTGGGTGTGGGGTGAACAGGAGGGCAGTGGCAGGAAGTGTTTGGGGTGAGGGAGGGGACTGTGGGTTGCGGTCCCAGGACTCTGCATTTGTGAGAACTTACAGAGCTGTATGTATGGCCGGGAGGGGGTGTATGTTGGAAAGGAAATTACAGCCCACCTCAAAGGCCACTGCTGTTTCTGTAGCCCATGGGAGCCATGCAGTGTTCTCCATGCCCTGGAAGGCAGGGGGGAGGTGGGAGGGGCGGGAAACACCGGCATTCCCACTGTACCAGCGGGCCGGAGCTGAGGCTCCCCCTGCAGAACTGGGCTGGGGAGGCTGGGGGAGGCTGGGGAGGCTGCCTAACCTGCATAGGGCCCTGAAGCCTGGGCTCTTTCCACGGCCCCCAGATTTTCCTGCATGTATGGCCAAGGCAGGTAGGGAAACTGAGCCACGTGGTCCATGGCAGAGGTCACTGTGACATCTCCACAGGCTGGCTGAGGGCTTAGGACCCTGACCTGAGGAAGTACTAAGCCCCCTGCTTGTTCGGCCTCCCGGTGGCCGCTCACACCTTTCCTGGACCAGGAAGCCTATCCCAGACCTCTGCGTACCAAAATGCCACCCAACTTTCCAGGTCCAGCTACTATTTCTGGAACCTTCCCTGGAAGTTTCAACTTCCTTTGGTTCTCAGAGCATTTTATTTGTGGCTCTCCTGCCATCTCCCCACTGCCAGAACACTGTGAACTGCATTCCTAAGATACGGGGTGTGTACCCACACACACGCACACGTGCTACCATCCGTCATCTGACCCCTGGGGCTGGTCTCCCTCTGGACATTTGGGGCTTTCATTCCCACAGGCATGGAGCACAGCTCCCCAAAGTTGAGGGGTGCCACCTCCCAGGCCTGGCTACAGGGCTGGGTCAACAGGCTTTCCACTCCCCCGGGGCCCCACCTGGAGGCAGGGCACTGGCTGTGGCCGGCTGGTCAATGGCTGGGGATCCCCACGGGGCTTTGTGGGGAGTAAAAATGGCTTCAGTGGAGTGACGGCAGTAGATGGTGGAGCTTGGGACACTGAGGTTTATGCCGCCAAGTCCGGGGGAGGCTGAAGGGGTTGGTGAAGAAGTCCCTTTAGGAGGCAAGCACGGAGGCCAATGGCCACTGGAGGGAAAGGAAGCAAAAGACCTCACAAAGCAGATTGCACACCCAACACACATGCAAATACATGTTCACCAAAACACATGTGCACACGTGTCCATACAGCATCACTCAGAAGAGCCCCAAACCGGAAACAGCACAGTTGCCCATCAGCTGGAGAATAGATATGTCGACTGTGGCGTATTCACACAATGGAATCCTACACAATGAGAACCATGAGCCACAAACATAACGACCTGAAAAACCCAGACTCAAATAAGAACATACTCTGTGGTCCCATTTATTTCAGCGGGTCTCAACTGGGAGTAATTCTGCACCCCCTGGGGACTTTCGGCGATGTCTGGAGACAGTTTTGATTGTTACAACCGAGGGGGAGGGCGCACTACTGACTACCTAGTGGGTGGAGGCCAGGGCTGCGGCTGACCATCCCACAGTGCCTGGGACATCCCCCCACAGCAGAGAGTGATCCAGTCCAGTATCAACAGCATGTCGACTGAGAAATCCTGATTTTTATAAAGGTCATGACAACTAGTATCTGGTGTCAGATTCAGCCTATGGCTTCTGCTGGAAGGGGTGAAGGCTGGGAAGAGGGACCAGGGTGTTTCAGGGTAG
Organism: Lontra canadensis; assembly: GCF_010015895.1. Taxonomy (NCBI): domain Eukaryota; kingdom Metazoa; phylum Chordata; class Mammalia; order Carnivora; family Mustelidae; genus Lontra; species Lontra canadensis. The sequence goes on from NW_022631092.1 coordinate 744,763, forward strand.
AAGGCTGGCTGTTCTGATCTGGGTGCTAGTTATGGGCGCTCCCTTAAAAAACACCCATCAAGCTGTACACGGTCCTGTGTGTCTCCTACTTCAAAAGTTTTCCTTTAAGAATATGGAGGGAACAACTAAACTTGCCCAGGAATCTCGGATTTGATTTCAATGACGTTTGAGATGGAACCTCTATTCGGAATATCCATAGCTTATGGGATGTTTTTCCCCTTCCCAGCACACGAGGCAGGGCTCAGCATGAGCTCGCCTGTCTGCAAAGTGCAGACAAGAGCATCCTGATGTGGCCATCATCACCCCATACTTGTGGGGCTGCCTGCAGGGATGGAGGGGAGATATGGTGACCCAGGGGCATCCTGAGGGTGGCATCACAGCAGGATGTAGGGCAGGCAGCTTAGTCCCCGGCACGCCTTCAGGTTGGACCTTCAGAATGGCCAATGGCCCAGCTGGGGCGCTTGTCTTCCTTCACGCCTTCCAAAAAGGATGCAGAATCTGCCTGTGGGAAGAGGGAAGGACTTTGCCCAGGGTCAGTCCCTCAGCTGGCAAAGGACAGGAATTGGAAGGTGAGCGTGAGCACATGAGCTTGGAAGTACACGTGTGAGAGAAAGAGGAGGGAGAGGGAATGTACGAACGAGAGAATTCACGTGCACAGGGGAATGAAACTTCGTAATCCACACACCACTTCAGACTTGGAACCCGGGTTACTGGTGACAAGCCCTGGATGTCTCCTCTTCCCAGAGTCCTGGCATTTCTGCAAATATGGTTTGCAGTTTATGTGCCCAAGGCTTCCCCAGGGGGAGAGACGGGAGAGGCTGCGGTGGTGCAGAGAGCCGAGTGAGGACTGAACTGGCCCCAGAGGGACAAGGTGGGCTGGGTTCCTCTCCAGGGACCCAAAAAACAGCCGCTGTCCGTGCTTCGTGGGACACAAACAGGGAAACCAGTTATTTTAAAAATAAATGACCAGGTGAAGAGTGTAGGGTTCTGGGCACTGAGAGTTAACCACCAAGGTAAATGGACAATCCTCGAAGGACTCTCAGAGTGCCCTCCACATGGAAAACCCTTCTTTGGTCAAAGGGCCCATGCCTCATGGGCTTCCGGCCCAGCTTGGGAGCCAGGTGGCATGTGGGCCAATTGTCCTGGCTCAGTACTGAAGTCGACTCCCATCCTGAGAGCAGGGCTCTGGGGCGTGGGGTCTTAAGTGGAAGCAGGACTCCATCTGGCTCTGTGAGATTCCTCCCTGGGACCTGGGAATGTGCTGGAAGAAATGCTAATGAGCACAGTTGTGAAGACTTCTCCTCAATGAGGGGTTTGTGCCAAGGGCCCCATATCAACTTCAGGTTGTGAGAACACAGGTCAGCATGGCACAAGACGGCCTCCCAAATAAAGAGAGCCTTTCCCTCTAAACGATTAACATTTACACCCCCTACAACGTAAGAGAGGCAGCATTTCACAGAGCTCAGCTCAACATCCTTAGTGCCCTTGACCTCCACCTCGCGCCTGATTCACGAAGCAGTGGTCAGTCATCAGCCTCTGAGCCCCGGGCCTTTGAGGACAGTGAAGAGGGATGAAAGCTTCAAAGGCTACCCACCTCCCCAGGCCAGTTGCCCTGGCCCCATGGGGGACACCACGTGTCCCTCTCATGTTACCTTGCTCCTTGACCGTCCCATACCTGCCCTGGTTAGACAGACTGCCTCTCAGGGAGGTGGGATTTCCCCATCTTAGAGATGGTAAAACCAAGGCTTCGATAGATTAGACATTCCAGAAGTTCCAGAGGCTGAATTCAAAATGACTATTGCAGGGTTCCTGGCAACATTCCAGGATGATTCTTACGGAAACCAATAGTCTGAGTATTAGGGGGTTCGCAGCAGTATTACAGGATGATTCTTATGGAAACTATGTCCCTGTGCTCAGCGGCTGGAACAGAAGGTGTAAAGGCAGCAAGGTGTCGGCGGACAGAAACCTCGCACAGAAGCCCTGTGGATGGGCTCTGCGGAGGAACGCGCCTGCGACCTGCTCACCCTCTCCGCGTGCCAGCCGGCTGTGCTCCGGACACCAGCCGCACACTTGCTCCCCTGGAGGCAGAAATGAAGACTGCAATCGGATCCTGCTTCGGTCTCTTTTGGAAGTGGGAATTCCATTTCTCCTCCCCAAGAGGGTATCAGCAAGGGGCTCTGCCTCCTTCTACAGATGTTGAGGCTACAGACCCGAGTCCACACCGGCCTCGGCAGTGAGGCCCCCCCACCCCGACCCCTGGCTTTGAGCTTCAGGCATCCTGCCTATGAACACTCCCCTGGGCATCCCGCCAACACCCCAAACCCCCGAGAGCCCTGTCATGAAGTCACCCAGCCCCAAGCTACTCTGGGACGCTGTCCTACAGAGAACTGGCCTCCAACTTGGCTAATTTGTTGAAAGAGCACAAGGAAAAAGGCAGAACTGCTCTTTCATCAAATCGACCACACACAGCCAGCCACCCACCGGGCTGTGTCTTCCTTCTTGTCAGCTCTGGTCAAGGGCAATGCAGCCGCCCGATGCTAACACTTGCCATTCGTGTTGGCTCCTGTTCACATGCTGAAGAGTTGCTAATGAAAAACAGCGTAGGAAATAAAAATAAAAGCTAATATTTGTGGAGAGCCTGCTCTGCACCAGGGACGTGTTGGGTCCTTTTAGGGCACAATCGCATTTTGTCACCAACAGCCCCATGAGCTGGGTACTCTCCCCATGCCTGTGGGCAGGGGAAGAAAGGACGGCACAGAGTGAAAGGAGGATGGGGAGGTTATTGCCCCACAGTCCTCTCTGTGGCCACAATGATTGGACACCTCCATGAGCCAGTGGATACTCCCTTCTCTTATGGGGTGTCTAAACAGGCCAGGAAGGCAAAGGTGACACTTGGGACACTCACCAAGGTGACAGGGCACCGTGACATCAGGACCAGCACTGAGCACACACAGGGAGCTTCTAGAGTGACATCTGTGTTCATTTCAGTGCCTCCTCGAGGAGCACTGTGACATCAATCTCCTTCAGCAGCCAGGGGTGGCAACGGGTCTGATCCCACACCCTCAGGGACCACACTGCCTGCCCCCCACCTCCTGACCGGATGTGCTGGGTGTTTCCACCCAGCCCCCTCGCTGCTCAGGCAGCCGCCTCTGCTTCATGCTGGACTGTCTGTCCACTGCCTGCGGGTCCTCTCCTGAGTATCTCCCGAGCCTATCCAGAGCCAGCCAGCGGGAATGAGCAGGAATTCACCAAAAGGGGCTGCTCTGGATGCCGTCACTCTATGGTACAGCCTCCATCTAGCCCCAGCCCAGCAGGAGGTGGGTGACTGGGGGCTCAGAGGGGTGTAGTCATTTCCCTGAGCTTGCATAGTTCCAAGTGACTGACCAGGAATCAAAATACACACGTGCCCAACCTCCACTCCCGTCGTTGCTCTAGGCTGCATTACAGCTTTCTCTGCTGGGTTCCCATAAAACTTTGTTCCTACAACCGATAGAACTTTTAATACATCGTCTTAGATTTATGACTTTACATGATATTTATTATATTATTGTACTATGTTACATTAGGTGATGTTATGTTGTATTACATTTTTATAGTTCGCGGTGTACTAACATGTTATGTCACTTTATATTATGGTTAGCTGTGCACTTGAATGATGTGACATTACATAATGTTACATTATATTCCAGTCGGCTGTATCCTAACATTATGTTATTTTGTTGCAGTGTGTGATGCTATCTTAGATTACATTGTATTATAGCTGTGAACTAAGATTACATCATAGTACATCGTTAAGTCCCATTATAGTAAATTGTATTACAATTAGCTGAGTTCTGATCTATCTTTCTTAGGGAATGTGAGCTTCCTCAGAATAAGAACAGAGTCTAATCTCCCTTTGGATTCCCAGTGCCTAGCATGTCAACTCGCACATAACATTTTATTTAAAAGAACCTGCTCAATCGGTGGCTGTACCTTGTGCTATTTGAGATGATATCTGTAGGATGCATAAGGTTCTACTCGTGACTAAACACGTGTAGACCCAGGAAAAACCTAGGACCTAGGAAAACAAGGATATTTTTGGCAAGGCTCAGAGCACTAGTGAATTAAAAGGAAAAAGCAAATTCACCACTTTTGAAACTGTTGCCATAGAAACTCAGTACAACACAGCAGGAGGAAATGCTGGCTTGGTCAGAACACACATCAACTCTGATTACCAGTAATGGAGGGAACGCTTGCCTTGGGGGACAGAAATGCCAGGCGGCGGGGCTCCAGGGCTCCCAGGACCCTGTCCTCCATGGTGTGTTCATGGTCCTCCATGAGAATCGGGGGGCAATGCTTATTTTGAGGACACTGGCTGAGAACCTGGAGGAGAAGCAGCCAAGACCTGTTGGGGATGCTGCCGTCTTCCCTGGTGGCACCTACCAGCCTCTCTAAGGCCCAGGCTTCCTGGGGTGGCAGGGCCGCCACGCCTCTGTTGGTTCAGCTTCGAAAAGCTCCTGTCACTATCACTGGGTATGAAAAGTTGAGCACACCCAAAACAATAGGGAGTTTTAAAGTTTTCCCCCTAGGAAATAGTGGGCAAAACATGTCTTAGGTTAGTACTTATTCTCATTCACGAATATCTTTGGGATGATTCAATAGTGGGACTAGTCCCCTGTGTGTGCCCACATCCTCCTGACCATACTAAACTCCCTTTCCCTGGCGCAGTGGACTTCCAAGACCTTTGGGCGAAGCCTGGGAAATTTGTTTGTTCAACTGGTCATTCATTCACTGGCCGGACAAAGCAGCTACTACGTGCCAGGGAGACTGGCTGGAAGCCAGAAGTGCAAGGAGAAAAACCATGTGCTCTTTACTTTGGAGGAAGAGGGAGAAAGAAAGGAAAAGAGGGGGGGAGGAGCGGGAGAGCGGGAGGGAGAGAGGGTAGAGAACAGAACTAACAAATGAAATTAACGGGAACAGAGCATCACTCTGTCTGCCACGGCGAAGGCCCTGGAGGGAAGGGAGGTAGGGCCATGACCTACCCAGTGTGCTTACCGCCCTACGCAGAGGCTTTTGGATCTCTTTTCTTTTCTTTTTTTTTAAGGTGAGGAAAGATGTCATTTGAAAGTATTCTTGTCGTTAAGTGGAGGGTGACTATTGCCATAAGAAAAATGTCTGGGTCATTTTTTTATCTCCCTTTCTCTGCACCACAAAATTATCTTCAGTAGTCACTGTGGCGTGAGACAAATGACAAGAACAGAAGCCCAGGCACTCTCCACTGGGGGGGACTATCGGGACCTCCAGGGGAACGTTTTTAGTACACCGGTCTCCTCCCAGTGATGATGGTCCTGGTGAATGTGCCGTGCCCCTCCTCCACAGGGACACCTGTGTCAACAGGAGAAGAGACGGGACACAAGGGAGGGAATGACTAATGTCCTAGGAAGCTTCCAGAAGGTCTCCATGCAGGGGTGTCCCTTGAGATAGGTCCTAATAGATGTACAGAAAATCTGTGGGCAGACGGGGACATTGTTCGTCCACCACTTGCTGATACTGGGAGCTGGGAGCTGGTGAGAAGCAATCTCTCCCCATCTTTGGCTGGCCGCAGTTACCATGTTCGGAAGCTGGCCATTGTCGATCCAAGCTGGCTCAGAACACGTGATGTACATTCACTGGTGTTTCTTTTTTTTCATTTGTTCATTTAAGATTTAGGTGCCTCAGTGGCTCAGTCAGTTGCCTTCAGCTCAGGTCACCATCCCGGGGTCCTGGGATCGAGCCCCACATGGGGCTCCCTGCTCAGCGGGGAGCCTGCTTCTCCCCTGCCTGCCATTCCCCCTGTTTATGCTTGCTCTCGCTCTCTCCCTCTCCCTTGCTCTGTGTCAAATAAGTAAATAAAATCTTTTTAAAAATTCGTTAAAAAAAGATTTATTTGAGAGAGAGAGAGAGCAGGGGGAGGGGCAGAGGGATGAGGAAAAGGAAAGAATCCCAAGCAGACTCCATGCTGAGCAAGGAACCTGACACAGGGCTCGATTCCAGGACCCTGAGATCATGCCCTGAGCCAAATTCAAGAGTTGGACACTTAAAATGACTGAACCCTCCAGGAACCCCTGCACTCACAGGTGTTTCTGCAAACCCTGCTGGGTTGGAAGCCAGAGGAAGAATCTCCCCCATCCGTGTTCATGAAGCCACGTCACAGTCCCTTGCATGGCCATGGGAGGGAAATCCAGCCCATGTGTCGTAAAGAAAACAGGGCCAGAGAAATAAAGGAGGCTGGAGCTCTGGGCAGTCCCTGCCAGAGAGAAAGGCTGGTTCCCAGAGCTGGCACGGAAGCAGGGTCCCAGCGTGGAAAAAGCCAAGTGCCAAAAAAGCAAAGAGAAACTGGGCTAGGACTCTCGTGATTCCTCAGGAGGACCTCAGAGTCCCACTCCTCAGGTCAAGAGTGCTTTTAAAGAGCGGGATTCCTCTGCTACTGACGTTCCCCTTCACAACCTGGTCCTGAGCGCAGCCATCCGCCAGCGGGGGCTTGGCCAGGGGTGAGGAGAGTGGAGAGTTAACTCACAGCTGCAAATCAGCAGGGGCTAAACAAAAAAACCTTCCTGGTCTCAGCTTCCAAACCTCAAACAGACACACCGTGATGATCCCGACCTTCTCCACCTTCCAGAGATTTTGCAAGGGTCAGATGAAATGATTTTTCCTGTTATGTGATGAAAGTCAGAGCTTTACCATTTTACCATGTACTGATGTTTGTTTTATGACTCAGGACCACGAAGATCCGAGTTGTCACCTTTGATCCTGAGTGCACACAGTAGGTCCTCACTCTATGCTCCCAGGCTTGTCTGGGCTAAATCAAGTCTGTATTATGCTCTGCAGGAAACCTGCCTGTTGGAGAGAAATCATCTCAGAAACAAGGCTATATTCTCCTCAAGAGTATTTAGGGTTAACGAGGCTCCAGGTGCCCCAGGAAGGATGTGCTTCAACAGCCCAGGAACAAAGAAAGCGCTTCGATCCTCTGTTGGTCCGGTCCAGTTTCAGCTGAAAGGTTTGGAAAAGGGATGTGGGCCTGTCCCCTGGGTGGTCTGGCAAGGATGCCACTCACAAAAGTGGTCTTGAGGGTACCCGATCGTTACCAGCGGCTGGCAGGGCGCTGGGGAGGAGGCATTTTCTCCTAGAAGACTTGGAAAAATGCCTCCTTTCTAAGTGATAATGACCAGTCCCAGGGTTGCAAAGGTTTAGGGTAGAGATGCACGTGGGGGGGCTATAAAATCAATGTCTGCTTTTGCAAAAGGCAGGGAAGAAAGAAGAAGGAATAAAGGAGAGGGTAATACAAAGATCCACTAATCCTTTGGCTTTTCTTCCTTCCTCTTTCCCTCCCCACTTCTTTTCTTCCCTTCTTCCCTCCTTCCTCCCTTCCTCCCTCCTCCCTTCCCGACTGGGAGCACTCCGCAGCTGTAATGCTCATCACACCGTGGCTGTGGGCTCAGGCCACTCCCCCTGTGGCCATGGACCACCTACTTCATCCCGAGCCCACCTTCTTCATCTGACCTAGGGGACATCAGCCCAGCTGTCAGACTGGGGTGGGGGGAGGGTAGGTTCAGAGACAGTGGCTGCAGGCACTTGATAAGCACAGTGACTTTCTGAGAAAAGCTGAGCGCAGATAACAAAGTGGACGGCAAGGGCTCTGACTTCAAAACATGCCAAGGCTCCGGGCCGGTGGATGGAGGATTTCTCCCCACAGACGTGGATTAACTCCTTATCAGGGTGGGATGTGGTTATTAAGAGAGAAAACCGAGCATCAGAATAACATCCCTTTGAGGATGATGCTGATGTGTTTATTTTTTTAAACCCTGCTCAGCCAGGAGCACCTGGGGGGCTCAGGTCATGATCTCAGGGTCCTGGGATGGAGCCCCACACTGAGCTCCCTGCCTCTGAGCTCCTGCCCCACACAGAACTCTCCCTCTGGCTTTCCCTCTGCTCCTCCCCCCCAACTCCTGCTCTCTCTCCCTCTCCTTCTCTCAAATAAATAAAATCTTTACAGAAATAAATAACTATCGCTCAGCGAAAGGCATCATCTCTTACGTACTAGTCATAGGGCCACTAACGTGTTCTACCAGAAAGAAAACACAGTAAATTCAACACACGCACACACCCAGACCCTACTTCCTGCTGTAGCAGGTGTCCACCACACCCAGCCCCAGCAATCGCACTGGGCTCTCCTGGTGGCCGCCTTTGCTGCTCCGCAAACACCTGAATAAGGGCAGGTGGCTCCCCGAGTGAACTTATGGACGGTAACACAGGGCGACAACACTTAGGTCCGGCGACAAGTCATACCACACCCCCGCTACTCCCACGGGGAGAAAAGCAGGGATTGGGAGCTGGGCCATCCCTGTCTGTCCACCGTCTGATGTGGCCACCAGGGAGCTGTGTGACCAGGGACCCATCCCTCACCCTCCCTAAGCCTTCCTCTTCACATCTGCACAGAGGCTAATGAGAACACCCTCAGTGGGGAGCCGTGAGGACTTCCTGGACCAACAGGTGTAAAGCCCTTAAGCTCAGTGCCCAGCACATGGCGTTAAGGTGGGTAATAATTTAATAAGCTACCTTATTCCTTAATGTTACTAGTCATAATAGTAGTAGGAGGTCGTGGTGACAGTGTCTTTATTTTTATTACTTTAAGGTGATGCATGCTCTGTAAAGAACATTTGCAAACTCTGGAGTTCGAGCTCAATGTTTCTTGCAACTCAAGAGTCTGCAGCAAGTAAGCCACGAAGGGAAGGGTCAGGAGAGGACTCAAGGCACCCACCTGGTCAGAGGCGCCCGCAGTGGTCTAGGAGAGACGGGCTGGTGGGGCTGCAGGAATTTGTAGACAGGTGTGTGTGTGTGTGTGTTTAAGATTTTATTTATTTATTTGAAAGAGAGAGAGAGAGATCACAAGTAGGCAGAGAGGCAGGCAGAGAGAGGGCGAGAAGCAGGCTCCCTGCTGAGCAGAGAGCCCAATGCGGGGCTCGATCCCAGGACTCTGAGACCATGACCTGAGCCAAAAGCAGAGGCTTAACTCACTGAGCCACCCTGGTGCCCCAGGTGTTTGTGTGTTAAGAAACACCCCATCCCATTAGGGGCCCCCAGGTTAAGCAATATCCTGCACTTCATGCTGCATCTGACAGGTGGGCTTGGCATGGCGGTGGGAGATGAGTAAGCTGCCAGCTGCCCTCGGCCTGGCCACCAGCAGCCCGACAGCTGTGTCCCAGAGCCTCCCTTCCCCCACTGAGAGATGCTGGGCCACAGCACGGAACTCCGTGAAGGTCAGTCTTCCTGGCCCCCTGTTAACATCTGTCCTGTCAATGCAAAGTGTGTCCCATTTGTTCTCTTGCTTTCAAATGTCATTTATAAATAAAAGATATGTACACATACAGTTTAACCCAGTGTGCTGCACTGGCTCCACTGTGTGCCCAGTATTTACCCACAGCCTCTACATGCAGGGAGAGGTGGCCAAGGACAGAAGGCTTTGGCATGAACCCCGCCCACCTCCCTCTGGCTTCCAGGAGGGAAACTCTGGAGGGACCTCGAGTCTGGCACCAAAAATATGTGGTAAGAAAGATGGATCCTATTTATCCACAAACAAATGTGAACAGGAACTGATCAGGGTATTTCATTCCATCAAACTGGGCTCTGGAGTCTGCATGGCTCTGTGTTGATTTCAGGAGCCTCATTCCCACATCACTGGAAATACATGGGTCTCTCGAGAGTTTCCATGAAAATGAATTACACAGGAGAAAAGAGTTAAAAGTACTTCATTGCATCAATGCAAGATCCATCGGTATTTCAGAATCCTGTTGTTTCAAGGGATTAAATTGTTTTAACCCTATTGCCGCTATTTGCAGATTTTGACTTTTTGCTATTGTTCCTGGTCAACATGGTGGGTGCGAACCGAGCCCTTTCTGTCTCTCCTTCAGCTAGGACTATGGAAAGCCTGTCACTCCCCGAGAGGACCCTGATCCCTCTGGGGAGGACAGCAGCCTCCTGGGTGCTGTCCTTGATCCCCCCAAGCTCTCTGCTTGAGAGAACAGACTCTCTGAAGCATTTCCCTGAGTCAGCCTTCAAGCTCTGCCATATGTTCGAGGTGCGGCCGTGTGGGAAAACCCACCACATTAGTCCCCATTCAACATTGTTCTGATGAACAACGTCCATGAGAAAAAATGTTCTCAGATCCGGGGTTGGAATCGGAGCTTATTAAAAGTCTCCGGCAAGAAAGTAGACTATGAAACCCCCCAGGAGCATTCTAATAACAGACATCTTTATAATAAAGCACTATTCACAAGACTTTTTAAAGTAGAACGGGGAGGAAAGTGCTGGGGTTCAGGGAACAGGCTCAGTAGAAATGATGTCATTAAGGAACATTCCGGTGGATAAAACACTGCTGGGTCAGAAGCAGCTATTTTCAGGAGACAAAAAGATGCATTTGTGAGTAAGCTGTGTGGAAAAAAAAAAAAGAAAGAAAACAATTCTTCTGTATGCAACCAGAGCTGTCTCTGGAGGGGTGGCCAGGGAAAGATGCTCCCCGAGGCCTGGCACGGATGGGGGGACAGTGAGGGCGAGATGGGGAGCAGGTGCTGGCTGCAGGAGGGCATCTTTAGGGGGAAAACGATCTACTTCTGGACCCAGATGGCAGTCACAGGGGCGCTCACATGTATATGTTGGGACCTGAGCCTACCCCAGGTTCAATGATGCCCTGGGGAGACTCATGGCCCCCATGTATCATAGCACAGGACGCAAAGCAAGATCAGCAAAGGGAAAACGTGCAAAAAGGAGGAAGCCCACAGGAAACTAGGCACCAGTTTGCAAGGATCTCCTCCTGGTACGGTCACGCAGGACACACCCAATTCCCCAACAACAAGTTGTGACAAAATGTCCCCATTGCAGCCAACTAAGGATACACAGCACCAGAATTTTTACTGGGGGCTGGCCACACAGGAATCCCCGGCCGGCACACACCCACATTCCAGACCCCTGGGGAGGAAAGCAAGGGTTCTGCAGGAACCCTACTGTTTGCACGAAACTTACTGTTGGCACTAGCAGCGTCGGCACGGTGAGCCGCACTTCGCAATTAGGAGGGGGGACCCTCCAGCCAAGCGCCAACTTTATAAGTAGGGATTTCGCCTGATGGCAGCCAGGCCTGGTAGGTCCACAGTTTTTGGCACAATATGTAGATTCATCAGGCCCCACGGCTAAGAGTCTTGCTCTATCTCCTGTAAATTACACGTCGCCAGAAGCAAACAAGAAACCAGAATCCAGACAGGTTTGCTTGAAATTTGAGAGACCATGAAGCTGTTGATACAGGATCTTACCTTGGCTTAGGCAGATAAGAGGAAAGATGACGAAATATTTACATCACCGTTACCTGATCATTTAAGTTAAAGCCAAATGGATTCTGCAGCTTGTCCTCCAAAGGTCAAGCTGGATTCTGCTTATGGAGAAGAGCCCCCAGCTTTGATATTAAAATGAATGCTGTTTCAACGGCTCTAAAGGCTATGGACTTACCAAGCTGAATTGTTATCATTTGTTAGAATATTTGCTGTAGAAAACTATTTGGTCAGCCAAGGATTTTCTCCACCAACCTGGCCGTTAGTGACCCTTTGACCTCAGAGCCCGTGATCTGGCCAGAATCAGTTCAACATGCGGATTGTGTTAAAATGAGTAATATAGTGGGGCACCTGGGGGGCTCAGTGGATTAAGCCTCTGCCTTCGGCTCAGGTCATGATCCCAGGGTCCTGGGATCGAGCCCCGCATTGGGCTCTCTGCTCAGCAGAGAGCCTGATTCCCCCTCTCTCTCTGCCTGCCTCTCTGCCTACTTGTGATCTCTGTCTGTCAAATAAATAAAATCTTTTTTAAAAAATGAGGAATATAGCTAAAGGCTCTTGCTTCCTTGCATGTAATTCTTCTGCAAGTCAATCACTGTGAGTGACAGCCGAGCTTCCAAAAACAACACCTGCAATCTCACCCTGTCATGTAGCACCAACCTTGACCCATAATGGAGCTAAAAAAAATGGGGAAAGAACCATCAGATTTGAGATGAGGTTCTGGGAGATGGGACTGGTCTGAGTCAGGAGCCTTTGCCAGCTGGAGCCAGGCGTCATGCGCTGATGTCCCGTCCCCCTTCCTGGGCCCCCCTTTCCTCGATCTAGACAACGCTCAGTGCCAGGTCTGTGCCCTTGATCTTCCCAGTCCCCACTGAACCCTTCCAGCCAAATGTCACTTGTCAATCTCACAGGCAAGGGAACAGGTCTAGAGCTGCTAAGTGATTGGTTCAAGTCACACAGGAGCCTGGACGGCAGAGCACGAATTTGAAGCCAGCTGTGTCCTCCAAACGCAGACCCACAGCTGGGGCAGGTGACCCAGAGGAGCTGCCTGTGACCCCAAAGAGACTTGTTAGGGTCGTAGAAGGACGGATCAGTTATTACAACTGATAAGAAGGCAGAGGAAGAGCAGGGGATCTAAGAGGACATCTGCTTTTCTTTTTAAAGATTTTATTTTTTTATTTGACAGAGATAGCGAGAGAGAGAGAGAGAGAGAGAGGGAGAGAGAGCGCAAGAGCACGCGAGAGCGCACAAGCAGGGGAAGAGGAAAAATGAGCAAGGAGACCGACATAGGGCTCCACCCCAGGACTGTGAAATCATGACCCGAGCTGAAGGCAGATGCCTAACCTGTGGGGCCACCCAGGTGCCCCTAAGAGGACATCTTTCCTAGAGGCCAGCTCCAACCACCAATGCAAGCCCTGCCCCAGGCGCATTCCCAGGCCCTCGACACTGTCCCACACAGGACCGACACCAGCTCTGTGTGAAGAGGGCTTCGATGCCAGGTCCCTTCCTGCTCCCGCAAGATGCAAATCTGTGGTTGGCGATCTGAGCCTCAGGTGCTCTCCCGGCCCAAACGGGAAGCCAAGTCTCCCAGGTGAACAAATGTCCCAGGGCCGACACCCAGAAACTGAACACCCACGTGGAAGGGGTCTTGGGCAGGAGCCTGGGCCTGGTCTAGAGTGAGTGTGGCAGGCAGGAAGTCCCTGGGCTCTGAGCGTGCTGGGGCCAGTGGGCCTTGGGCATTACAGGTGTGATGAGGACAGGGGACACAGGATGGGGGTCTGAGCCTCAGTGGGTGGGAGGAGAAGGTAGGAGAGCACCTGGGCTTCACTCCTGTCCTGACCCCCCCTTCCTTCCTGAGGGAACTCACTGCCCCAAGGTCAAGCTTTGCAGGCCCCCAAATAGACAGAACCTGGTGCTGGCTGGAGCCCAGAATTACAGGAGTCCAGGACCTGCCAGCCTGTTCCCTCCAGAGCCTGTGGCCATCCCAGAGCTGCTGCAGCCTCCAAGCAAGCTGCAGGCACAGAAGCATAACCACAGGGCCTGAGACGCCACCTCCTCGAGGAAGCCCTCCCAGAGAGCCCACTCTAGCAGGCTGCTGGAGGTGCCCTCTGGTCAGCCCCACCCTTCCCTCTGAGTATCATCCGTTCTCTGGGCTCCCCTGCTCTCCCACCAGACCGCTAGGCCCTTGGTGGCAGGGACTGTCCCAGCCACCTCTTCTCCTGGTACCCAGCGTGGAGCCAGACCCAGGCGAGTGGCCCAGAGGACAGCTGTCCAACGAATTAAGTGGACTAAGGAAGGAACACGAGGTTTGGCCCAAGGGCCCAAGGGGTAGCATCAGTCTGCTTGTGCTGCAGTCTGGGCCGCTCTGCGTTCCAGGGCCGAGGGGTTCACCCCCAGTGGGCACCGAAGCTAGAGGACCTGGCATCTGGCTACCATTCTGTCCCTTGGTGCAGTGCCCTCCCCAGTCCCCAGCATGGCCCCTCCTGCAAGCAGAGCACTTTCCAGATGTGGCCCTGGGCTGCCCTGTTCTGGAACCTTCTCAGACCACTCATCAGCTGCTTCCTCAGCCTTCTGCCAGGCTGCCCTTTCCCCCGGGAGCTGCTTCTGGCCCCCTGGCCACACCCTGCAGCAGGGCTGGGATCCAGCCTGGGGTAGGGTTACCCACTTCTGCTCTCTGCACCTGGGGTTCTGGTTTTGGAAGCAGAGGTGCTGACCCGCGCTCCTGTATCAGACCCGGCTCTGAGGCTTATGGCAAATCTAAAAGCACAGTGGCAACATGAGGCATGCCCGTCACTGCCAGTCTTCCAAGTCCCTGCTCGGGCTGAGTTCAAATCTAGCAACGTGTCCACCACACGGCAAGGCCACTGCACCCAGGGAGGGCTGTGAGGACATGGTGGGCACTGCACAGTGACCCTAGGGACCGATGGCGGTTGGAGGCCAACTTGTCCACCACCGTGACATGAATCAAGCCAGAAGGGGCCCTGAGATCTTCACGTTCCTCTCCACGATGGATCCCGGGAATGGAGGCTTGCAGATTCCTTCCCAGAATATCCCTTCGCACCACGGAACTTTCCCGACCGAAAGTACAGAGAATGGGCTCCACCTCGGAGCGCCCAGCAGACGTCATCTGCCAGGAGGCAGCTGAGCAGACTTTCCTTTTGCAGAAGGCATTGTTCCTTCCTGTCCACCCAGGGGACTGTCCACCCTGCTTGCCACAGGGGTACGATGAGCTGGGGGGGGGATGCATGGGGGTCCATCAGCCCAAGCTGCTCCAGAGGATGTCCTGAGGACTAAGCCTTGGTTTGGGATGAAACGATGGGCGCTCCAGCCACTGGGACCGTGTGCAGCCCACTTTGAGACTCCTACCTGCTCTGGCCCCAAGGAGGACTCCAAGTCTGGTACCTTCCTCCTGGCGATGGCCCCTGATAGAGGGGCTCTCTGGGACCAGCAGCCCTGCTGACGAACAAGCTCAGAACTGAGAGGCACCCTGACCACAGACCCAGCTCCCGGGCCAGGTGTGGTGACCAGCACTTTTGTCCTATGTGGAGAAGGAGGTGGGATCAGCCGCTGCTATGGAGGGTGGGCGCAGGGAAGGGACAGGATCTGTCCAGGTCACACACAACCAGGAAGAATCTGAGGAAAATCTGAACCAAGGTTTGCTCACCTTGACTCCAGGAGTCTTTCCATGTCCCCACGCAGTAAGAGGTCGTGTGGTCCACTCCCACCGGCCCCGTTTTGCAGACCCAGACCCAGAAAATGCAGCATCACAACAGGCACCCTTAAGTGGCTGGGCTCTACTCATATCTGCTCACATCTGCTCACATCTGGCCTCTGCTCACAACACCTCCATGAGGCAGGAAAAGTCATCACCCCCACTTTACAGATAAGGACACCGAGGCCGAGGAAGATACACCGCCTTGTTTGAATCTCACAGCCAGATTCCAATTCAGGATTTGAGCCCCATCTGTCTGAATCTTGGTCTCCAGCCCTCAACCACCACGCTACGTGGAGGCCCTAAATGGAGCCTAGGGAGGGGAACATTGTTACCCAGGGTCACACAGTGTGCAAGCAGCATTGCAGAGACCAGACAGCAGGTGTCGGGGGCCCGAGGTACCCCGGCTTCTCGAGCCCATGGGACGACAGCTGGCTCGGTTCTGTGTTCCCTACGCAGGAGACTCATGGGGGCCCTGCCACGCAGATGCCCCTCACGCGGAGCAGTCTGCAAGGTTTGCAAAACCAGCTCACGTCCCGCAGCCCCCTTGGAGGTGGTTCTCTTCCGCTTCAGTTCTCTCCAGGGAGCAGCTGGCGTGGCCACCTTTCCCAGCAGGTAGGGAACGTGTGTTTTCACCCTCATATTGTGTTCCGGGAAGCTCAGACCCCAGGAACAGCACCGTCACGGCCCTGCTGAGCACCTGTCTCACCCGGGAATGTTCCAAACGCGCTTACCCCCTCCTTTCATTTGTTCCTAAATCCCAGGAGGCAGGTTCTATGACACGGATGAAGAGGTTGAGACTCGGAAAAGCTGGGCAGGAGCCAGGCTCTGTGCATTCTGCTTGGAGCCTCCAGAACCCAGCTTTTAGGCACTCACCCTGGCCGTGGGGCTCAGGGCCAGGATGGAGACTGGGCCCATCTGACAGGAGAGAAGGGGCAGGAGCATGAGCACCAGGTCTGAGAGGGGTGGTGGAGACACAGGGGCGAGAATCAAGCGATGGAAAGATGAGTTTCCTATCATGGTGACGGCGGCTCCGCTGCCTCCTCTCCTCGACCCACTGGGTACGCGCACAGCCAGCGCGCTTCTAGAAGGCGATTCCTAAGGACGCCTCACAGCACTTCTACTTCAGGCTGCAGAAACAGAGGACCAGAGAGGACCAGTGCTTTGCCCGAAGTGACACAGATCAGGAGTAGCCAAGGGAGACCCAGGCCCATATCGGTGCACCGCGGTTCGCGGGAGAAGCCGGAAGACCATTCTCCATCCATCTCTCATGCGCCTTCCTGGCAAAAGAATCGGTGGCTTTTTGTCTCAGACTGTCTTTTGTTTGTTTTGTTTTGTTTTGTTTGAAGATTTATTTATTTATTTTACAGAGAGAGAGAATGCGCTGGGGAGGGGCAGAGGGAGAGAAGAGAGAGAATTTGAAGCAGACTCCCTGCTGAGTGTGGAGGCCGTCATGGGGCCTGAACCCACAACCCTGAGACCATGACCTGAGCTCACATCAAGGGTCAGACGCCTAACCGACTGAGCCACCTAGGCACCCCGCTTCAGACTATCTTTTAAGGACGTTTGCAGAGCAAATGTTCCCTGTGCGGCTGAGGGCACATCTGTCTCCTGACCGGGGTAACTCCCTCGGAGACCAAGTTGGGGCAGGTTTGCCAGCAGCTCCCTTGAAAAGAGCAGGCTTTCCTAAGCATGGGGTTTCTCGGCTGTTCCACAAACCCAGGGAGCACGCAGAGAGAGTCTCCCCAGGGCAGCTCAGCATCACCCCCTGGGGCTCGTGCAGTAGGGTGTACTGATGAGAACACGAAGCTCACACTGCTGGCTGCGCTCTGAGTCATAGGGTTCTCTATCCAGGAGCCTCATGTCTTCTGCCAGCATCATTTAAATTATAGCAGGCAAACTTACAAACAGGGTAGAATTTCAGACGCCTCGCAGCTCTTGACATATCTGTGCTAAGGTTCAAAAAGATCAATTGTACACATTCTGGAAAGCAGAACTGGCTACATAGCACTCGGAAAAGAGATGCCTCTCATCAGTAGGAGTCAAAGGTACAGCATCACGGGAGGCAAGATGTGGCTCTCAATGGCCACATTAACGGGTGCATCAGGGTTAGATCCGAGGAGGTGATAGATTCTTCTGGGGCATCATGTCATATTTTAAGAAAATGGATTTATAAGAACACTGCCTGACCTGGTGAAGATTTCAGAGAGAGTAGTCATTTGGGAAGACAGTTGAGGGAAATAGCTACACTTAGTCCGAAAAAGGAATGGTACCAAGGGAGGATAAAGGAGGGTGGCCCAAATGGAGTAATAATTACTGGTATTTGTGCACTAAGGTGTACTTTTACAACCATCATCTCATTTCATTCCCCTGCCCACATCATGAGCTAGGTGTTACTGCACCCATTCAACAGAGACACGGAGGCTTCAAGTTAAGTGGCTTACTCCAAATCATTCGTGGCAGAGCCAGCCCTGAGACTCAGGCCTTCTGCCCACCCGCCCCCCACCCCAGGGTGCTCTCTGTGGTCCCCCTGTGCAATCACAGAAGAGCCCATCATGTGCAAGCAGGATTAGACTCGGTGCCTGGGACCAAGGGCAGATGATTTTTGACTCAAAGGAGGAAGTCTGTTGTGAATAATTCCCATTCACCGACACCTAGTAGGAGCCACATTCCCGCTGGTAAGCCTCAAAATCTTGAGCTTGATCATAATTTATCACAACTGCCATGACTCCACTGCACCCTGAGCATGCAGGGGCTTGGAGAGAGGAAGTGATTTCCCTGCTGCACAGTGAAGTCATGGTCTTGCCAGGTGGTGAGTTCCCTGTCCATGCAGATACACAGGCCACTTCACAAGGCATGCTGGGAGGGATTTCTGGCATTACAGTAGGTCTTTCTGGGGATCGGTGCTAGAGTAAGGCAAACATGGGAATCAGAGTTCACTCTCCAGTTCCCTGACTCGGGGGGTCACTGTGTCCATTCCATGGGCTACTGAGGACCTATGGTAGGCCAGGTCTTGGGGTTCCAAAGAGGAATAAGGCATAGCTTGTCCCATTAACCTCTGAGGGCCCCTTGGACAGAGAGGGGAGGCAGACATGTGTGTAAAGGGGAATGACTGTAAGGCTTTGGTGTATGGAAGAGTTCAGCTTCGGTTTGCTGTGAGAGCTCTCCACCAACGCTTCCTGACTCTAGCAGTGCTACCTTCTTTTGGCATTTCTTCCCCAGATGGGCTTCTGGGGACCAACAGGGTGAGCCACACTCCAGGTTGGGTGAGCTCCCGTAAGTGTTCCAGACCCGCAGGAGGCTTCTGGATGATGGGTGGCCAGTGGGAGACAGAAGGACTGAGGGCAGCCAGGCAAACCAGCTTCCCCAAGCCTTGGGATTTATTTCCTGGAGGTGAGCTCTAGTCTCCTAGTGAGATCACCACCAGGCCTGGGGCACCCAGCAGGGCTAGGACCATAGAATAAAAGAGTACACAGCCTAGGCAGCCCAAGGGAGTCAGCTCCTGGGGCCAGGGGTGTGAGGGGCCCTGTTCGCCCTCTGCCACCTTCCTGATGAAGCCACAGGGGTCGACAGTTTCTGGACACCCCGCGGGGTGGCCTGTCTGCTCTCCGGGGCCTTGGTCACCTCTCATGGGAGGGGCCTTTACTGATTATAACCAGCTGTATACATGTTCACCTGTACATTCATTATCTGTCCCCATGCAGATAGCATGGACCTTAGCACTTGTCCCCCACCTTGTGCCTAGACCAGTATCTAATCTATACCAGGTGCCTATGACATATCTGAGAAATCAATGGGCCACAGGAAGGTGCTAATTCCACCAGCCCCGTTCATTGGTAAGGAGCACGAGCTCTAGTGAACTCCACAGTGAGGGGCACTTCACTCTGGAAGAACATCACTGCCATTCCCGAGGGATCCCAAGAGCCCTTCTGAACCCCAGTGGACTTGTGAGAGGGGTGACCCACCCTCCTGGTTTGCCAGGGTGTCTCCAGGGGTCAGCACTTAAAGGCCCGCATCCTGAGAAACCTCTCAGTCCTGGGCAGACCTGGACAGTGGGCGGCTCACCTCCGAGCCGGTGCTGTGATGCTGAGGTATGGAAGTTGCAGAGGGGCCAGCCCTCTAGGGAAACGCCAGTCCCATCAGCTCCCGGCTGCAGAGGTCCGTCTCTCTGGGTGGGACAGCCACCATGAGACTGTTCAGAGGACGGGACAAAATACTGCATGCGAAGCCTTAGTCCCAGGCTGCACCCGTGCCAGACACTCTGTGGGGGCAGGGGAGGGTGCTGGGGAGTCCTGCACAGGTGGCAGGACTGGGTATTATTGGTAACTGGGGGCCTTGGGGGAAGAAAGCTGTGACCCAGACCCCAACAGGAAGTGATGCAAGGTGACACAAGACACGGTTTTCTATCCAGCTTTTCTTGTGCTTCTCGGGATTCCTGGCCCTCTCAGTCCATTGATTCAGTATTTTCCCCGTCTGGCCCTGGTCTGGGCAGTGGCGATCCCAGCATAAAGGAGACAGGAACCCCGACCTCAGGGAATGCCAGGATTCTCTGATGTTCTGATGGAGGAGGAGGGAGAGGACCTCTTCCAGAGCAGCTCCCCCTGCTGTAGCCCTGCACTACCCCCCGCCTTTAGCCTTCTGTGGGCCTCTGGCCAGCCTCTGGCTCCAGCCTGTCTGGGCTCTGGAACAACTCCTTGCAGCTACGGTCCCCTGTGTGCACACAGGCTCTAGGGAGGGAGACCGGCTAACAGAAGGCTGTGACAAAGAACCATGCTGGTCCGGGGCTTGGGGCGCTCTGGGAGGCCCACTGTGGTGCAGCAACCCGTTAGCTGCTCCCCACCTGGCACCTGGGCCCTGGCTCAGACCCAGCCCCATCTTACCCCTTCCTGCCTGGATGACTTTGGGCCAGAAACACAGGCTCTCAAAGCCTCGGTCTCCCTGTGTGTGACATGGGCGTGCAGTGGAATTGTCCTTGCTGGGTAGTTGTGCAGCATGGAGCCCATCCTCAAGGAGCTCAAGATTCATCCACACTACCCGCCCCCTCTCCCACCAGGGTGGGCTCCTGCCTCACCCATCTGTGTGCCTGAGAGGGACGTTCTCTAGGTAATCTGTGCTCGCACAATGTTGATCAGGGTGACAATGATGACGGAGCCTGGTAATAGCTCCTTTTTGGCTCCTAGACATCCCCCAACACAGCTTGGGGGGGGGGCCTCTGTGTGGCATGTTGCCCCCAAGTCCACCCTGCCTGCTAGGTTACTGGGATGTATGGCGAGGCCGCAGCAGGATCTCCATGGGAGAAAGAAGAGCTGGCAGGACCTCAGAGAGGAGGCAGGACATGCCAACAACACTGCCAGGCTCAGGAGAGGTGGGGGTGCAGGGGTTACCTCCCTGAGGTTCCCCCTCCCCCGCAAAACTGCTGGAGGCCAAGTTAACTGCTTTTCTCACCAGCTCCCACAGCTCTGTGCTGAGGGGATGGATGAGGGGAGGTTGCAGGGTCTGGAGAGGACACACAGAGTCCCAGCTGTTGCCTGCCAGCCTGCTCCACCCTTCACTTCCATCCCTCTGGGCACCGAGCCTCCCCATGGTGCAGGGGCCTGGAGGGAGGCCTCAGGGAACCCACCCCTACTCACTAAGCCACCTGACACCAGCAGCACAGCACTGGCTCTCTCCATGTCCTCTACGTCCTGTCCCAGGGCACCCAAAAAAAACCTCACATGGCAAGGTAGCATGGAAAGGAACTTGCCCAGTCTGTGCAGTTTGGCTTCCTAACCCTGGCATCCGAGAGTCACCTGTGAGATTAAGTGCATACCCCACCCTAATTTTATAACATTCAGAAGATGCCAAGATGTGCCAGACCAAGCAAGGGGCCAGGGCTGGGAGTCGGCGGGGGGAGACAGTTGGCCAGAGTCAGACTCAGGTCTTAGGTCCCCTTCCCCATAATGCAGGAAAGGAGGAAGGTGGGAACATAGTTGTTGAAAACACCTATGAAAATTCTGCTTCCAGCCAAGAGGAGTAACAGGGACTGGATCTACCCTTCCAAATGAAACAACAATAAAAATGTACAAAATACATGAAAATGGGTTGCAAGACATTGGACATCAGGCAGCAAAGAGTACTGACTTTTGAGAGACAGGAAACAAACTAGGTGATCCCTCCAAGTGACTCAGTTGCCTACCTGAGGACAGTTTCCAGGTTGTGGAAGAGGACAGGGAAACCTGGCAGAGACCAGTAGGTTCCTTGATGGAAAAAATGGGACTGAAAGTCCGGGGAGACCAGTGCAGCTGGAGACAATGAGGCAGAGCATGGAGGGGAGAGAGCTATACATAGAGAGAATCCTGGGGGTCTGCAGAAGGACCCTTCAGATATCCAGGAGAGGACTGATGGGTGCATGTGTGTCAGGGAAGCAATGGAGGCAGGAATCACCCAAAAGGATGACAGAGAATAGTGTCCAACATCCACATAGGCTGGAAACAGTCCCTGTTTCCAACAGTCACTTTGAAAATTTTGCAATCCACAGGCACTGGGTAAATTACTCAGAACTGCCTACCTCGCCAGCAGGAAAGAATGGCTCTTTGACTAAAGATGGTTCCAGTCTGACCTCACAAACCTTAAAAGCAAGACCCCAAAGGATCAAACTGTTTCCAAGTAACATCACTGCATTCCAGAATAAAGCTCAAGAATATTTATAGGGATAAAAGGATATCGAGCATCCCACAATGTAAAATTCACAATGTTTGGCATCTAATCAAAAATTATCAGGCATGCCAAGCAGCAGCAAATATGACTCATAACGAGGAGAAAGCAGTCAATCAAAATCAGCCAGAACTGAGGCAGAATTAGAAGTAGCCAATGAGAGCTGAGGGGGCAGTTGTTCTAACTACTCTACAAGCTCAGAAAGCTAAAGAAACACTGAGCATGCTAAGACAATTGAAAATATAAAGAAAGACACAAATCAAGCTTCTAGACATAAAAACTACCATGCCTGAGATAAAAAATACACTGCATGGGATTCATAGAGATTAGAGGTTCAAGAAAAACACTGGTGAACTTGAAGACACATCCATACTAGTTACCCTAAATGAAACACAAACAGAAAAGGAGATTCCCCCAAAATGAATAAACACCAGGGAGCTGGGAGACACCTGTAGGCAGCTGGATGTATATGTAAATGGAGTCTCCAAAGGAGAGGAAAGGCGGGAACAAAAAAAGCTATGTAAAGAAATAATGTAAAGCTCATGTGACACAAGAGAAAAAAAACAAAGAACCCAGATAGAAAGTGGGCAGAGGATGCGAATTGGAGTTTTTCCAAAGAAGATGTTCAGAAGACATAACAGGTGCATGAAAAGGTGCTCAACATGACTTATCATTAGGGAAATGCAAAACAAACCCGCAATGAGCTGTCGTCTCACACCTGTCCGAGGGGCCAGCATCAAGAAGAAAGAAGACAAAAAAGAACTAGGGTTGGTGAGGACACGGATGGAAGGCAAGCCTCATGCACTGCTGGTGGGAGTGTAAATTGGTGCAACTACTGTGGAAAGCGGTGTGGAGGTTCAAAAATTCAATTAAAAATTAAAAAAATATAGAACTGCCATGTGATCCAGCAATTTCACTTCTGGGTATATAGCCAAAGAAAATGGAATCACTGCCCGAAGAGTGATCTGTACCCTTATGCTCCCTGCAGCATTACTTAGAACAGCCAGGACACTGAGACAACCTAGTGTGTATCATTGGATGAATGGATAAAGATGTGATACACACGCACACGCGCACACACACACACACACACACACACACACACCAGAATATTATTCAGCCAGAAGAATGAAAGAAATCTTGCCATGTGCACCATGATGGATGGACCTTGAGGTCTTTATGCTAAGTGAAATAAGTCAGAAAGAAAAACAAATACTGTATGATCTCACTTATATGCAGAATCTTAAAAAATCCAGATTCATAGAAACAAAGACCACATGGATGGTTGCCAGGGCCAGGGGGTGGAGGAATTGGGTGAAGATAATCAAAAGGTACAAATTTCCAGTGACAAGATAAAAAAAGTTCTAGGGATATAATGTACAGGACAGTGACTATAGTTAAAAAGTACTGTACTGTATATTTGAAAGTTATTGAGAGAATAGATCTTAAAAGTTCTTACTACAAGAAAAAAAAATGTAACTACATGAGGTAAGGATACGGTAATCATTTTGTGATAGACACACACACCAAATCGCCGTGTTGTAGATCTTAAACTTACAAACCCACAGATGGGAAAGCTCCCAGATCCTAAGCACAAGAAACATGGGAAAAACAAACAAACAAAACAAAACAAAAAAACTGCAATAAGCCACATTATAAGCAAAGTTCCCAAAATCAATAAGGAGAAAGCTGTTAAAGCAGCCAAAGGAAAAAAAGACACATTATGTTTAGAGGGCCAAAATCCGATGGCAGCAGATTTCTCAGTGGAAACACTGCAAGCTAGAAGTTGGAGGAACAATATCTTCACTGAGAAACAAACTGTTGACCTAGAGTTCCATGCCGAGTAAAAATTAACTTTCAAAAATGACAGTTAAAAAAAAGAGAGAGAGACTCTTCCCAGCCAGACATATAAAAGTTGGAAGAATTCATTGCCAGCACTTGTGTACACTAAAAATGTTAAAGTCCTTCAGGCAGAATGAAAATGATACCACATTTGTGATCTACACAAAGGAATAAAGAACACTGGAAATAATAATCCTATGAGAATATATATAAGACTTTTTTCTTACTATTTAAATTGCTCTAAAAGATCCTTGAATTTTAACAAAAATAATAATGTAGCGTGAGGCTTAT
The DNA here is from genome assembly GCF_010015895.1 of Lontra canadensis. Classification (NCBI taxonomy): domain Eukaryota; kingdom Metazoa; phylum Chordata; class Mammalia; order Carnivora; family Mustelidae; genus Lontra; species Lontra canadensis. Next base: position 768,631 of record NW_022631092.1, read on the forward strand.
AACAAACAGAAGTGAAATGTGTAACAATAACAGCACAACAGCTGAGAGGGGAGAATAGTGTTAAGCGGTATAATATCATTGCAGCTTGGCTGTGATAACTTAATGATCCATACTAGAAATCCTAAAGCAACTGCTAAAATAACAAAACAGAGCTAGTAAACCAACAAAGGAGATCATATGGAATAACAAAAGTTTCCTTAACCAAAGTAAGGCAAAAAAGAGGGGAAAGGGAACAAAGAACAGATGGGACCAACAGGCAACAATGAGATAGTAGATATAAACCCAACCACATCAAGAAATCACACTAAACATGAACGGCTTAAAGACTCGAAGCAGAAGGCAGAGACTGTGAGATTGCATTTAAAAAAAAAAAAAGCTGACATGGTAGAGAGATCTGGGTTTGAATCTCAGTTGTGTGTGCCCTAAGCCTCAGTTTCCTCATATATAAAATGGATCTTAAAATTGCCTATTCCACAGACCTGTCATAAAGGATTTAGTGAGATTCTGTGTGTTGCACAACACAGGGCCTGCCTGGTGCTCCCCTAAGAATTTGATAAATGGCAGTTATGATGGGAAAGTAAAGGGACATCTTGAGGGGACAGAATGAGGGGGCAGTGAAGAGGTGAGTCTCCATCATCTCAGAAGAGAAGGAATTGGGGTTCAGTTCCTGAAAGCAGAGTGAGGAAAGTTCAGCACACAGGAGCTGCTCCATAAACACTCAGTATTTGATTGGAGACTTGCAACTCACCTCTGGATGCCCCAGTTCTCTTAGCTCTGTGACATGCAGTGTCTTGACTCCCAAAATACTATCTAGAAATCTGGTCTACAAAAAGTACCATGAATTTTGAGTCTTCCTTAACCACTCATTACGCCCCTGCAAAAATGTAGCATTATATTCTCTCTTGAAGCAGGTCTAATTACAAAGATAAGATATTTAAATCTTTTAAATGAAAATTGGAAGTATAACAAGGCAGGCCCTACAGTTAAAAACATTTGAGATAAATAGACAATTTGTATTTTAATGATAAATCTTGCTTTAAGAAAAGAGAGCAGTTGCTGGCTGGGGAAAACATTCTTTAAGTAGGAGGTTGCCAGACTCCCTAGAATTCTATTTTTCTGGGCAGTGCTGCGTTCTTCTGGGGAGAGAAAATTTCTGCTGGAGTCTTGCAGATCTTTTGGAATCATCCCAAAAGCCCATGCCTGTAGGGACGGCCATTTCAAGAGATAACAGAATAACCTCTTCAGCACTACTGGATTCTTTTGTGGATTTTTCCCTCTCCATGAAAAATGATTAAAATGCAAATTAACTGTGAGTCCCCCAAGGTCTAGGGGGGAGGAAAGGGCAGGGGATGAGGGACTGGCGGCTGATGCACCTCAGCTATGATTAGACCACACAGGCTGTCTTCCAGAAAGACCTGCCCACTACCAACACAATGTTCCAGGAGTGACTGTGTCCTCCCACCAGCAAGGTCAAGGTTCTGAAAGCCCAGCTGAGGGGAGAAGTGTGTGTGTGTGTGTGTCTTGGGGTTGGGGTGGGGAGACCCCCTGTCTTCAAACACAGGAAGCCCCCTCGGGTCTCCCCAGCAGGTAATGATCCCCCTCCCCACGTCTCCTCCCCGCCTTTCCTCCATAACTCAAGAACTTACTGTCTTACCAGCTAGCACCAATTAGGCTGAACTATATGAAATTGTCAGGTAAAAATGGCCACGGATCAGCAACTTGATGCGGTTCAGCCTAATGATATCATGGCCTACCTCCTTAGCAGTAATTTATTTCTCTCTTGGAGTTGCAGTTCACAAGGTTTTGCCAAGTTCTACACACATCCCACTCGTCTAGGGCAAATGCGTGGGCAGCCCCAGGACCAATCCCGCACCTGCCGGGTTTGGCCCCCGGAGCAGCCAGTCCCCAAAGATATCTATTCCTTCCGTCCCTCCTGGATGTGCACGCTGTTCCCCACACTGAGAGGTGGAACCTGATCCCTTCCCCTGAAACTGGGTCTGGCCTTCGGGCTTTCTTGGCCAAATGAACAGAGTTACTGACATTCTGGGACTTCCGAGCCTCATTTATAGGAAACCTTGCAGCTTCTACCCAGGAATGCCCGTTCAGGGGGAAGGCAGTACGGCACAAGGAGACCACCGCACTGGGAGGAAAACCCAGCTGCCCGAAGAAACATCAGCAAGATGAAAGGCCAAGTGGTGAGAATGGTCAAGTTGAACAGAATCGCCAGACGTGTGTACGATGCTGGAAGTCTTGACTCCAGGCCCTGCTGCCACTGAGCAGAGACAAATGGCCAAGCCGAATCCTTCCCAAATTCTGGTCCCACAAAATCGTGAGCAAAGTAAATGATTGCTTTAGGTCACTAAGTAGCTGAAATAAAAAGCATTAAGTAACTGAAACAGTTCACATCATGGGTGGCTGGCTTACCAAAAATTTTTAATGAGTGGCCAAATTTAAAAATCCAGACTGCATGTAAAAATCCAAGTTTTCAGTTTTCTTGAAAACCTGGAAGAACCCACAGCCCTGGACCTGTGTGTCTGTGGGGCACAAGTTAGTGGCTAGAGATGCCTGTGCCCTCTTCTAGGCCAGCCCTCTGCTCTGTGGGTCACCCCACCCCATTCTCCTCCACTGCATGAGGTCAGCTATCTGGCCCTAGTCTCCCACTCCCTCCCCACGTCTCCCCCCCCCAGCCAAATGCCCTGACTGGCAAACCCCACACCCAACAGGAGACACTATTTCAAGCTCTATTCCATTCAACCCTTGTGCATGCTAATCCCTCTGCCTAAATGTCCTCCCTCCTTCTTTGTCTATGTAACAGCTAGGCATCCCTCGGACAGCTCAAATCAAACTTCCAGAACCCTTCCCTGACCTGTGGGTTAGGTACCTTGTCTGTCCCTTTACCCAAACCATGTCACATATCACACAGCAGGCCCGTGGCCTTCTCCTCTCCAGAGCTCCGGGTCTGGCCCGTAGGAAGCTGAAGGACTACATGAACAGTTCCACTGGGAAGATGATTTTGTGCCCATTTCACAGATAATGAAACTAAGGTGTAGAGAAGTGATCTGCCTCCTGCCTCTCGAAGACTGGAGGCCACTAACCCAAGAATCAAGATTCAGATTCTTTGTGGGTGTTCAGATGTTATTATGGGGTGAACTGTGTCTCCCCGCAAAACATGCTCTTGAAACCCTAACTCCTGATACTTGTGAGTATGACCTCCTTTCAAACTAGGTTCTCTGCAGGTATAGTCAAATTAAACGGAGGTCATCAGAGTGGACCCTAACCCAGTATGCCGGCATCTTTCTAAGCAGAGAAGAGACACAGAGACATACCAGGTGGGTGCCAGGTTTGCTGAGGGAGAGATCAGAGAGATGCAGCCACAGGCAAGGGGCACCAAGGGCCACGGGCAACTCTGCGAGGCTAAGAGAGGCCTGGAATGGATTCTCCCCTGGGGCTAAGCCACTCGGTGCCCCTCTGTTAAGGCAGGAAACTAATAGAGTCCTCTTTAGGAACATGTTTATAAAAATGGACATAGGGGCACTTGTGTGGCTCAGTTGGTTAAGCCACTGCCTTCGCTCAGGTTGTGATCCCAGAGTCCCCGGATCTAGTCGCGCATCGGGGATCCCAGCTCAGAAAGGAGTCTGCTTCTCCCTCTGACCTTCCTCCCCCTCATGCTCTTTCTCTCTCTCTCTCTCTCTCTCTCTCAGATAAATGAATAAAATCTTAAAAAAAATGGACATAAACATGGGGTGCCTGGGTGGCTCAGTCAGTTAAGTGTCTGACTTGGGTTCAGGTCAAGATTTCAGGGTCCCAGGACTGAGTCCCGCGTCGGGATCCCTGCTAGGTGGGGAGTCTGCTTGTCCCTCTCCCTCTGCCCCTCCCCCCTGCTCATGCTCTCTCTGTCAAATAAGCAGAATCTTTAAAAAAAAAATGGACATAAGCACAATACTCTGTGTTCAGGGACTGAGGATCCCCTGGGGCTGCTCCATGGAGGGGCCCTGGGTTCCCCCCGCACCCCTGCACCCTGGCACTGGGTCTGCTCTGAGAGCTGGTGAACCCACATGCAGGACAGCCGTGGGGTTTGGCTTCCATGCCTGGTCCTCCGCTTGCTGGCTGAGCCATCCTGGCGCTCCCCTTCTTCCCTGTCTGCATGGTGGGACTTGCAGAGCCACCTCCCTGATTAGGGGTCTCCCACATGTGGCAGGTATGGGCAGGAGAAAGGGGGAACCTCAATTCTGGAGCCAAGTCTCCACGTTATCATTCTGGGTCTCGCTTTTTAAGTTCCTGAATCCATACTCAGTTGACTTCTGGGGACCACAGTACCTTTTGTGACCTGAAAGGGACCAGGGAGCCAAGGACCTGTTCCATCCAGAGGAGGGGGAGGGAGACGGCCCTAAGTGCGGTTTCAGCTTTGAGCCCCCAACCAGACCACACACTGGAATCTTCTGGGGAATGGCAGAAAATACTGATGTCTGATTCCAGCTGAGACTCCGAGGGGAGCACTGGGGGTGGGGTGGGGGCACAGGTCTTCCAAGCTCCCAGGGGATCCTCGTGGCAGTAACGTCGGGAACTCCTGAGTTTGGACTAGTCACTGTAGGGGTGGCACAGAACAAACACAGGACTGAGCTCGTGTGTCCTGTGTGTGCTCGTTCAACTCAGCCTTGTAGCCGCGAGCACTCCTCATCCTCTTGTTCATTTCTGCCCACGCGGCAGGTCCCTTAAATGTTCACTCTCTCGTCTCATCGCAGAGGTCTCAGGCTCTTTGCATTTCCCCTAGAGCAAGCATTCTAGGAGTCATCAGTGGACGCTGCAGTCTCCTTAAAAGCTAATCTCGGAGATTCCAGAACGCCACTCACACTGCCTTCTCCTGGTCAAGAAAGTCACTGATGTCAACCCAGATTTAAGGGCAGAGGAACCATGATGGGGAGGAAGGGAAGAGGGCCATCTTTGGAGTAAGAGCCACCCCACCAATGACACAGGGATTTGGGGCTCAGTCCTCAATGTCTGTGCTGTCCTCCTCGTCCCCAGCTCCCTGGGCATCTGCACAGCCCTGCCCTTCTGGCTACCGCTGACCATAGAGAAACAGGTGCTCAACCTGCCAGAGGGTCTGGGGACCCAGGAACTGTGCAGAGAGGGGCTAGGGTGTGTCCAGGGTGGAGGAAAGGGTGGCTGAGCACCTCAGGGGCTCAGGGGTGAGGTTGGGTCCACAGCTTCTTCCCCGCCCCCTCACACAGCCCCACGCACCCATGCCAGTGAGGGCAGATCTGCGGCTGGGGAGTTGCGGGAGAACTGGTGTCCACTCCCTCCATCCATAAAGCATGTCTTTGTAATGCTTAGCATTTGAGAGGCCACTCTTTCTAAAATGGCTTATATCCTCTGGGCCCTTTAAAGCCAAGAGCAGGAATCACAGTCCACAACCCTGAGGAGGGGGAGGAGCTCTTGAAGTCCCAGGGAGCTGGCTTCATTCCCTCAATTAATCAAGCAGGTGGGTGCTTCTGGCTCCATTAATGCCTCCAACCTCTTTGCTCCACTGGGGCTGGGATCTTCCCAAAGTACTATTTCAATCATAAACCATTCCCTGCTCAATGACCTGCAATGGCTCCCACAGCCCACTGATTCATGTGAACTTCCCAGAGTTGGAACCTCTGTGACCTGGCCCCAGTCCCCCTCTCCCAGATGTCCTCTGCTCCTACCTTCCCCCTTTCTGAAGGAGTCTGTGACTATATTCTGGGCCTCCCTCCTCCTGCCTCTCTGCCTAGAGTCCACCAGGGGAGATCTGCCTGAGGTTCTACTCCATCCAAGTTCGAGTCCTCCAAGTCCTGACGATGACAGGTTTTTGGTGGGGAGGGGCATCCAACACAACAAAGGCACTGTTTTCCTGTTCTTGCCTTTTCACAATACACATCCATCTGGTCTCACCCCCATCCAATCACCTAACAGAAACTTGCCGAAGGCCTACTATGTGCCAAGCGTCTTGGTTGGCTCTGATCCCCTGATCCATTCCCCTGCTGGGGAATGGCCTGGTGCATCACTTCTCCAGTCCTCTGTAAGTACCCAGAAAGAAAACCTACATACATCCCCTTTCACTTTGTCGCCAGCACCCCAGTCCCACCTCATATGCCTGGCACGGAGCTTGGCATGAGCCTTTTGGCACTCTTGCCAAACAAGTAGACGGAGGCATTAATATTTCCCTGTCAAACTGTCCACTGGTGATGTGCGGGGACATGCACCATGCTGGCAAATTATTTAATCTTGTTCAAGTTTCATATCCTGGTCTGTGAAAGAGGGAATAACAGTGCCCATGTCACAGACTTGTCCGGATTTACTATAATACAGTGTGCAAATGGCAGGCACACAGCAGGCGCTCCATAAACCTCAGGCTTTCTCCCTAGGATGGCCCGTCGTGTTTCTGTTCCTTGCAGCTGACTCGGGACTGAGCATGTCACCAATGCCCAAATATCTGTTGGCAGGAATACACGGAGCACACAAAACTTGAGAGTAAACAAAAAAGAGAGAGAAAAAAGAACCCAATCTCTGTGCGGGCTCTGCCTACAGATGGTGGAAAGTCCTATGTTTATTTTGTCTGGTTACCATAGCAACCTCCAATGCTCCAGCCAGCCCCAGGGTTAGCCCTGATCAATTTATCTCATCTCGTAACCATGGATGCAAGCTGTTTGGTGAGATCCGGAGGAGGCAGGCAGAGACAGGTGTGTGTGAACTCCTGTCTCCCCTAGACATAAATCTGGTGAGGCCACTCCAGTTAACCTATAGCTAAAGTCACCACTGTCTACAATGATGCCCACATGACAATATTTATAAACAAGGGTTTAGGAACAGGAGACAGAAAATTAGGCAAACAAAGACCAGTGTTGCTGACTGGAGCAAGGCACATTTTGGAAAACTAAACAAGAGGCTGCCTAGAGCTGGGATCTGGAACCATCCTGGGGATCCCGCATCCTTCCACGACTGTGTTCGGGATCTTGTTGTCCATACAGCCTGGATTTTGCAATTACTTTTTCAAGAGGCTTCCACTGGGGGGGGGGGTGGATTTGGGGGGTGGGAAAAGAAAGTGTTCTCTTCAAATCCATCCCCTGGAAAATTAAACAGCAGCAGGGCCCCTGCTACGCATGCAGGGGACAGAGGGACCCCCAGTGGCCTTCCTTCCTCTGGGCTCCCAACATAAGCAACTCATAGAAGGGGCAAGGTCCGAACGTGGTACACTGGGATTTACTCGTCCAGACCCAATGCGGTCTTCCCTGGAGCCAGACGGTTCTCGGAACTGGGTCCCAGGAGAGGCCACAGGCAGCTCTGCAAAGGGGGTGTCTGCCTGTCTTTGTTCTAGCTCAGGAGAGCTGAAAACATAAAGACCCAACGCTCAGAACTCCAGGGGACTCTCTTTCAGCAGGGATCAAGTGACGAGAGGTCGTCTGTTTTTTTCCTGACATTGGCAACCTGTTTTGTGTCAAGGGAAGAGTTAAGGTCGCGTTGGGCACTGATGCCTACAGACTCCCTACAAAGGAAAAAGAAGGATAAAAGGATAGTGGCGCTCTGGCGCTTGGTTGGTCACAGAGCGGGTCTCACCTCCTTCCTCAGGCTGCGGGGGCTGTGGTCTCCACTTAATGGGGGAGACTGAGTGGGGGGCGCCCGAGGTCTCCCGCTTCTCGGGAGGATAGGGAATGGAGAACAGCGAGGGTGCCCGCCCTCCCGGGTTTGCACGCATCTGGGCTGCACGGCTCTGAGGGAAAGGCCCGGGTCCTGGAGAGGAGACGGCAGGGAGGGGATGGGCAGAGAGGGGTCTCCTCGCAACGCCCAGGCCCCTAGCAGTCTGGGAAGAGCTCGGCCCTGCGCTCTCAGGGCGCACGGCCGGCCCCACCCCCCGGGAGCCGCGCTCTATGCCTCGGACGCGAGAGATCAGGTCGGGGATGCCCGGCTCCGGACAAAGGACTGGGACGTAGATCCTCCGCGGGCGCCACCGCCGGGCTCGAAGCCTCCCCGCGCGGCCAGCGGTGCAGGCAGGGCGAACCCGTGGCCCCGAACCTCTCCAAACTTGCAACCCAGGGAGCGCGGGGAAGGCGCCCCGTTACCTGCGCGGCCATAAAGGACAGATCCATGGTGTCGCCGCTGCCGCCCGCGCTCGAGTCCTCGCTGCTGCCGATGCTGCTGCTGCTGCTGCGGGTCCAGCCGCCTGCACAGCTGGCCGGGAACGCGCGGAGCAGCGAGCAGACACCTCGGATCCTGCGGCCCGGCGGACCTCAGCAGCCTCGGCGTGGCGGCCTCGGTGGGCTCTGCGCGCTCCGCTCCAGACCCAGACCCGGCAGAGGCAGGGAGCGGGGCGGGGCTCGGGGGCCCGGGAGCCCCTCCACGTGACCGCCCCCAGCCCCACCCCGAGGGCGGGGCCCGGCGGAACCCCCCGCGCGTCCCACATCCTCTCCTGCGTGGGGGGCCAAGTGGGGAAACTGAGGCCGGGGTCGCCCAGCTTATGGGAGTAAGAACTTGGGCCTGGACCCCAAGTACAATGCTCTTGGCGCCCCGTAGGGGCTGGCGTGTCTTGCTTGGGGTTTGAGGGTCAGGGTGACCCAGCTTTCCTTGCCAGCTCTGTGCCCAGAGTTCAGTGTGCCTCAGGCCCTGGAGCTGGGCGCAAGGAGGTTTAAAAACTAGCTTGGCTTGTTCTTTATTTCCTTGCCTTGCCTCACTTTCTGAGCAGAACTAACTCTAGGATCCGTAGGAGTAGTGAGAGCCGACGGCCGTGGTCATGGCTTCTCCCCAAGCCCCTGGAGGGGAGGTGGGCAATGATGGAGGTGCAGAGACCTGCCCAAGGTGGTCCTCTCTGCTTGTTGAAGACTGTACCCCGGGGTGGGGGGAGTGGGCGGACCACTGGGCATCTCACCTAGAAGGCGCTCTGCAGACCTAGGGTTTGGGCAGTTGCCCGCCTGGCGGGCCTGGCCGGCCTGGCCTTGCTGGGGTGGTGGAGGGTGGGAGGCATCCTGACCTCACCCCAGACTCAGTTGTGAAGGAAAATAGACAGGACAAGAGAAGAGGGATTGATGGACGGGCATCTGCCTCTGCTTGTTTAGGTTTTTCTAAAACCCAAAACTCCCCTGAACAACACCTTGTAGTGCATACCAATACGGGGCTGTGTATTCTTGGACAAGTGTCTCCCCTCTCTCTGGGCCCCAGTTCCCTCATGCACCGCAATTTCCTGAGTCCATTCTTGTTTTGTTTTGTTTTCTTTTCTTTTCTTTTCTTTTCTTTTCTTTCTTTCTTTCTTTTTTTTTTTTTTTAAGATTTTATTTTATTTGAGAGAGAGTGAGAGCAAGAGAGATCACAGAGGCAGAGGCAGAGGGAGAAGCAGACACTCCTCTGAGCAGGGAGCCCAGTGTGGGGCTCCATCCCAGGACCAAGGGATCATGACCTGAGCTGAAGGCAGACGCTTAATAGACTGAGCCACTCAGGAGCACCCCCTGAAGTCCATTTTTAATGTTCATTATGTCCTTGCCCTGAACCAAACTCTTTAACTACAATATCCTTGAATAGAAGAAACATTCTAATGTTACCACACTCTCTGAGTAACAAGGAGGACCAGAGGATTTAAAAGGCTGTCAACAAAATCTTGAATGGAGGTATTTAATCACCCTATTGATGTATAATTTACATAAATGTATCTATTTTACAGGTCCATGTCAATGAGTCTTGATACATATATACACCTTGTAACCAGAACTATAATCAAGATACAGAACATTCCACTCATCCCTCCAAGTTCCCTCTTGTTCCCTTAGGGTCAATACCCACCATCTATCGCCAGCCTCAGGCAAACATTGATCAGGTTTCTAACACTACAGTAAGATTTATCTTTTCTAGATTTCTATATAGATGGGATCATACCGATTATTGTTTTTCTTTGTCTGGCTTTGGGGTTCAACCACGGAGACTCATTCATGGTGTGGCATATGTAGGTAGTTACATTGTGATTGCTGAGTACAGACCCTGTGTATATGGACCAGTCTTGTTTGTATCTTTTCTCCTGCTGATGGACACTTGAATTGTCTCCAAGGTTTTGGCTATCATGACTAAAACACTGAACATTGGCTACAAGTCTTTGTTTCCATTTTCAAAGGGCAATGGCTTAGTTGTGTGTTGAACAGGCCGCCAAACTGTTACAAAGTGTTTGTACATTTTATATACCCACCAGCAGTGTAGGAGAATTTCGGTTGCTTTGTGTTCTCACGGAAGACTTGGCATTGTTATTAACAGAAGCCATTCTAGTGGGTGGAAAGTAGTACTTCATTATGGTTTCCATTTGCATTTTCCTGATGACAATGATCTTGAACATCACTTTAACCTACTCATTCTTGGATGTTCGTATATTTTCTTTTGTGAAGGGTTGGATCCAGTCTTTTACCCACTTAAAAAAAATTGGATCAATTGTCTTTTTATTAGTGAGTTGTAAGAGTTCCTTATGTGTTTTGGAAACAAGTTCTATGTCAGATATATATACCGTACACAAGTTCTATGTCAGATATATATACCGTACACAGTCTCTCTGGGCCTCTGGTGTTTTAATCTTCTTAATGGTGTTTTTTGTTGTTGTTGTTTTGTTTTGTTTTGTTTCCTGAAGAAAAATTCTTAGTTTTGATGAAATCCAATTGATTTTTTTTTCTCTTTTATGGTTCATGCTTTCTGTAGCCTAAGCAATCTTTGCCTACCCCAAGGTCATGAAGATTTTCTCTGTTTTTGTTTTTTTTTTTTTTTTTCCTCCCGAAAGTTTCATACTTCTAGCTTTTATGTTTAGGTCTCTGACCTATTTTTGTTTTTATATACAGTGTGAAGGGAAGTGTGAGGTTCTTTTCTTTTTCTTTACCAAATGAGTGTCCAAGTGGGCCAGCACCATTTGTTGTTAGACTACCTTTTCTCCATTGAATTACACAGGATGGAACTAGATTTAAGAAGACACAAATTTTTTTTTTAATTTTATTTTTTATAAACATATATTTTTTTCCCCAGGGGTACAGGTCTGTGAATCGCCAGGTTTACACACTTCACAGCACTCACCATAGCACATACCCTCCCCAATGTCCATAACCCCACCCCCCCAACCCCCCTCCCCCCAGCAACCCTCAGTTTGTTTTGTGAGATTAAGAGTCACTTATGGTTTATCTCCCTCCCAATCCCATCTTGCTAAGAAGACACAAATTTTAAGGTGGGACTCACTCTCAAGTGCCAGCTCTGCACTTATGTGATCCTGCGAAGGAGTATCTCCTTAAATTTTGATTTCTGAGCACCTTGTTGACATCTCCCATGGATTCGTAAGCACCTCACAGGCAGACCTGGCTGTCCCCGGACTGTGTCATCCAAGTGTGTGATGATCCAGTGAGGACACCCAGACCTCTGCCCTGAGTTCCAGGTGGGCATATTCATCTGTCTACTCAGCAACTTCTCCTGGGGGCTAATGGTATCTCGAATTTAACCTGGCCAGCACTGAGCTATGATTTCCCCCTTCTGTCCAGCTCCGTCACAGACAACTAATGGCACTCCCCAGGTCCTCCATGTACAGTTCTGCATGTTGCACAATGCACAAAGGTGCCTGGCAGACAGGCAAGTAGGGATTAAAATTCAGCTATGTTCCTCTCATGGAATCTTGTGTATGGATAAGGGGTTATGTCTATCCAGAAAGAGGGTTATTTTTGCTCTTTTCCCCAGAGGCCTCATGAGGGCCAGTAGATCCAGTCTTCTGTCTCCCTTATACCCCACTAACACTCTCATTCACTGTGCTCTGGCCACACTGAGTTTCTTTCTGTCCTAGGAACACACCAAGTATGATTCCCTGCAGGCAGACAGTCTTTGTTATTCCTTCTGTTTGCAATTGTCTTTCTCCAGATCTTTCTTTTGATGGTTTGGGTTTCATTTCAAAAGCTACCTCCTCCAGGAAGCATTCCCTAGCTTAAGTAATCTGTCCTTAAAATAAAACAAACAGGGGAAAAAAAAAAAACAAAACCTTTGGTTTTTTTCCATAACATTTCTCCATTTAAAAAACTTATTAACTTGTTGGGAGAGGCAATCTGCCAGGGCCTTGAGCATTCCAAGTTTGTTTGTTTATTTGTTTGTTTATTTATCTGACAGACAGAGATCACAAGTAGGCAGAGAGGCAGGCAGAGAGAGAGGGGGAAGCAGGCTCCCCGCTGAGCAGAGAGCCCGACACGGGGCTCGATCCCAGGACCCTGAGATCATGATCTGAGCTGAAGGCAGAGGCTTAACCCACTGAGCCACTCAGGCACCCCAAGCATCCCAAGTTTTAAGTCACCTGCATGCTCTGGGTCCTGGCAGTTTAGCCTGGGGGAAGGGAATGCATCTATGCATGCTGCACTTAGAGGATTTGAGTCCTGGGGACAGTCTCCAGACTGCCCTTACGCCAATTACTGGTGTAGAATCCATGTGCGAAGAGAACTGGGGATCCTGGGGGAAATATTCCATTCCTTAAAAAGCTGTCAGTCTGAAGGCCACACAGGGGGGCCTGACCCTGACATTTGCTTTATCCAGGACCTAGATGGAGAGACCGCAGGGCACCAGAGACCCTGGAGGGGATGCCCTCCCTTCCCGGGAGGCCCTTAAAAGGGTTTAAGAATTCATGAGCTTCTCACTTAGTGGCTTGATCAATTAATTATTCAAGGCCCTTCACAGGAGCAGAGATGGCCCAGGACCCACCTGTCCTTTAGCAGGCACAGAGAATCCAGGGCAGTGATGGAGACAGTGAAATGCACAGGAAATCCTTCTGTCCTTTGAGGCCTGGCTGACTATCTCTCCTCTGCAACCTTTGCTGTGAGACCCATTTCTTCTGACCATTCGAATGCTCCAAGGTGATCACTTTCAAAAAGTGATTCCTCAGCGTCTCGCCCCCCGCCCCCCATGTCCGGCTCATGAGCCGGATTCCTCCTGAATCTCATTCTCAGGAAGACGGGCTGCAGTTGGGATTGTACATGCTTCCTGAACAACTCTGATGCCAGCTTCTTTTATCTTTATCTTAAGCTTTCTCCTCCCCAGCCTCCCCAAGACTCTTATCAAATTGCAATTCAATGCCGTTCCATTTAACAGGTATTTTCTGAGCACCTACACTTTGCTAGGCATATAATCTCTCATACATTGCTCCCAAACCTCAGAAAACATAGCCCCAGAGAGGTTAAGAACCTCGCTTGGGTCTCTCAGCAAATGTGGGCCAAGGCAGGATTTGAACCCAGATCCAGCTGATTGCAGAGTCCATGTGCCTTCTGTTCCCATCAGGGACCTATATTTTAATTAGACCAGCATGAAAACAAATCATCACAAAGTGATGAAGAAGTCATTCATTCATTCTCTAATTCAACGAGTATCCTGTTGATCCATTCAGTCTGCACTTCCAGAGCCCCTGCCATGTTCTGGGCCCTATAGCCAGGCAGAGCTTCAACAACAGAGACAAGGAGCTGCCATAGGGTCCCAAGCCCCACATTTAGGAAGGCTGAAGAGTCAGGCTTGCCAGAGAGAGTCAATTATCATATGGTTTCACTTATTTGGGGAGCATAACAAATAGCATGGAGGACATGGGGAGTTAGGAGAAGGGAGTTGAGGGAAATTGGAAGGGGAGGTGAACAATGAGAGACTATGGACTCTGAAAAACAATCTGAGGGGTTTGAAGCCGCAGAGGGTGGGAGGTTGGGGGAACCAGGTGGTGGGTATTAGAGAGGGCACAGATTGCATGGAGCACTGGGTGTGGTACAAAAACAATGAATATTGTTATGCTGAAAATAAATTTAAAAAATGATTAAAAAAAAAAAAAGAGTCAGGATTGCCTCTGGGCTCAGCCACCTGCTATCTGAAAGCCATCAGGGAAGCGACCTACATTTTCTGACCCAGAGTTTACTCATCCCTAAAAATGGAAGGATTGAATGAGATGATGGAAAGAGGGTCTAGCACTATACCTGGCACATAGTAGGTGTGCTGTCAATGGAAGGGGAGAAGGAAGTTTAGTTAAAGTCCACATGTGGTGCCAGGCTGGCTCAGTCAGAGGAACATGCAGTTCTTGATCTTGGGGCTGTGAGTTTCAGCCCGTGCTGGATGGAGAGATCATTTAAATAAATAACACTAAAAAAAAAAAAAAAGTCCACAGGGGAAAGGCAAGGTGTTAGCCTTATACAAGTGTTGCTCGTTTGCTTGTTTATTCTAGTTTAAACACGGGTTCTGCTAGAACAAGTTCACCAGAGGATTACAGAGCAAGAGATAGGATGGTTTCTTATTTATTCATGAAATGCACCAGCACCTAGCAAAAGCTTAGCTTAAATGAAGTATGCTGGGAACATTCCCTAAATGAACAAACTAATGAGCTAATAAGCATTTATGGTTGAATAAACAAAGGGATGAAATGAAGTCAGGGGCTTTAGGAAGTTAAAGCGTCTCGCTCTAGGCCCCCTCTCCCCTCCTTGGACTTACCTGCTTTCCTTTGCTGGTCCACACACATCAGGGTTGATTTTTAAAATGAGTGAGTGCCAGATGTCCGACCTTTACTTGTTGCGGCACTCTTTCCTCTTTGATTCAGGGCTCCCAGATCATGGGAAAGGAAAGGGAACTTGGGGCAGGATTCCTGGACTATTGCCATGCCCACATCTCCTAGCGCCATATCATATTATGGGCAGAGAGACCGTCCCTCATAATGAATCTTTCATTTACTCCAAAACAATGACAAAGCTCCTACCAAGAGCTAGGCACTGTGCCGGGCTCTCTAGCACGTGAACATGTCCTCCCAGGGTCCTTGTTCCACAGGAGGGAGATGTACCCTGTTGATAAATGAAGATGACTATTTCCTCAATGTAAGCACAAGACAGACCTGCACTGTCCAATACAGTAGCCACTGGCCATATGCGGCCACTGAGCTCATGAAATATGGCCAGTCAGCACAGCGATCAGACAAGAGAAGTAAAGCAAAGGAGAAGTTTAACTGGCCTTATTTGCAGCTGATATAATACTGTACCTTAAAAAACCCCTAAAGACTGCCCCCCCCAATAATTAGAAGTAATAAATGAATTCCATAAAGTTGCAGGAAATGCAATTAATGCCCAGAAATCAGTTGTATTTCTATACATTAATAACAAAATAGCAGAAGGAGAAATGAAGAACGCAATCTCATTTACAGTTGCACCAGAAAGAATAAAATAGTTAGGAATTAATTTAACCAAAGAGGTGAAACCACACCTGTACTGTGAATGCTTAAAACAAAGATGAGAGAAATCGAAGAGGACATAAACAAACGGAAGATAGAAGACTATTCTATGCTCATGGACTGGGAGAATGAGTATTGTTAAGATGTCCGTACGCACCAAAGCAGTCTTCGAATTTCATGCAATCCTTATAAAAAGACCAACAGCATTTTTCATAAAACTAGAACTAATAATTCTAAAACTTGTATGGAACCACAAAAGACCCCAAATAGCCAAAGCAATCTTGAGAAAGAAGAGCAAAGCGGGAGGCATCACAATCCCGGTATCATAATCAAAACAGTATGGTTCTGGCACAAAAATAGACACGTAGATCAGTGGAACAGAATGGAGAACCAAGAAGTAAACCTGAAATTATACGGCCAATTAATCTTCAACAAAAGAGCCAAGAATATACAATGGGGAAAAGCACAGTCTCTTCGATAAATGGTGCTGGGAAAACTGGACAGCTACATGCGAGAGAACGGAGCTGGACTATTTACCATATACAAAAGTAAATTAAATACAAACTAAAGACCTAAATGTGAGTCCTAAAACCAGAAAACTCCTAGAAAAGAACATAGTAATTTCTCTGCCATCAGAGCTAGCAACATTTTTCTAAATTTGTCTCCTAAGACAGGGGAAACAAAAGCAAAAATAAACACTTGGGACTACTTCAAAATAAAAAGCCTCTGTACAGTGAAGGAAACCATCAACAAAACCAAAAGGCAACCTACTGAATGGGAGAAGACATTTGTAAATGATACATCTGATAAGGGGATAATATCCAGAATATATAAAGAACTTGTACACCTCAACGCTAACAAACTAATCTGATTAAATACGGGCAGAGGACCTGAAGACGTCTTTCCAAAGGAGATATTCAAGTAGCCAACAGACACATGAAAACATGCTCAATGTCATAAATCAAATCGCACATCAAACCCCAGTGAAATATCACTTTACACCTGTCAGAATGGCTAGAAACAAAAAGACAAGAAATAACAATTATTAGGGAGGATGTGGAGAGAAGGGAACCTGATGCACTGTTGGTAGGAATGGAAATTGGAGCAGCCACTGCGGAAAACAGTATGGAGCGCCCTCAAAAAAAAAAAAAAAAAAAAAAAAAAAAGAAAGAAAGAAATACCGTACAATCCAGCAATTCCACTACCAAAGAAATTGAAAACACTAATTCAGAAAGATATATTTCCCCTTATGTTTATTGCAGCATAATTTACAAGGGCCAAGATATGGAAACAACCCAAATGTCCATCAATAGATGAATGGATAAGGAACATGTGGTGTGTATGTACACAATGGGATATTACTCAGCCATAAAGAAGAATGAGATCTTGCCACTTGTGATAATCTGGATGGACTTAAGAGAGTATTCTGTTAAGTGAAATAAGTCAGACAGAGGAAGACAAAGACCATATGATTTCACTTATACATGCGATCTGAAAGTCAAGACAAGTGAATAAACAAAGAGCAGAATCAGACCTATAATTACAGAGAATGAACTGATGGTTGCCAGGGGCACGGGGGCAGGAAACATGGGTGAAGGGAGCTGGGAGAGGCAGGCTTCCAGTTAGGGAATGACTAAGTCCCGGAAATGAAAGACACAGCATAGGGAACATAGTCCACGACACTGTAATAGCGACAGACGGCAGTTATACTTGTGGGAGTGTAGCGTAATGTATTGACATGTTGAATCACCACGTTGTACACCTGACACTAACACAACATTGTGCGTCAACCATCCTTAAAAAGAAAAAAGAAAGAAAAGGAAATAGGGCAAGTCTGAATTGAGACATAAGTATACAATACAGGATTTTGGAGACTTAGTATAAACAAGTAATGATTTTCACTATTGATTTCATGTTGGAATGACATTTTTTTTTGGATCTACCGGGCCAAATAAAATGTATGATTAAGATTGATTTCACTTGTTCCTTTTCACCTGTTTATGGGGCTGCTAGAAAATGTAAAGTTGTATATGGGTCTTGCGTTCTGTTTCTGGGAACGGAGCTCGTCTGCAGTGGCTGGGTGGGATGCAGGAGGGTGAAGGGGTCTGAGACAGCTCTGTGGCCTTTAAGGGTGGGTTGGCTGAGCAGAGAGGACAGGCAAGGTGGTCCAGCCCAGGGACAAGTTTCACCAAATAAGTCCACAGCTTCCCAAGTTGACAAAACAGAGAGGGATTTCAAATCCTGTCCCAGTTCTTTCCTTGACTGGGGAAGACGGCCACCGGTCCCACCCCAGCATCTCCATCCTCCGCAGGGAGCTGGGGTGCAGAATGCTTAGTCAGAAACCCATGCACGGCTGCCCGTGTCTCTCACACACAGAGAGGAAAGTGTCTGCCTCTCCCCAAGCCCCCAACTCAGTCTGGCCGAGATACCCCCACTTGCTTCCCTTCACAGGAAACTTGCCCAGCTCCAGGCACCGCCTCCAGAAGGTAAATGCTGTTTCTGCTTCCACTGTTGACTGTGCCTCCGGAGGCTGATGAACTGATTTTAACTAAAGCACTGATTGCATTGAGAGGAAGTGGTGGGGACAGTGTGGGTCTGCTGGGGAGGGTGGCAGGGCTGTGACGTCACAGGAGGGCGCTTCCTCTGCCAGCTCTGCCTGCCCCCGGGCAGCTGCTTCCCATCCTCTCCCCCAGGAAGTCACATGGATGGAAGATGTTGATTGGTATCACACAGCCACCAGGCTGCCCCCATTTTCCCGGACATCCATTGCCCAAGCCCTTTTGTGCCCACTCCTTGGCCACTCCAGGCAGAAGCCCTGCCAGGCCGAGGTGTCTGCATGTGGGAGGCACCGTTCAGGGAGCAGAGCAACTTGTCCAAAGTCATGAGCTAAGAAGCAGAGGGGCGGGACTTGAACTCAGCACCTGGCCTGGTGCTCTGTTGTCTGGCCCCGCTTCATAGCCCAACCCCCAGGGGAGTAAGATGTGTCCCTGGGGACTTCCAGGGTCAGAGACCAGCCACGTTTGGCCTCTGATTCTACCTAGACAGCTGTGATCTCTGGGAGCCTCAATTTCTCCATTGTGTCAAACGGGGCTAACATCACCGAGTCTACAGGGCATGAGAATTGGATGGAAACCAGCACCTCTAACGGAGCCCAGCACATGCCCTCCTGTGTGTGGCTCCTGGTGACATCCTGGCCAGCCTCTGCTCCTGGGCATGGCTTTCCCACCCTCCTGGGTCTGCCCCTGCCACCCTATGCAGATTGCTCTTTGCACTTCCTTCTGCCGAGGAACTGTTTTGACAAATCCAAAGAGCCCAGTTCCCTCTCCCTCCCAACCTTTGTCCTGTCCCTTCTGCCTGGAACCTGTTCCTCCCTCCTGTCCCTGTCCTTCCCTGCCCGCACCCTGCTTATCCCTCGTGGCTCCATGCAGACATCCCCTCCTCCAGGAACCTGCCAGGGACTGGGTGATGCCGTTTCTGTTTCCACCCTCATCAGAGCACTCATTCCTTACCTTGTGTCTCTCCCTACACCACAAAAGCCCCTGGAGGGTCCACACCCGGCTTCCTCACCTCTGGGATCCCAGCAGCTATCTCCCAGATCTGAGACCAGAGGGAATAGATGACTCTGGGACCTGGCCTGGCTTGGATGCTGTGGGTTGAATTATGTCCCTCCAAAAGATATACTGAAGTCCTAATCCCCAGTACCTGTGCAAGGGCCCTGACTCCAAAGGAGGGTCTTGGCAGGTGTAATTAAGCTAAAACATGGTCATTAGGGTGGGCCTTAATCCCATGTGACTGTCCTTGTAGGAAGATATGAAGCCGTGGTCATGTGATGATGGGGCAGAGACAGAGACACCCAGCTGCAAGTCAAGGAAGCTCAAGGACAGCCAGCTGCCACCAGCAACTGGGAAGAGAAAGAGGGGTGTCCGCCTAGAGTCTCAGAAGGAGTCCGATTCTGCTGACACCCTGATTTCAGGCTTCCAGCCTCCAAGACTGTCAGAGACTCTATTTCTGTTGTTTCAAGCCACGCGGTTTGTGGTTCTTGGTTACAGCAGCGCTGGGAACCTAATAGGGATGCCCGGCTCTGCCGCTGATGGGAGGGTGATGTGCTCATTGCTCCAGTTTCTTACAGTCATTATGGGACTCACCCTGCAGAGTTGGGAGCCATGTAAACGAATAAACAGTGTGAAGCCTGGGAAACACGAGGTACTGTAGAACGCTTAGCTGCTCTTACGCTCTGTAATAACAGGAGCTCAAACATTTATGTTGAAAAAATAAGCTGATAAAAGCCACGCAGTGGGTGATGCAGAATTGTTCATTCCCTTTTCCTTGCCGCTCCCCTGGGACAGCGGCCACTGAAGTTTGGAAACTGAGAGGGGAGGTATATTGTTTGTGTCTGTTCAGCAGACATTCTCTCTCTTCTGATGACAACATCCCCAGTTTCCTTGGGTCATCCCTGTCCTCAGCTCTCTGTCCACGTGGCCCCTCCAGGACTGATGCCACCCCCAAGCTGCCACAGGAATTTGATTCAGGAGTGAACACGCAATCCCAGGTTGGTCCAATGAGACTTAGCCCTAGCGTTCCACCTGGAAAGAGAAGCTGTCTTTCTGTGAAGTTGCTAAGCTGGTAGAATGCAGATCTGGAGGGGCTAGTGGTCACCTTCTTACCCAAGCGCACCCACAGGGAAGCAGAGCTGAGATGAAGGAAGAAAGTTCCCAGGGCCATCATCTGAGCGCCTGGATCCTGTGGTGCCTGAAGGTGCATCTACCTCTGTACTTCCCCGCTCCTGGAGAAAATAAATACAAGTTTTGTGTCCTGAAACCAAAACATCTGGCTCAATATTGAAATTCATAGCAGAAGTGGGGTATTGCAGAACCTAAAATGAGGAGTCCGCTGAATGGGAACTGGTGTGAAGCAGAGACAGTCTTTCAGTCTACAGTGGGGAAGTTATTTGGAGCCAGCCAGCTGGTTGAGAGTCACTTGCCTCTCCTGGGATAAGGGCCGTGTACTTGCTGGTACTCGCTTTAAGAGGAATGTTGGAGAAAGGATATTAGAGCAAGCTTGTCGTGGACTTCAGTAAGTTCTTACAAGAAAGAGATGAGCTTTGCTGGAAGCTGGCCCACCCCAGACATGTTGGGGGAATAAAAGGTGCATTTCCTGAGAGAGTTTTTCTGCCCAGGGTTAATAATACAAGTTGACTGAGAGACAGATAAGAGAACGGGGGGAAGCTTGTTTCCCATCTGTAGAATTTGCAAGCCATGGCCTGGATGCCAAGACCCCCAGCACAAGCAGAATTCTAACTTTGGCTGCTGATCTGAGGACTTCCCCTGAAACAAACAGACCAGTCTCTTAATGAACTTTTCAGGTCATTGGGCTTCTAGAGAAATCCCAGTAGTGGACAACTGAAAGCCTGAGTTGCTTGTCCCTGGAGGCAGTCAGGGGGCCTTGAACCTCCTTGATCAGAAATTGGATTGCCAGAGACACACAGCATTCAAAGGAGCATCCTTCTTGACCCAACAGTGATGGTCAGCACATGAGGAGGATCTCCTCAGAGAATGGACGAGGGACAGCCAGAAGTGACCGCCGAGGACTTGTTCATTGCCAGGAGGGAGTCCCTGTGATCCTCCCTAAGGTAAACAATAGGAACTAGTAGTAGTCTTATCTTGCTTCTCCTTGTCTTCTTTTCCCAAAGGGAGTTTTGTTATAATTTTTCTTTTTCTGTCTCCACTGTTGTAGAAGAGATGTGTTAGAAGAGAGATTTAATGTATCATTCAGCCGTACGGTAGCTGGGCATCTGGAGATCATAATCAGAACTAATCGAGATTCATGAAATTCACTCAAGAGTTGTGGATTTGGATCTGGATCTGGACGTGGCTTTAGGTTGTCTCAGGCTGGGGGAAAGGTCAGTGCCGGATTGTACGTGATTTCATCGCATCCTGTTGGGTGGAGACATTGTGAAGGTGTGGGAAAGCTGTGGTATGTGCAGGTTGGGGACTCAAAGGGCAAGGTGGAGTTGACATGTTGTTTTTACACTCCCCCATCCATCCTTGCCTTTTCTGTTCTTGGAACCCTGTTTCTCCTGTGAGGAAAAGACCTTCCCAGCCTCACACAGAGTGTCTGATAGGAATGACAGCTTCTCTGCCACCCACCTTCTAGCCTTTGGGCTCACTCCGTGATCCAAAACCTAGACAATCCGTGATTACATCCCAGAGTCCTTCGGGGGTAGACAGATTAATTCCAACAAAAGTCAAGAGAGTACTTCCTCTGCAACTACTAGGGAAAAGATGTTCCATTTCCCGGAGGCCATGAAGGGGATAGAAGGCAGGTCTAGAGCAGCTGATAGCTTCTTCCTCCTACGAAGGGAGAACCTGCCTGAAGGTAGAGGTCATCAGAATGCAAAGACAGAGTAAGACAGACAGGACAGCAGTCTCTGAGCCCCTGGCACTCTGGAATCCTGGAACCTGCAGCAAAGTGAGCCAGTAAATCTTCTCTTTTGCTAGTCAGCTTGAACTGAGTTTTTGCCATTACAGTTGAAAGAATCTTGACACAGAAGAACTCAAGCTCATTCTTGAGGTGAGGGCATTTGGAATAAAAGAGCCCTGGGAATTTCTCTAGGGTTTAGATCTTCAGTGTTCTTCCCACTCTGACCCATGTGAATGACTCAGAAAACTCCCCATCACTAACGACAGTATTTCCACAGCTGTGTGAACCCAACAGAAAAGTGGACCTAGTTAGCCACTGAGGTGTAGAAATCATCACTGTTGGACTGAATTTAGCTTTTCCCCCTCCCATACGGGGTGTATATGAGTGAATATAAGTATCTTTGAGCTCTAGAAGGTTGTTCTTTATTTTGACGTCATTTCAAATACCAAAGGGCCATGAGAATACCACGAATCACTCCCATATACCACCCAGATTCAACAATGATTAACATTTGGCTGCATTAGCTTTATTATTCTCTCTCTCTAGATATCCAAATCATTAATTTTTTCTTGAACTACCTGACATGAAGGTTTCAGATATTGGGCATCTCTAATCCACAAATAGGTATGGTGTGTTTTTAAGGACAAGACTATTTCTTATAGTATGATGCTCAAAACCAGACAATTTAACATTGATATAATATTATTATTTAATCTATAGGATTTATTCAAATTTCATCATTTGTCTTAATGTCTTTGGGGTCATTCTTATTCTAATCCAGAACCCCACTTTGGTATTAAGCATTGCTTTTAATTTTCATTGCTTTTTCTTCTCCTTTAGCCTGGAATGTTTCATGAGTTTATCTTTGTTTCTCTGGACACTGGTATTTTTGTTTTGTAGAGTGTTCCTTACTTAGCTGGTGTCTTAGTCTGCTTGAGTTGCTGTAACAAAATACCATAGACCCGGTGGCTTATAAATGACAGAAAATTATTTTTCACAGTTATGGAGGCTGGAAGTCCCAGATAGAGGTGTCATCTGATTCTGTCTCTGGCAAGGCCCTGCTTTCTGGGTCACAGATAACTACCTTCTTGTTGTGTCCCCACATGCGGAGAGAGACAGAAAGTGTACTTGGTGTATCTTCCTATAAGAGCATTGATCCCATCATGAAGGCCCATCCTCATGACCTCATCTAAGCCTGATTACCTCTGAAGTCTCTATCTCCTTGGTTTAGGGCCCCAATATACACACTTGAAGGGACATAATTTACTTCAGAGTAACTACATTTTTTTGATGTTCACATTGTCTCAGATTTCTCCATTGGAAACCCTTTCAAGTTGGTTTACTTTAGTTTCTGTGTCCTTTTTACATTTTCTTTCTTTCTTTTTTTCTTTCTTTCTTTCTAGCACTTATATATTTTTAAGACACAATTTGATGTTAAAGACTCATGTCATACTTTTTTTGTCCCAGCTTGAAGACTGACATTTTTCAAAGAAGCTTTAGTTTCCTTCAGTGTGATTGGTGTTTAGAAATTAAGATCTAGCAATCTTTGGGCTTCTGAACCCAGAGTGGAGCAACTTTTGAGACTCTCATAAGCTTTCTAGAAGCTCAGAGACCTTGGGGAAGCTCTTGGTCTCTCATCTATAAAATGCAAATATTTTCCAGTGTTTCAACCATTTTATTGTTAGCGACTGGGTGCTCTATTCAAAGAAGCCCAAAGGGGAAAACAGATGCGACAAGGTAAGTCTTTGAGAAATTAGTTGGTTTCTGTTTTTTTGGGGTTGTGGGAAATATCTCAATAAGAGCAAAGAGGGACTTGTCCCCTTCCCTGTCCCAGTAGGATGGGCAGTCAGGCTTTGAGTTCTAAAGTGGGGACTCTCTTGGCTCAAAGAGGATTTAATGGCTTTTGTGTTTCATAATTAAGTTCGTTCTTCTCACAGTGGGAGGGGTTGTTTATTTCTGAGCTTTGAGGAAGGGTATGAAGTGGCCATGAGATTGGAAAGGGGCAGATTTTACATGTTCCCAGAGTGGAGATGCCTGAGCTCTGTTCCTAAAAACAGCCTCCAGCCATGGGGGTGGTGAATACAGGTGCCACAAAGCAGGGAGCTAGGTCTCTCCCCAAATTTTATGGTTTAAGTAAGCTTTGGGTTTTCTGGTATAACTGAAGGGAGAAGGAAGGAGTCCTCCAGTGTTAGATACCAGATGCTTCTTAGAAACTTTACTGAGAAGAACTCAGAGCTGGATCTGATTTGATTTGATTTGATTTCTTAAATGTGGAATTTTGTGTTTATATGTGTTGGTTGAGAGTTATCAATACTTAGCATATAGATGAAAGGAGAGTTCTCTTGTTGAAGAGGGATATCCAAGGGTGTATGGAATTTTCCATATTCTGTAAATGCTCTGCTGAGTTTTGACATGTGGCATCACCATGCCCACTCCTGGGTGTTGCAGTGGTGACATCTCAGGACCTGGAATCCAAAGTTTTATTTGTAAAGTGAGAATAATGACAGTACATCAGAAGGTTTTTTTATGAATGTTAAATAAGAGGATCCATGAACTGTGCTTCCCATAGAATGTGCTCAATAAATAATAAATCTTAGTTTACTAGTTAATTGACTTCTTTTTTATTCATTCATGGGGATCCAGGTCCTTGCTCTTCTCTATGTGTTCTTAAAGCACTGGCCTGCTTGATCCACTCCCTGGTCTTTGGCTCAAAGTGTCCTGTAGACAAGGGTCCCAAGTAAATGCCAAAGCCGTAATAAATTGGCCATCTTCAGTTTTTCTATAGGGAGTTCTTGTCTCATCCTCCACTTCAACCAACCTTGACATCAACAAGGTGGGGGTAGGCTTGGACATGAGTAGTTCAGCCTCGGGCTCCACCTTGCCTTATTGGCCAGAAAGGTGCCATCTTGCATTGTTCTAGAAAGAGTTCTCTGCCACCTGATGGGTCATAGCTGGGTATTGTTGGCATCCTGCCTTCTCTTGGGGTTGTACACCCCAGGAAGCCTGGGAGAAACAAGCATGCAAAGCAGAAGAGAATCCCAGGACCATGACCTTGATTCCCAGTACTGGATATTAAGCTAACTAGGTAATTGTTTTTCAGGCGGAAATATCATCACTTTGGGTATCTGCTGATGCATTCAATCCAAGTGAGCCTGCATTGTCACCATGGATGCCTCCATGGACCTGCTGACTGAGGCAGCACATCTGTCCATTCCACACTAGGCGGGAGTTGTAAGTTTTTAAGATGAGGCCCTGGGGAAGGTTTTGCTGCTAATGAACTGGACGATAGTGATGTGAAGGTCTGTGTCCACATCACGCCACTGGGACTCAATCCAAAACTGTTTTTCAATTGCCACAGTGGTGACCTAAGCCTCAGAAGTAGCATGTGGGCAAGAAAAGCAGCTGACATCACAACACCTTTCCAGGTGTTTTCTCTAGACACCCTCAGAGGAGGCTGGTGTGGTAGAAAGATCACCAGCCAGACAAGAGGCTTAGGGCCTCACCCTGCTGTACAGCAGCTGGTCGAGAGGCCCCAGACTTCCTCTTTCTAGTAAGGCTAGGTTAATGGTCAGTGAGCCTTTCAGAGGCAGTACAGAGCCGAGGTCAGGAGTGCCTGAGACTGACTCAGCCTGTCACTGTCTTCTGCCTCTCTGCACTGTACTTTTCTCTCTTGTAAATGGGGATGATCACAGTACCTGTGTCATTGGTAATTTGAGGATAAAATGAGATGATGAATTAAAGCAAATGCTCATACATAATTTTTAGGAGCCTTTTCTGCTTTATTTCCTATGCTGTTAACCTGGGCTCCACAAATGGTCTACATTTCCTGCAGAGAGAGTCTGAGGCTATTCTGGAGTTGCTTACCATGTCCTTCCTTTCCATATTACCTCCACAGAGACCCTGTTCCATCCCCAGCTCTGGCACCAGGAGTCCTTGTGATCCTGCCCATAGCTTAATGGATATCTAACTGCAAGGGGGCCCATTAGATGCTCCCTCTCTTAAGAATTTGGCAGTGAGGTGAAGGCTGGGTTATCAGTCATGGGGGGCTAGGCAGAGTTAGTCCTGAGGGAGAACACAGATGGCAAGTGGAGAGCAAGATATGAGAAGCCACACAGGCTGGGAGAGATAAATGTAGAGATTGGGTTGAGTTAGAGGTAGAAGGGATAGGGAGTGCAAAATTAGTATGTAAGTTCAGCTGCCATGGTGGAAAACCAAAATAACACTGAATTAAACAAGACTGAAGCATATTTTCTCTCACAAAGTAGTTCAAGTTGGTTGATTTACCTTTACTCACAAAGTTACTTGGGTGTAGGCTCCTTCCATCTTGCTATTGTACCATCTCTTGGTGTTGCCCTTGACCCCATGGTCCAAGACCCCTACCCCCACCCTATGTCTGCCCTCTAACTATCCAGTTGCAAAGAGGAGGTTGACACATTTCCAGTATCCAGGTACTCTCTACCTTTGTTATCCATGACCTTTCCTTTGACTTGAGACCCATATGTATTTTGCCTCTTCTGAATATGTTTCTATTCCTTGTAGTCAATATGTCTCTAACACATCCTAATTCTTAGAAAAAAAATAAGTCAATGGGTCAAATCTTACTTTAAGTTTCCTCTTTACAATTCAGAATCAGAAATGTACATGCTATTGTTAAGATTCTCAAGGGTACGAAGCACCTTAGCTCAGACATCAGGCTTGTCCTGCCCATTACAAGACTGTGAAAACTGATATTATTTATCTTTATACTGTCAAAAGTATGGCAGATAACATTAAAAAATATATATATATTTGAAACATTTGAAATACATATATATTTTCATTGTAGGTAATTCCTTTTTACCCTACAATCTTTCTACCCCTAAAAGTAGACTAGGTGGCTGAGGCTTATGGCCTCAAGGGAAATTATTGATCTCTGAGAGAACAAAGTTGTCAATGGACTTTATTATTTTTATTATTTTATATTTTATTTTATTTTATATTATTTTTATATTTTATAGTCAATGGAGTACATTATTTTTATACTCATAGCTAAGCAACAATCACAAAAGCCAAGGTTTCAATTGATTATAAAAGCGAGTATCTTGTTTAAGTTCCAAAGGCATCTTTTAAAAGATAACACTGTTTGGCAATTGGAAAATGGCATGAAGGAGGGCACAGAAGTTGAGAAAGAAGCTGGGAGCAAGTTACAGCCTGGAGATAGCTGTGATGACATGATGGATAGAATCAGTGGTTTCCAAAGGCATTTCTGAAAGATGGTTAGGAGGTGGAGCCAACAGGACTGGGAACTGATAAGGTATGGGAGACTGACCTAAAAAGATGATGCTGGGTTTCTGGTATGGCCAACCAAGTGGGTTGTTTTGCCATTTTTGAGGCGAGGATCCTGGGAGAGGAGAAGGGAAGAAGGTGAGATTCCATTGTTAAGCATGATGTTTTTGAGGGTTTGATGCACCATCCCAGTGATGATGTCTGGTAGGCAGGCAGACCTGCAGTTCTAGGGCTCAGAAAAAAATCCCAGAATGGAGAAAGAGAGGTTGAAGTAGGGCTCCAGCAGACAGATGTCTGATTCCAAAGCTCGTGAGCATAGATGCTCATAGACTGGTGAGATGAGACTGAGTAACCTGGAGGGATTGTGTATATATAACATCTACTGCACAAGTCTGGGCATGCCATACACTGTGCTAGATACTGAGTATTCCACAGTTAGTAACTTCATCCATGGTCCCTTCCCTTATGGGTGTAGTGGGTCTTGCCTACTTTCAAGACTCAAGAATCTATGGCTAAATATGTGTTAAACATATATGTATGTATTTCTGTCATCTTGGGAAATTAATCCTTCCTAGGGATTTCCAATAGGACAGAAAAAGCCTGCATGAATCATCTGTGCATAGCAAATAAAGCCACCAATTGTGGTAACAGGCTCTCCAGCATGGCTTAAAACATAACAATGTTGCTGTTCAAAAAAATCCCATGTAGCTTTGCAATCAAATCTATCACGACCTCATGAAAGACAGGATTGTTGGAAACAAGATAAAGCAACAATGCTGGAGACAAGTGTTTGAGTAAAAAAGTGACCAATCTGGGGTGCCTGGGTGGCTCAGTTCATTAAGACTCTGCCTTTGGCTCAGGTCATGATTTCAGGGTCTGGGATCAAGTCCTGCGTTAGGATCCCTGCTCAGTGGGAGTCTACTTGTCCCTCTCCCTCTGCTCCTCCACCCACTTGTACTAGCTCTCTCTCTCTCTGTCTCTCACATAAATAAAATCTTAAAAAAATTAGTAACCAATCCTTAGACAATGCTGAGCAGCAGTGCTCAGTATTCAGTCCCATACTGGACTGTAGAGGAGACTTTCTAGGCCTCCACTAGGAAGAAGAACTCCTGAGGGTTGTCGATACTCAGCAGAGCACTAAGGGTAAGATGTGACACAGGAATTCCATTCGTATGTGTGTGTCTTTGGAAAATGGAAAATAAAAATATGATGTAAGGAAGCAAGTGCAGAAATACTGGTGGAAGCAATGCTAGAATAGGAAAGAAAAGGAAACACACCCAGGCAGAAATACTGATGGAAGCAATGCTAGAATAGGAAAGAAAAGGAAACACACCCAGTGCTCACCAGTTAAGGAATGTATAAATAAACTAGGATATATCCATAGTGCGGTGTGACTGAAGCACTCTGAAAACGAGGTGGTGTTCCAAGCACTGACACATAAGATTTCTAAGACATTAAAGAAAAATTACTCACATTCTGTATTGTTATAAGGCACAGAAAGTCAAATCTATCCTTTTCAGCATACACGTCTGTGAGTTTTGACACATGTAGGCAGTTGTGGAAGCCCCACCACTGTCAAGATCTAGAAGAATTCCATCATCTCCCCAAAGTACCTCTCACCATGTTCCTTTGTAGACAGCCACTCCCACACCCCCAGTCATAAGCACCCACAGACCTGTTATCTACCCATACAGTTTTGTCTTTGTAAGAAGGTCCTAGAAATGGAATTCTGGAGTATGCAGCCCTTTGCGTCTGGATCCTTTCACTTCACCTAATGAATCTGAGGTATAACCATGGTGCTGTGTTTCAGCAGTTCCTTCTGTTTTTAATGGTTGAGAAAAACATTCCACTACATGCATGTACCAGATTTTTTATCCATTGTCCACCTAAGTAACTTGAAGTGACTGTCCTTCCTTCCTTCCTTTCTTCCTTCCTTCCTTCCTTCCTTCCTTCTTTCTGTCTTTCCCCTCACCGTCCCTCTGTCCCTCCTTCTCTCTCTCTCTTTCCTCCTCCTCCCCCTGCTTGGCAATTACAAACAAGCCACTATAAACATTCGTGTACAGATTTTTAAAATTGAGCTATAACTCA
Organism: Lontra canadensis; assembly: GCF_010015895.1. NCBI lineage: Eukaryota > Metazoa > Chordata > Mammalia > Carnivora > Mustelidae > Lontra > Lontra canadensis. The sequence goes on from NW_022631092.1 coordinate 797,582, forward strand.
TGTCTCTTAAAATTTACCATATTAAAGCATTCAATTCTGTGGTTTCTTGTGTATTCACAGAATTGTGCAGTCATCATCACCGTCTAATTCCAGAACACTTTTATCACATGCATATGAATTCATTAGCATTCATTATTCATTATTCATTATTCAATAGTATTTGCTCCCAATTTCTTCCTTCTCTCAGCTGTGGCAACCATTAATCTGTTTTCTCCTTCTATGGATTTTCCTATTTAAGACGTTTCGTATGAATGGAATCACACACTATATGGCCTTTTGTGTCTGGCTTCTTCACTTAATGTTTTCAAGGGCCATCATTGTTGTAGCGTGTATCACTATGATGTTTCTTTTTATGGCTAAAAATACTCCATTGTATGAACAGACTACATTTTGTTTACCTATTCATCAATTGATGGGTATTTGATGTTTTCATTATGGGGTTGTTGTGAGTAATTCTGCTATGAACACTTATGTGTAAATTTTTGTATAGATCTATGTTTTCATTTCTCTTAGGGTAGGATTGTTGGCTATGATGGTAACTCTGTATTTCAATTTTTAGAACTGGCAAACTGTTTTCCAAAGTGGCTGCATCATGGAACAATCTCTAGAAAGATTACATATTAGGCCACAGAACAAGTCTGTACAGATTAAGAAAGACTAAAGTCATACCATGCTTCTTTCTGACCACAATGCTATAAACCTAGAAGTGAACCACAAGAAAAAATCTGGAAAGAGCATAAACACAGAAGTTGAATAACATCCTACTAAACAATGAATGAATCAACTAGGCAATCAAAGAAGAAATTTAAAAAATCACAAGGAAACAAATGAAAGTGAAAACAGAACAGTTCAAAATCTTTGGTATGCAGTGAAAGTGGTTCAAAGAGAGAAGTTTATAGCAATACAGGCCTAGCTCAAGAATCAAGAAAAATATATTTTAAAAAAGCAGAAGCAAATGATATAGAAATGAAAACAAACAAACAAACAAAAAAACACAATAGGACAGATCAGTGAAACCAGGAGCTGGCTCTTTGGAAAGATCAACAAAACTGATAAACCTCTCGCCAGACTCATAGGGAAAAAAAGAAAAAAGAAAAGAAAGAGAGAGAGAGAAGACCCAAATAAACAAAATCACAAGTGAAAGAGGAGAAATAAAAACCAGTACCACAGAAATACAAACAATTGTAATATAATATTATGAAAAATTATATGCTAATAAAATTGAAAACCTAGAAAAAACTGGATAAATTCCTAGAAACATATAACCTACCAAAACTGAATCAGGAAGAAATAGAAAATTTGAACAGGCTAATTACCAGTAATGAAATTGAATCAGTAATTAAAAAAAAAAAAACCAAAACTCCCAATAAATAAAACTCCCAGACCAGATGGCTTCACAGGCAAATTCTACCAAACATTTAAAGAAAAGTTAATACATATTCTTCTTAAACTATTCTGAAAAATAGAAGAGGAAGGAAAACTTCTAAGTCATTCTGTCAGTAACACATTATCCTGTTGCCAAACCAGTTAAAGATATCACCAAAAAAGAATATAGGCCAATATCCCTCTGATGAACATAGATACAAAAATCCTAGCAAGTTGAATCCAATGATGCATTAAAAAAATCATTCACGACAATCAAGTGGGATTTATTCCTGGGATGCAAGGGTGGTTCAATATTTGCAAATCAGTCAATGTGCTACATCACATCAATAAGAGAAAGGACAAAAACACACGTATGGCTATTTCAATAGAGATAGGAAAAACATTTGACTAAGTATAACACCCATTCATGACAAAAACTCTCAACAAAGTGGGTTTAGCAGAACATACTTCAACATAATAAAGCCCATCTATGAAAAACCCACACTGGACATCATACTCAATGGGGAAAAACAGAGCTTCTCCTCTAAGGTCAGGAACAAGACAAGGATGTCTACTCTCACAGAACTGGAAGTCCTAGCCACAGCAATCAGATGCAAAGAAATAAAAGACATCTAAATCACTAAGATAGAAGTAAAACTTTCACTATTTGCAGATGATATGAGACTTTATATAGGAGACCCTGAAAACTCCACCCAAACACTCCACTAAAACACTGTAAATGAATTCAGTCAAGTTTCAGGATACAAAAATCAATGCACAGAAATCTGTTGCGTTTCTATGCACTAATAATGAAGCACCAGAAAGAGAAATTAAGGAAAAAAATCCCATCTATAATTGCACCAAAAATGACTAAATATCTAAGAATTAACTTAACCAAAGAGGTGAAAGACCTGTATTATGAAAAGTATAAAACAATGATGAAAGAAATTGAAAACAAAACAAAGAAATGGAAAGATATTCCATGCTTATGGATTAGAAGAACAAATGTTAAAATGTCTACAAACCAAAGCAATCTACAAATTTAATGCAATCTTTATCAAAACACCCAACATTTTCCACAGAACTGGAACAAGCAATCCTAAAATTTTTATGGAACCACAAATAACCAAAGCAATCCTGAAAAACAAAACAAAACAAAACAAAACTCGAGGTATCACAATTCCAGACTTCAAATTATATCACAAAGCTATAGTAATCAAAACAGTATAGTACTGACATAAAAATAGACACATAGATCAATGGAACAGAATAGAAAACATAGAAATAAACTCAAAATTATATGGTCAATTACTCTCCCACAAAGGAGGAAGGAATATACAGTGGGAAAAAGTCCGTCTCTTCAAAAGTGGTCTTGGGGAAACTGAGAAACTACCTGCAAAAGAATGGAACCGGACCATATTTTTATACCATGCGCAAAAATCCTTAGGTGCATTTATGTTTACAATTGTTGTCTTCTTGATGGATTCACTCTATTCTCACCATATAATGTCTTTCTTTGTCTTAATTACACTTTTTTTGGTCTTAAAGTCCATTTTGTTTGGTATTAGAAGAGGCACTCCAGATGTCTCTTGATTCCACTTTGCATAGCAGATTGCTTTCTATTTTTTTATTGTCAACTTATTTGTGTCTTTGTATCTAAAGTATGTCTCTTGTATATAGAATATACTTGGATGGTGGTTTTTAAATTCATTTTGCCAATCTCTGCCTATTAATTGGAGTGTTTAAAGCATTTACATTTAATGTTGTTACTGATAGGGTAGAATTATGTCTGCTATTTTCGTATTTGCTTTGTCTGTGTCTTAGGTCTTTTTTATTCCTTTATTCCTCCATTATTTTGTATTAAATAGATATTTTCTAATCCCATTTTATTTCCCTTGTTTCTTAATATCTATCTATATGTATTAGTACTATATATATTGTAATCCAGTCCAAATTAATACAAATTTAATTTTTATAGTCCACAAAGTCTTTGCTCCTATATAGCTCTGTTCACTTTCCTCCTCCCTTGTGCTATTTTTTCCCTCATGCTATTATTATCCTACACATTCCATCTTTATATATTTTATGTCCATAAACACAGATGTACAATTTTTGCTTTGTGCAGTTTTTAAAATCAGATAGAAGGGGGAGAAAATGACACAAAAAATACATGTTTGTCATCTTTTATGGTTACCATAGAGTTATGTTTACCAGTGCTCTTTATTTCTTCATGTGGACATTTGGACTGGGGTTATTGTCTCCTGTCCTTTCCTTTCAGCCAGTCAGATTATCTTTAATATTTCTTGTAGGAAAGGTCTGGTAGCAACCAATTATCTAAGTTTTTTATTACCTGAGAATATCTTAATTTCCGTATCTATAGTTTAGGATTTTATAGCAAACTATACACATAGTTTTGCTGGATACAGAGTTCTTATTTGATAGTTTTTAACTTTCATCACTTTGAATATATTATCCTACTGCCTTTAGGGCTCCATGGTTTCTCTGAGAAATCATTGATTAATCTTACTGAAAATTACTTGTATTTTTGCTGCTTTCAAGATTCCCTCTTAGTCTTTGGATGTTGAAAGTTGGATTATGATATATATGTGTAGGCATGGAAAGTTTTGAATTTATCCCCTTGGAGTTTGTTAGGTTTCTTAAATGTACATATTAATGTTTTTCATCAAAATTTACCAAGTATTAAGCCATTCTGTCTTGAAATATACTTTCCGTTCTTTTCTTTATTTTCTCTTCTTCTGCTCCCATTATGTGTATGTTGCCACATTTGATGGTGTTCCACAGTTTTCTGAAGCTTTGTTCATTCACCTTAACTTACTCTCCTTTTAAACTCTTTTTGGGGCACCTGGGTGGCTCAGTCTGGTAAACATCTGCCTTCAGCTCAGGTCATGATCCCAGGGTCCTGGGATTGAATCCTGTGTCAGGCTCCCTGTTCAGTGGGGATCCTGCTTCTCCCTCTCCCACTCCTCCTGCTTGTGCTCTCTCACTGTCAAATAAATAGGTAAAAACCTTTGTAAAAAATAAACTTTTTAAAATTTCTGTTCCTCCGAATAGATAATCTCAATAAAATGATCTAGAAGTTTCCTGTTTCTTTCTTTTATCAGTTATTTGTTACTTCACACTTGTTAGCCTGGTGGCAGGATTAACCATGCAATTAGAAGTGAAAAATGAAAATTTGGGGCACTCTGGTTAAAAAAGTTACTGAAAATTTTAAGCTGGTGACATCAGAGTGTTAAACCAACTACAGGAACCACAGAACATGTGCCTTCTGTGATGCACACTTCACATGCAGAAGTATCACTTCTGCCTCTGGTGGGGTTTGGAAGACTTTTTTTTTTTTTTTTTTTTTCATTTTGACTAAGCCTTAGTTTTAGGCAAAAGCTCTGTCCCTAGGTGTTGGGTGTGGGGCTTCTCAGTGATCTTGCCTACCTCCAACTGGGTTTGGTCAGTGGACAGTGATCATGCACCTTCCCCAAAAGCAAAGGACTTTTTTTTCCCCCCTTTTTCTCCAGCTATAATGGATTTTCACCAGTGCCCCAAAGGTGATGAGGTTTATTATCCTATGGCAATAATTGGTTGTTCTCTGACCTCAGCTCTCAAGAAAAGTTATGAATTTACAGATTGTCTGACTTTTTGATGTTGTGAAGATGGAAGCAGTGTTCTTTCCATTTTCCTGTGTCTTAATTGGAGACTGGAAGTCAAGAGTGTCTAAAAAACTTTTAAGTATGGCAAGTTGCAGTTCAATGAATCTTATCATGCAGCTACAGCAACTGTCAATCCCAGAATTCTTGTTTCATCTCAATTCTTCCTACCCCAGTAGAATTATTTTGCAGTAAATCCTATACCTTATCAAAATTTAAACATAATATGTCATTATAAGATATTTTAAGTCAATAAATATATCACAGCAGTGACATAATAACTCAGCATGAGCAAATTCTCTCTCTTGCTCTCTCTCTCTCTCAAATAAATAAATAAAATCTTTAAAAATAATGAGAAGGAAGGGATTGGGTGGGAGTCCAGGGTGACATAAGTTTTATCTTGAATGTCTTTATTAACAATGAGAATATAGTCCTGTATTGTTGTATAATCTAAAAAGTATGAAAAGGAAACAGGAAATGAAAAGAATAAAGACAGGCTTTGGGATTTGACATGGGTTTGAATCTTAACCCCACTGCTGACCATATATGTATGACCTTGGGCATGTCATATCACCTCTGGGGCTAAGATGTGGGGTGGAGGATAGAGATGGGGAGTTTCGGGGGTCAGATAAGAATCTCTTACAAGATTTAGAGGATTTACTGACCCACCCTATGTAATCTTCCTGACATAAAGCAGGCACTCAATAAATGTGAGGAACCTAATTTCCTTCTGGGTCTCACCCAATGTAGAATTGTGAACAGGTGCAAATGCACTGAAGAATATGAAATCCTAGTTCTAATGGGCTTCTTCTGCCCCTGTGTGGTGTGTTTAAGTTATTGCTGGGATTTTTCTAACCCATGGAAAAATGAAAATGAACACTACTTATTTTCCTCTTGAACTAGAATTCAACTCTTTTACCTCTCGGATTCCAAGACCAATTCTGCAGTGCCTTATTTGGGTTTCTGTTACTCACAAGGGCTTACAATATCTCTGTTTCCTCCAGTAGCTTGTAAACCTCTTGAGGTAGGAACTTATTTAATTCTCTTTCTTTTATTTCCACCAAAAAAAATGGGATAAAACAATACCAAGCCTGCATGGCTGTCGTGATGTGATGCATTGCCTGAAGTCTGTGAAAACATTTTGTAATTACAAAGCACTTCCCAGATCTCTTCATCTGCTCTTTCACAAACTTTTAAAGAAATTTTTAAAAAAGATTTTATTTATTTATTTGAGAGAAAGAGTGAGAGAGAGCATGAGAGGGGAGAAGGTCAGTGGGAGAAGCAGACTCCCCATGGAGCTGGGAGCCCGATGCGGGACTCCAGGATCATGACCCGACCTGAAGGCAGTCACTTAACTAACTGAGCCACCCAGGCGCCCCTCACAAATTTTGCTAACGATGCACACTGTACAATTAGGAGGGCACAGCTCATTTCCTGAAAGAATTGGTGGCCTCATAGGCGACACAAGAGAACAACTGTTGGAAGCCATAGAGACTGTAGTCCAGCTTGTGCAAAGTGCTGCAGGCACCTGGAGGAGGAAGGGAGACTGGTTTTGGGGACAGAGTGCAAGTGAGAAGCTTAAACAGCAGATATATCTGAGCTGTGTGGAGGCCACAGCAGCAGTTCGCTGTGATAGAGACATGACCAGAGAGGGGTAGGAGCCAGGGAGGCATGCCAGGGCCACCTCAAGGTCCTGTATGGGGGCACCTTGAGGACCATGCTGGATGTGGCTACAGAAGGCTCTGAATGGTAAGAGCTAAGCAAGTACATGAAGAACCTTGAACTATATTGAGAAATACAGACGTAGATCTTCAAGCTTAGCCTGCTGCCTTCCAGGAGGTAGATAATCAACAGTTACCCATGCAGTTGAATTGATGGACGTGAAGGTAGGAAGCTTCATTGTTTCTAACTTGAACTGTCAGTTGTCTTCCTAGAGGCAATTTTCAAAGTTTCAGCTTCACCATGTCTGTTTTAATGACAGCATTGCCCCCAACACATTTCCTAGACCAACGTGTGAAATGGATATTCATTATAAAGAAAAACCTCATGTCTTAGGAATCCATCAAAATCCTAGAAGAGAACACAGGCAGCAAAGCCTTTGACCTTGGCCACAGCAACTTTTTGCTAGACACAAAGGCAAGGGAAACAAAGGAAAATATAAACTATTGGGACTTCATCAAGATAAAAAGCTTTTGGACAGCAAAGGAAACAGCAAAATCAAAAGACAATTGACAGAATGGGAGAAGATATTTGCAAATGATATATCAGATAAAGGGCTAGTGTCCAAAATCGATAAAGAACTTACCAAACTCAAGGAACAAATAACCTGATCAAGAAATGGACAGAAGACATGAACAGATGTTTCTCCAAAGAAGACATCCAAATGGCCAACAGATGCGTGAAAAGGTGTTCAACCATCACTCAGAATCCGGGAAATACAAATCAAAACCACAAAGAGATACCACTTCGCACCATTCAGAACGGCTAAAATTAACAAGTTGGGAAAAACAGGTGTTGGCGAAGATGCAGAGAAAGGGGAACCCTCCTACTTTGTTGATGGGAATGCAAGCTGGTACAGCCATTCTCGAAAACAGTATGGAGATTCCTCAAAAAGTAAAAAATAGAGCTACCCTATGACCCAGCAATTGCTTACTGGGTATTCATCCCAAAGATACGAACGTAGTGATTTGAAGGGGCATGTGCACCCCATTGTTGATAGTAGCAATGTCCACAATAGCTAAACTATGGAAAGAGCCCAGATGTTCATTGACAGATGAATGGATAAAGAAGACGTGGTGTGTAGATACAACGGAATACTACTCAGCCATCAAAAATCTTACCATTTGCAATGACATGGAAAATACTAGAGGATATTTTTCTAAGCAAAATAAATCAATCAGAGAAAGGCAATTATCATATAATTTCATTGATATGTGGAATTTAAGAAACAAAACAGAGGATCATAGGGGAAGAGAGGAAAAAAATAAAAGAGAAAACCATAGAGGGAGACAAACCATAAGAGACTCTTAATCATAAGAAACAAACTGAGGGTTGCTGGAGGGGATGGGGGTGTGGGAGGGATGGGGTGGCTGAGTGATGGACATTAAGAAGGGCACGTGATGTAATGAGCACTGGGTGTTATGTCAGACTGATGAATCACAAACCTGTACCTCTGAAACGGATAATACATTATAGGTTAATTAATTGAATTTAAATTAAAAAAAGAAAAAGAAAAAAAAAAGAGAAGTCTCATATCTTGACAATGTGATTTTTTTTCCTCAGAAAGTGATCCTTAAAAAAATATGGCTTTTTAAAGAGGCTACTACACATGTGTACTTCTTGGTTCACATTCAGATTCAGAGGTCACACCTAGATTTTTCAACATCTAAAAGCAGAGCTGAATGCCTTTATGCTAGAAGCTAGGTTTCTCTCAGAAGAACTTAGAGTATTATTTTAGAATTTGACAGTCAGCTTTCACCAGATTTATTGCCTTGAGGCTTTTAAGAAAAAGGAAGAGAATGGAATCCAAGGGAAACACAGCAGGTTGGAATGGAAAGTAAGAATAAATTAGGATGTAAAATACATTTGGTGGGTGGCATAGTCAGTGGCACATCCAATTTGGCTCAGGTCATGATCTCATGGTCGTGAGATCAAACCCCATGTCAGGCTCCACGCTCAGCACAGAGCCTGCTTGAGATGCTCTCTCTCTGCCTCTGCAGCTCGTATTGGCTCTCAGAAATAATAAGTGACTCTCAAAAGAAAAGCACATTTAAAGTTTTATGAGTGTGATGGTAGAAGACAGCCTTCCAACTGGCTCCCAAGCTTGGTTTTTATCCAAATGCCCACTTGAGGGAGAAGCCAAGTTTAGTTAGTAGAAAAAGGAGCAAGGGAACTAACATGAGGGGGAATCAGCAAATATATAAACAGAAAGGTGCCCCGATAGTTTAAAACAATATACAATTTTTACCTGTGATATGGGCAGAGGTTTAAAAATATCAGCCATCAGTGTGGCCCAGGGTAAAGGAAATGGGCACAGAAGCTGGGGTAGGGGATGGGAGAGTGTGCCATCCGGTTTCCATGGAAGGACGGACGCACTCACTGCCCAGCTGCTAGGACAGCTGGCTGCTGGCAAAAAGCTCACAACCTAATCCCTCCCTGAGCTGTGTTCCCTAGGACTTCTCACAGCCCATGACTGGTCCACACAGGGACACAAAAGCCCGAGCCCTTTGCCTGGATTCAGGACAGCTGGAGGCACTGCCCAGTTCTAGAACTACCTGTGAGGTCTGTTCATCACACCTCTCTCCAGTCTTGCTTCTCCCACTGCCTCCCCAACAGTTGTCTTTGTGAGAGCCCTTCCAGTAAAATCTCCATCCGTGTCTGTTTCCATCTAAGGCAACTGCCTAGGGAAAATGCACATGTTTCCCCTTGTCAAGCTTACTTGACTTGATTAATACTTTCCCTTATGAGATCTTATTTTGGTTCTATATGTATAAAGTGTTTTCCACCAGGAATCAAATTAATGTGCACCCTATTTTCTTAGTTTTAGTAATTCATACTTCTATATGCAGCTCTAGAATTCTCATCAGGTTTATCTGTGTAGTGGGATCTAATGAAATCTCCCAGAGAGCTGGTTGACTGACAGCTCTCATTATCAAATAAGCCACCTTAGTCTTCCGAGGTTTGAATGATACGTGATCTGATTTCACAAATAAGAAGTCTGAACATCTTCAGTTGGGAGCTTTCCCATTTTAGGAGGTCAGTGAAAACAGGACCATCGCTAGCCATATACAGGCAGCAGGGGGCTCTAGTGCATAAGAAATGGGCCTCTGCCTATGGGCTAAATTCCCCCAATAAATAGTTTGCTTTCTCTGAACAGAATGAACACTAGACTCTCCCCAGCTCGTGGCTGGGGCCCACGGAGGAGAGGCTTCTGTCTGCTACTGATGGTGTAGACAGCCTCAAATCTGGGGGAGAAGGATTTGAACTCCACCCCGCAGCATCCCCACACAGGATAGTCTGTCTTAAATAGGCATTTCCTGTGCTGGAAGGCTCAGACCAAAGCTCCAGAAACGTTTCTATGAGCGTTCCAGACACCCGAAGTCTGATCATCCACCTGCTCGAGGGTGCCCTTACATAAACGATTGTACTTGATCTTAAAAAGTGCAAAGTACCTAATGATATTCTTTGATGACATTTTCTCAGCAGTGACCCAGTCACTGTTTTGTAATAATTCAAGACTTGGCAGAAGGACCTCACCTGCCCCCAGCTCTCTTTTGTCCCAGCCTCTGTGCTGACGTCACCACAGACGGATTCTGCTGGCTCCCAAGTGTGCTTTATTTGGTGACTATGCTCTATAGGAAGAACAGCAGAGCCCTGATAGTCAGTCGATAGCCAGAGATGACTTCTCTTCCATCACAGTTTTGTGGAGGTGTGGCCATGGCCGTGGCAGTGAGAACAGGGTCAGAACATGGTGGCTTCTTCTTCTTCTTCTTCTTCTCCTCCTCCTCCTCCTCCTCCTCCTCCTCCTCCTCCTCCTCCTTCTTCTTCTTCTTCTTTTTAATGATCAGTTAGCCACTGTATAGTACATAATTAGTCCTTGATGTAGTGTTCAATGATTCATTAGTTAAGTATAACACCCAGTGCTCGTCACAGCACGTGCCCTCCTCAATACCCATCATCCTGTCACCTGCTCTCTTCATCCTCCTCTCCTCTGAAACCTGCAGATTATTTCTCAGTGTCCATAGTCTCTCATGGTTCATTTTCCTCTCTGATTTCTCCGCCTTTGGATTTCCCCCCTCTCCCCTATGGTCCTCTGTGCTATTGCTTATGTTCCACATATGAGTGAAACAATATGATAATTGTCTTTCTCTGTTTGACTTACTTCACTTAGTGTAATCTCCTCTAGTTCCATCCATGTCTATACAAATGGTGGGTATTCATCCTTTCTGATGACCGAGTAATATTCCATTGTATGTATGGACCACATCTTTATCCTGTTGGATGTCTCAACTCCTTCCACAGTCTGGCTGTTGTGGACATTGCTGTTCTGGACACTGGGGCGCACGTGCCCCTTCTTTTCACCATATCTATATCTTTGGGGTAAATACTGACAAATGCAATTGCTGGATCATAGGGTAGATCTTTTATTAACTTCTTGAGGAACCTCCATGCTATTCTCCAGGGTGGCTATATCAGCTTGCATTCTCACCAACAGTGCAAGAGTGTTCCCCTTTCTCCACATCTTCACCAACACTTGTTGTTTCCTGTTTATCCAATGGAAAAAAGATAGTGTCTTCAATAAGTTGCTGGGAAAATTGGGTGGCTACATACAGAAGAATGAAACTGGACCACTCCTTTACATCATACACAAATATAAACTCAAAGTGGATGAAAGACCTCAGTGTGAGATAGGAATCCATCAGAACCCTACAGAAGAACATGGGCAGTTACCTATGAAGAGACATTGGCTACAGGAACTTTTTCAAGACACGTCTCCAAGGGAAGTGAAACAAAAGCAAAAATGAACTTTTTGGGACTTCATCAAGATCAAAAGCTTCTGCACAGCAAGGGAAACAGTCAACAAGACTAAAAGGCAGCCCACGGAATGGGAGACAATATTTGCAAATGACACTACAGACAAAGGGCCCATATCCAAGATCTATAAAGAACTTCTCAAACTCAACATTCAAAAAACAAATAATGCAGTCAAAAAATGGGCAGAAGACATGAAAAGACACCTCAAAAAAGACATGCAAATGGCTAACACACATGAAAAAAATGTTCAACATCACATCATAGCCATCAGAGAAATACAAATCAAAACCACAATGAGATACCACCTCACTCCAGTTAGAATGGCAAAAATCAACAAAGCAGAACGTGGCTTCTAATTCCATCTTGGCCCTTGGCAGACTCAGGCTCCAGCTGCAGGGAAACTCCTCCGTCTCTGAATATCATCTCATAGCATAAGCCGAGCCCTTGTTTCCTCGGAGGCTCTAAATCTGGATTCTATGAGATGATGGCATGAACACCACCAAACAACACTGAAACTCTGTGGTGCAGTTGGCTCTTGCCTTTCTAAGTGGGAGAATGGAGTCAAGGTGCTATCTACAGGCTCTGTCTCTTTCAGAACAGGCAGGGCTCCCAGGACCCCATGCACAGGGCTCACCCAGCTGCCTGTTGCTCATGCAGATTCCCTGCCCCCTGCCCAGCCTGGCCAAGCCAGCGATGCTGGTATGGGACCTGTGCCCTGCACATAATTGACCCCTGGGGGATTCTGATGCTTGGTAAAATGTGAGATTGCTGCCCACAGGATAGAGCCCTTTCTCTCTCTGGCTCAGCTCACCAGCCTTGCAGAATCAGGCCTCTACCCAGCACACCACCCTGGGTACACTTTCCAACAACATGCACACCACAACCCCCCACCCCATTCACTGGAACCTGGCCATCCCCAGCTGCCTGGACTCTGGAGAATGCACCTGAATGATTCATACAGTGATTTTGCTCATGTCGGTTCCTTCTTCACGCCAACCCACCTCTCCTGGAAACATAAGATCAGCTGCTTGTGCTTCATGTTTAATTTCAGCTGTTCCTGAAGCCTCTCTGGAAATAGTGGCCCTCAGAATACATTGACTCCCCCCTCTCTTATAACCTTGTGTCACATCCAGCCTCCTTCACCTCACCTGTCATCCTTATGGTGCCTTGGTGTGTCCACCTCCCCGTTCCTGGCCTACATTCCATGCAGGCAACACCAGTAGTATTATCTATCATTGTAGCCTCAGGGCCTACACAATGGCATCCAGCTTTTTAAGTGTCTGTTGGATGAATGAATGGATGAGTTGTTGTCTACAGATCTCCTCAGAAGAAAGAGCACAGACCACAGCCTGCTGAGTTCTGGGAGCTGGCCTTGGTCAGCTTTGATGAGGAGAAGTGAGAGCCGTACTAGAGAATGGTGGAGAATCATGTGGACACCTTGAATACACTGATATCAGAGAATAGCTTGAGAAGTTTGCAAAAAAAGGAATGTTTGTAGCTGAAGTGGGAAGGGGACATTGACCATCTGGGCTTTTGTCTTACATCGAATGGAAATTAGCCTTGATGATTTAAATGGTGCAAATTTCAGGAAGCTGATTATCTTGCTTTTATTGCATACTTCTTTGTCATCCCGGACTCTCACTAGCTAGCACAGTGCTCAGTACATGGTAGCAGAGGGAATGAAATTGGAATGGTGCAGAGTTGACTTCTAACAGGGAAGGGACAGAACAGCGGGTACAAAAATAAACTGGAGGTAGAAACAGCAGGGCCTTTGAAATCCAACAAATCTGGTTTCCAATCCCAGCTCTGCTATTTGCTGTGGATCTTGGGCCAGTCACCTAACTTCTTTGAGCTTCAGATTCCTCCTGTATAAATGGAGGTAGAAACTTCAACCATAAATTGCTTTTGAGATGATTGGAGACATGTTTATGAAGTCCTGGGCAAAGTGAGTGTTTGTAAGCAGTAACTATTGCCTTTTGAAGTTCCTGTGGATGTCCATTGAAACAAGGACAGAAGCTCCCCAAAGAGCTCTGAGTCTCAGAAATGGTAAGACTCTTCTGGCCTAGAAGTCCTGGAACAAAGCTATAGTGGTGTGGAGAGAAATGTTCCAAGAAAACTGGCTCTAGTTGGAGCTGGGAACCCAAGGAGTGAATGGTTACCCAAGCTGGCTGGGCTGAGAAGGGGTGAGGATCATTTGCTGGGTACCCTCTCTTTCCTGGTAGGATGAGCGGTGAAAGAGGAGCCTTCCTAGGAGAGTCTGGGCCACACAGCTTACTGAAAGGCTAGAGTCAACAAGAGGAGGGAGGACATTGGTTAGGCCTCCAGCCTCTCCCTCATCCCTCAGAAATAACAGCAGAAAAATGAGTCTAATCAAAAGAGTTTCCAGAAGTCCAAGGAGCAGCAGCATTCGAATTCGATAAGATTTCGGAATCTTTGTAACAACCTAATTGTGTTACTTTGTTATCCAATGTCTGTTTCTACTCATTGGCTAGAGGAAAGTAACACATGGTAGGAATATTAGTCAGGACAGGCTAGGCTGTGCTGCAGAAACAAACATAATTCTCTGTGATGTAATACAATAAAGTGTGAAATTCAAGGAACTTTGTGTAAAGGTCAGTGTGTTCAGGAGGCCCTCCTTGTACCTTGCAGCTATGTCACTTGGTGCATACTCCCTCTGCAAGAGAGAAAGACACATGTGATGTCATTCACAGGCTATTGGTCAGAGCTGGTCACATAGCCCCAACCTAACTGCAAGGGAGGCTGAGAAATGTAGAGAAGCACACAGAATACCAGGTGAGTACTATCTCTCCCAAGGGTTCCAAATGTCCCTTTGATGTCTTCTCCCATTCACCCTTCCCCCCAGTTCATTTAACCCTTCCTCCAAAATCTCTTCCAGTTGCTACATGCAGTTTCAAACTCAGGATTTCCAAATATTGTTCAACCATATTTACCATCAGGTTTACATGGTTCCTCTTGGTCTAGAGATCTCTGAACAGAAAAAAACCAAGTCACTTGCTTAAACCCACTCTCAGTATATACTGGTAGAACTGGAAAAATAGGACCTCAATACATTGCCTCAATGACATTATTCCCTGGGAGATGCTCCTCGTTAATTGTTCTCTGTTAGTCCTGATTCCACCCTCTGGGTATTTTTTTTTTTTGTTTTTGTTTTTTTTATTTTGTTTTCATTTAATGAGCCTCCTTGGTAGCATAGAAGTTGGTCACTGAGGAATAATCCCTCTCTGGTGGACTGCTTGGTTCTCTGTCCCACTGGATGTTCTAGAAGATCGGCACAAGGATTGTCTTAAGATCTGAACTGTGAAAGGCTTGCTCTGTCTGGCTGCGTGGTTCCTTTGGTAATATGACCCTCACAAACAGCTCATTTCTGATATATTAGCTTCCAGCTGGGTCCATGCATCAGTAACTGCACCTAAACTTTGTTTTGAAACTAGTTCCTAGTCTGCTTCTTTCTTTGCTCCCTTGCCCCATGTCCCTCTCTACTTAATGGAGGTCCCATTAAGGTTATCTGGAGCTGTAGGTTGGCAACCCACACCCTTACTCTGATCTTGGCTGTTAATTTGATCTTTACTGGGAAGTTTGGCTGGACTTTGTACCTTAAAGCCTCTTTTGATTCCATTTCTTCCTGTTTTGGATCTAAAGAGAGTCGGCTTTTTTTTTTTTTTTTTCCGTCCATGCAAAGCCCCAAATTTCTGGACTCTGTATTTTCCCATTTTTTGTCTGAGTCCATCTCTTCTTATAATATCTTATCAAGTCCAGCCAACAGCAGTGAGCACACATCACTAATGATATTTTTCCAACCCCTGCCCTAGAACTGCCAATTCAGTGAGCCCGTGGTCTGCCTCCCCAATAACTGCAGGCAAGAGTTTCACCATATGCTGTGCTATTTTATAATAAGCTGAATAGACATATTTCCATCCTGTCTTAATTTTCCTCAATTCCCATCCCCCTCCCACTAAGGAAGCATCACATATATCAGGTTTGTTGCTCTGGCAGAATTCCACTTCCAGTCCCAATTTCTGTTACCATAATTAGCGCAGGCAAATTGGTTTGCTACAGCAAACCAACCCTGAAGGTCCTTGGCTTACGTGACTATTGGAAGGGCTTGGGCAGCGAAAACCAGAGTCTTAGACTGAGTTCCCTGGAAGCAGGCTCTGAGGATTTGTGTGTGGAAATTTATTGGAGAGTGTTCTTGGAAGATACACCTGTGAGCAAACAAGGAAGGGAGGATTGGGTGGAGGGAGAAGCTGACTTACGATGTGTTGCCTGGAGATCTCAGCCAGTCTGGTGGGGAGCTCTGGATTTGGGATGGCCCTTCATTGTTTTCCCAAACAGGAGGCAGAGAGATAGGCCTTTGTATCCAGGTGTCAAGTCAGTTGCTGGTTAGTGGCCATACCCTTGGAGAGGATATAACCTTGAGTGTGGATTTACCTCACTCGGATGGCAATTCCCAGTGAGACACGTAACTGTGAGCTCTCTGTCAGCAGTTGGGAATGTGTATATCATCGCTGAAGACAGGGCTTGGAGGGGACTCTGTGGTGCCCATCAGAGGTAGAACAAAGGTCTAGGTGTTCCAGGGAAGGAACCATCATGGATCCCACTGCCCACAGCACTAGAGTATCCTGACTCCAGTGGACACTGAGGAGAAGGGCATTTGGTACTGATAAACCCAGCCACCTATCTCCAATGTCCCTCAAGTAATAATGGCTTCTTCCCTTTTCCCTTCCATTGTCAGTGGAATCTCTCATTTGTAAAAACTAAATAGGAACCATATTGGAAAGGGATTCTAGGAAATTGCGCCCTGTGCCTTTCCCCTGCAATGAAGGTAGAAGGAGGTGGGGATGCTGCCAAGCGGGACAAGACCCCTGATTGTGTAGAGATGTTCCATAAATGGTCAAAGATATGAACGATCCAAAAACTGGGAAAAGCTTTATGCCCAAAGATATCAATTCTGGAATCATTTACAAAAGGAGAAATCTGGACCAACCCAAACATGCATTAATGGAATATTTGAGTGAGTGTGGGCATGAAATCATGCAGTCAGGCTGCAGGCTCTTTGGAAGCCAAGACAGACCCATCAGGGTGCCCAGCTCTGACATGCAGTCAGTGCGTGATGGGCGATCTCATGGCCCACTTGCTGGGACCTTGTGGGTATCAAAAATAACAAGCAGCCATTAAATACAACTAATGATAATTGAGTGGGCATGGTATTGTATGGGAAAGCAGGATTCAATATCTTAAGCTTACAGTGATTAAGATAATTGAAGTTTATATGCAGGGAAAGCAGGCAGGCAGTGAAATGGGAAGGAGAGCCACTCCAAAGGCTTTGGGCAGTGTCTTTGGAGGCTGAGGGGCTGGAGGAATTAGAGAAAGAGTGGGGGGTGGCCTTCCAGAGGGAGGAGGCTGAGGGGAGGGTCAGAGGAACAGAGCAGTGAGCCCCAACACAAATGGTCAGCCAGAGAGATACCTTAGCTCATGGCCAGTCAAGCCAGCTTAGCACAGGAAAGGAGCACACTGTGGGTGGATGGGTGTACTTGCCTTCTTCATGGGTCCCAGCTGGTTATAAAGGCTTCTCTGGGCCCAGATTTTCCCCAGAGACCTTATGGTGAGTCTGAGGCAGAAATAGACTATCTTTTGGTTCTTAGGATGCATATTGTCTATGTCTCTTGGATAAATAAGGCTCAGGTGGGTGAAACTACTCACTGTAACATGAGGGGAGCAGGATGAGAAGTCAGATATGATGACATCAGGTCTATGTCCTTGTCACTGCACATCTTTGTCTCTCTCCCAACTGAGTATTGTCAGAACAGCACCTGTGGGCATGCCCTGTCTTCATCATGCTGTCCCCATGCCATCAGTATCCTCCTCCCACCCTCTTCATTATCATCCCATCAGTATCATCATATCATGGTCATCTCATCATCATCATAATCACCACCACCATCATCATCATCCCACCACCACCACCACCACCACTACCACCATCATCATGACCTTCATCATCGCATCATCATCATCATCCTGCTCTCTCCATCTTCATCATTCCTTCATCTTTATCATCTTACCACCACCAGCAGCAGCATCCCACCATCTCCATCATCCAGTCCTCTTTGTCATCATTATCCTGTCATCATATAATCACCACCACCACCATCATCATCTCACCACCTTCATCACCACCATCCCATCATATTCATCATACCATCCAACCTGTCAAAGGCGTTAAGAATAAAAATCTGAAGTTTCCCAGCGAAGAAATTCCACCATCAGACTGTGGCACCAACTCCTGCCTGAGTCTCTAGCCTGCTGGCCTGCCCTACAGATTTCAGCATCCACACCATTCCCTAAAATAAATCTCTTTATATATCTATATAGATGGATGATAAAGATATATATAAGGAAATAGATATATGGATATGTGTATGGATATATATAGATAAGGATTTGTTGATATATAAAGATATATAGGAATATATGATATCTATATGTAGATATAAAAATATATATGAGGGTGTATATATAAAATATATAAACATACATTAATATAGAGAAAAGTAAATTTTATATATATGTAATCTTATTGGTTTTGTTGCTTCAGTGAACCCTGACTGGTCTAATGCCTTCAAGTGACACGTGAGAGACTAATCAGAGAAGGGAAGTGATATACCCAAGGTCACACTGTGAGGTGGCAGCTGGATTCTGCCCATCTTGGCCCACAGAGGCTCTTTCTCACCCTCAGAGGACCGTTTGGGAGCTCTGCAGTGGTGAGAAAGCTGAGCCTTCCATTGCTGTCTTTCATCTCCTTTCAGGTACAACCCTTTCATTATGTGCAGAAGCCATGGGGTTTGGGTTAAAATGGATTGGTTTTCATGTCTCAGAACCTCAGCATAAGAGGGAAGGAGGGTAGTGTGGAGTGAGGGACATTTTCCCGGATTCTCATTTCCTTGAGATTTTGCATGATTTTGGTCATTAACTTTGGGGAGCATTGTCAGACCGTTCAGTCCCCTGGCGAGCAGTAATGATGTCTGTGGTGTGTGAAATGTTGTTCCAGGTAGAAAATTCCAGGCAAAGAGGGCATTCAGCATTGTGAGTTGACCCAGTTTTTCAAAGAACCCGAGAGGTTTGCTGTGCTTAAAATCCCGCAGTTCCATTGTCCCTTGTCAAAGAAATTTCACCTCATTGTCACTTCTGCCATCCTTGCCCCAGACAGCACATCATGTCCCTGGAAGTCTCACAGCTCTGCTCCCACCCCACACAAGAGCAAAGAGCCGGAGGCCGTCCTTTGCTGAGGCGGGAGCACTAGACTGGGAGTCAAGGCACCTGAGGTCAGCCCCTGCTGTCTCCTGCCTTGGCTGTGCAATTTTGCTGGAACCATTACCCTCTCTAGTCCTGCCCAACTCAACCCCTTCTTCCCAAGTATCTCACAGGCCATGGTTTATGCTGAAGAGTGGTCGCAGGGTCACACAGTGGAGAGCTCACACTCTGGGCAGAGATTCGGTCCGAGTTCCACATGGCACTTATTAGCCCTGTGATCTCTAACTTGTTACTAAGCCTCAATCTTCTCATCTGTAAAATGGGGATATCACAAGTCATGCCCTAGAAGGCTCTTGTGAGAAATGACATAACTCACGAGCTTTTTGACCCATGATCAGTATTCGGATGTCTCTCTCTCCTACTAAATCATAGGTTCTATGGAGCAGGGGCTAGCTATTTACGTTTTTACCTTTGATCCCTAGCCCAGCACATATGGAATCTTCAAAACGTGTGGAACGAATGCTTAGATAAAATGAAAATAACCATTTGTGGATTAGTAAATGAAGGAAAATAGGCATTCATGAACAAACGGAGCTGGATATGAATATTGTTAGCAACCCCTGTTTTCCAAACGCATGTTCAGCAGTGCCACTCTGTTGAAACGGAATTGTTTTCAGGAATCTAGCACAACAGAAGGGAGAGTAAGGTCCTGAATGAGGGGAGGTGGGGCTTCCTGGATGCTCCCAGCTCAGCCTACCTCTCTCCTCTCACTCTTCCGGGAGCAACAGCGAGCACCACCTCTGGGTTTCTCCCTGAGGACCCCACAAAGAGGATGCTTATAAAACCCAGCTTTAGCCCAGCCTCTCCCACCCATGCACCCAGTGACCCATCCACCCATCCTTAGGAAATACTCCCCAAGTAGCAGAACCCCTCTTCATTAAAGTGTTCTCTGTGCTATTATTTATGGTGGCAGAAATTTGCAAACAACTAAAAAGAAACAGCAGTAGGGATATTTACACCACAAAGTAAATTAGGAAATTCCACTCCGTGGGATAAGCCCCAGCTGATAACATAACTCTGAAAATAATCTGCAACACAGGAGAAGACGAAGTAAAAAGTGATTGGAGCTTTGTAAAAATATGTCTCCATCTGAACAAGGGATGCAGGGGAACGTGGGGGAGTGAAGACAGAGTTGTGCCGGACTGGAGGGGTTCTGGCTGAATGTATTCCCTTCTCTCTCATTTCCTTTATTGCCAGCATAAAGCTGTGTGCAGTATATCCAAATCAGGAGTGAAAGAAAAAAGACTTTTTTTTTTAACTACAGAAGCATTCACTAGGAAGTTCTGATCGTTTCCTCCCATGTTAAAACTGTTTCATGAGTCCAGCATACACTCAAATGGGAAAAGGTATTAAAATGTGCATTGTATGTGTATGTGCATGTGGTATATACATTGTATGTATGTGTGTGCATGCATATTTGCACGCATGTACATTTCATGTATGTGTATGCATGTCTGTGTGTACGCATGTGCATGTGTATACGTGCATCCATGTGTCCACGTAAACCCACGTGTATGTAAGAGGCTGTGCGTACATTGTGCATGCACACACATGTGTGCGTGTACACATGTATAAGCCTGTGTGCAAGTGTCTATGTGTGCATTGTGTGTGCACATGACTGTCTAATGTCTCTTGGAGGCCAGCCCAGGTGATTTCCAGCCCCGCCTCAGCAGAGAGACCACAGGCCTCTCTCTGCCTCCCCTCCCCTGTCTCATCCCATGGACTGGGGAAGCTTCACCAGACTGTTGTTTCCAGTTCCAAGCATCATACCCAGATGGTCCCTGGCCTATTCTTAGTTCGGGCAGATTCTAGAGGAAGAAAATAAATTCCTCCCCTGCTCAGGAACAGCAAGTTCCTTCCAAGTAGTGTCACCACAGGGAGAAGCAAATGCTATAAAGCCTCATAAAATAACCAGACACTCCTGGATAGAATGGATTGTTGTGGGTTTTTTTTCTTAAGAAAAAAAATTCAAGAATATCTGTGTTCAGCATGGTGTAGTACAAAAACTATGACCCTTGGAATAAAGGAGTTCTCATCTTTGTCGCTTCTGGCTGTTGGACTTTGAGCAAAATGTTTAATGCCCTTGAGTGTCTCTTCTATAACTGCTTTCTCATCTGTGTTTAGGGTGACAAACTTCATGTTTGTGTTCCAGTCCCCAAATTCATACGTTGAAACTATACCTCAATTCTGATGGTATGTGAAGGTGGGGCCTTTAGGAGGTAATCAGTCTTAGATAAGGTCATGAGGGTAGAGCCCCTGCAGTGATTGGTGCCCTCATAAGAAGAGGAAGAGACACTGGAGTTCCCTCTCTCTGCCATGTGAAGACACAGTGAGAAGACAACCATCTGCAAGCCATGGAGAGAGCTCTCTCCAGGAGCTCATCAGCTGGCACCTTGGTCTTGGACTTCCCAGCCCAAGAACGTGTGAACCAAACATCCATTATTTAAGGCACTCAATCTGTAGTGTTATAACAGCGGGAGCGAAGACAATTGGGGATAACTATATCTAATTCTAAGGTTGATGGGAAGATAAAATGACATAATATACAAAAACATTGATGTCTGCCTTTAGGCAGATGGTAGATGCTCAGTTAATATCCATCCCAAGTTGCTTCACATCTTGATATGTTTCAAAATGCCTCTCCTTTCTTCTCACCTCCCTGTGCCATCCTCCTTCCTTCTAATATTTAATAAATGATGATAAGGATGGAGAATCTGGAAATACGTGAACTGAGCAGGTCCTTGTCTCTCCCTTCTCCATTCTATTGGCCACATCTGTGGGGCTCAGGGACAGCTGTGCTCTGGTGGGGCCCTGGGTTTGTGGCAATTACAAGTGTTTTTCCTGTGGGATGGAGCAAGGACCCAGAGACCAGCTTCTGGGAGTTCAAAGGTGAGGGCTGGGCATTTTGAGATGCTTAGTGGGAAGAACTTGGCCTTCAGAGATATCAAGACTTTGGGGGGATAAAGGAGAGGCAGGCATGAGTGGACCTAGTCCCATTGGCCATTAAGTGCTGATGAATTCATGAAACAATGGACTATTTCCCCACCGCCCTTGATGCCAAGGCAGGACAGGGATACTTGTGAGCAGGGTGGCTCCTCCAGCGGAGATTCTTAGCAGGGCTCTGCCTGTTGGTCTGCCACCAGCTCTACTTTCTTACCTGCAATACTTCTGTTCCTTTGAGCATGTTAATAGTCAAATTAAACCAGAGTCCTAAAGAAGGGACAATAACCAATCTTGAAGGCTTTGGAGCCAGAAAGAGGGAGGTAAGTCAGGATACAGAAAGCAAATGTCTCTAACAGAGACATTTTGAATTTTAAGATAAAAGAGTAACATAAAATTATTCAGGAACTAGGATGATTCTGGGACTGAGATGCATTTTTTTCTGAGCTAAAAGAAGTGAGCAGGAGATGGTCATGGTAGAGACCCAAGCTAGTGGTCTCGAGGGACAAGTGTATGAGATAACTGAAATCTCAGAACAAAGTCACAGAGACTAAGGATCATGAAAGAAAAGACAAGAGACTAAAAGTAGACACAGGGAAGTTAACACGTGAGCAACATGACTTCCAGAAAAAGAGGGAGTCGGAGGAAAGACGATTAACAAACAAATAGAAGACAATTTTTATGAGCCAAAGAAAAAAAACAGTTTGTGAATTGAAAGGGTTCACCAAGTTTCAGGCTAGACGAGTAAGAAAAGACACAGAATTAGGCCCATCTTGCAGGAATCCCCAAACTCTAAACATAAAAAGAAGCTCTTCCAAACTTCCCAGCAGAAATAACAAATTACCGATAAAAGAGAAAGAATCTGACTGACATTGGACTTTTCTTCTACATTGACTAAAAGACTGGAGATGGTGACAATCCACAGACAGCTGGGTGAAAATAATGAAGATACTCCTAGATTCCAACAAGGTATTCTTTAGCAAGCGTATCCTGCCAACAGTGTGCATTAAACGAAGAAGCTTGAAGAGGGAATTCAAGATGGGGAGATAAGGAGCCAGGAAGCAATGGAGAGCAGTGCTGTGTAATAACATGTATTATATATAAATACGTGTGTGCAGTGAAATATAAATGAATGAGGTTAGGCTGTCTAGGGTCATGTAATATGTTTGTTCAATAAAGACTTTTGAAGTAAAAAGGAACAGACTATGCCACATGGTTCAAAATTGAAAGCATGTTTGTATTTATTTATATATTTATTTTTGAGAGAGAGAGAGAGAGCACAAGTGTGTGCGTGCAGGGGGAGAGACAGAGGGAGATGGAGGGCAGTAGACTCCCCACTGAGCACAGAGCCTGACTTGGGGCTTGATCTCATGACCCTGAGATGGTGACCTGAGCTGAATGTTGACCAGATGCTTAACTGACTGAGCCATCCAGACACCCCCAAAGTGAAAGTATATTAAACTATCTCAATGAAAACTCAGAGTTCACAGTAGTGGGGCCGGGGGGGAAAGTAAGAACATCCACACAGTCTTATCCACCGTGGAAGGAGAAGGAGCAAAAAGGAAGAGGAAAGCATCTCCAGCAGTCATCTTCCCAGACAAGGAAGAAATTTGGGCAATATAGAGTGTCTCAGTGAGGATGCAATACCTCTTTGGTGGGAAAAATCATAGTTAACATCTCTGCTCCAAATATTTCTAACAAAATATATCCCCGATGAAGACAGCCGACCGAAGATAAGTAGCACTGATGGAGTGGAAAACGCCAAGAGAGTTTCCAAATTAACAAAGGGAGAAGAGAAAATGAATAATAGCTTCTTGGTCACGTGACCCCAAACCAAGAAGAAGGAGAAATGACACAGAGTGAAACAAGTAATAAACGTGAAACAAATGATAAGGAATAGAATAAAGTCAATCAGTATTTACTCTAAATGTGAATGACTACATTTTCCCCCTCAAAGGCAGAGACTTTCATATTAGATTAAAAAAAATTTTACACAAAACCTGGCGATTCACAGACCTGTACCCCTGGGGATAAAAATACATTATATGTTTATTAAAAAATAAATTAAAAATTTAAAAAAATTTACACAGTCACAAATGTTTAAAATGAAGAGGTTGGCAGAGATACATTGGTCACAAGATAAAAATACAAGGATCAGTAGTCTTGAGGGGAGGGGTGTGGGAGGGATGGAGTGGCTGGGTGATGGACATTGGGAGGGTATGTGCTATAGAGAGTGCTACAAATTGTGGAAAACTGATGATTCACTTCACAGACCTGTATCCCTGAAGCAAATAATACATTATAAGTTAATAAAAGAAATACAAAATAAAAGAAGGAAAAAGAAAAAAAAAGAAAGAAAGAGAAAAAAGAATCATTAGGTTTTGTCTCTTCCAAAAGTAAACATAGAAATAGAAGTGGAAATAGGGAGAAATATTTCATTTGTGTAATGACAAAAACTCTAGAATATTTAAATATAACTATAATAAGAAAAGACAGGGTCTGTGTGAAGATCATTAGAAAAATCTCATAGAGGAATATAAAACCAAGAGCTGATCAAAGGAAGGAACATAGTGGGTTAGAGAAAGAGATGTCTTATGAAAGTGTCAGTTCACCTAAAAGAAGTAGGTAAATAAAATAAAATTTTAATCAGAAATTCAAAGTCTTTTGGGGGGTAGATTATTGAAAAATATCATATGTAAATTTATAAGGAAAAATAAATACCTATTGGTTTTCCTTCCACATACGCCAGGTGGGTGTGGGTCTGGAAGGAGGCCATCCACCAGATACCCAAAATGTATAAAAGAAGAATGAATGATTTTCCTTATCTAATATCAGAATATCTTGCAAAGCCATTGCAGTCAAGTCAGACTGGTACTGGGTTAGGACCAGAGAAATAGATCAGGTGGACTGAATCATGCAGGACCCACTTAGCCTGAGAAAATATGGGGGCTCTGTTAGGGCGGGAAAGTTGATTGTTGAAGAAATGATGTTGTATAACTGTCTATCTGTGTGGAAGGAAATAGGAGTGAGTTTTAGATCATACCAAAAGAGGTAGATGGATTACTGTCTGTGTTAAAAAAAGACAAATTTAAAATTTTGCAAGATACACTGTGTTTATTATCTGAGGATGGGAGAAACTTTCTGAACCTGGACTCCATAAAAGAAAAGGTAGACATATTTGTGTCTATACAACTTTAAAACATATGTGACAAAAAGCTCTCATGAACAAAGTAACCAAACACATGGTAGATTTGGAAACAAAATTTGTGGCGGATATGACAGTCAACATTTATACAATTTAAACATGTGGTTTAAAATTTGATAAGATAAACAACACAGTAGAAACAGGGCTGCTTAGGGATGACTGGGTGGCTCAGTTAGTTAAGGGTCTGCCTTTGGCTCACGTCATGATCCCAAGATCCTGGGATCAAGTCCCGCATCAGGCTCCCTGCTCAGTGGGAAGTCTGCATCTCCCTCTGCCTGCCACTCCTCCTGCTTGTGCGCTCCTTCTCTCTGACAAATTAAATCTTAAAAAAAGAGAGAGAGAGAAAGGAACAGGGCTGCTTATATGAGGAAGCAGTGTATACAGCAGCAATTCCAAATGGCCAAAGATTATATGGAAATTCACTAGCAGTCAAAAATACGCAAATCACAGTTACGACAATGTATCACTCTATTCCCCAAAGCCCAGCAAAATTTAAGAGTGATAACAGTTGCAGGAAAGCATGTGGGAAAAAAGGCTCTCTCCTCCATCACGGGTAGGAATGTGAGTTGTTAACAACCTTCCAGGAAAGCCATCTGCCAACATCTGTGAAAATTAAAAGTTCATACAAACCTTGCCTTAGCAATCCTGTTGCTGAGAATATAGCCCACAGAAATGAAGCCACTACATGGTAGCTCATGTGGACCAAGGTGTCTGTTGCTGCATCAGTCCGGGGGGTGAAACCAACTGGAATTAAATAGGTGCCTTTTCCCCTGTAATTGGTCAGCTGCACGGTCCTAATACTCATAAAATCAGGTAACACTCTGTGTGACATTCAGGCCAGCTGTGACCATTTTCTTTCTCTGGGGCATTTGCCCTTTGCACGGGGTGGCAGAGACAGAGGGAGAGCATCTCTGGGACCAGGGCTTTCCCCCAGGAAAGCTGCATGGAAGTGGGTGTTGGCTCGGGGTGTCTGGGCCGGCAGGGTCTTACAAGCAGAGCTGAGGGTTGGACTCTGTCTGCGGGCATGAGTCCCAACATCCTTGTGATGAGAGCCACACTCCTGGAAAAAAGAGAGGAAGGAAGGCAGGGCTGGACGCAGGGTGACCACATGCCCTGGTGTTTTGTTCTCCACTTTCCAAGCCAGTCCTAATGGGCATCCTGCACCACGATGGCCCACAGCCATTTCTTATGTATGGTTGTAGCATGTGTGTCAGCATGTGCGTTTTCCTGAGGACATGGTTATTACTGCTTTCATTGGAGTCTCAGAAGAGTATGTACCCCCAGAATGTTAGGAATCACTATGTTAAGGTAACATTTTTTTTCCTTTGGAAAAATTAATCCACGGTTGTGGGTTAATGACCTGCCCTGTGTTGGGATGCTCTGCCCCAACATTAGAGGCTCTCTGTTTTAATGGAGAACATTGCGGTTACCCCATGCACGGTCCAGTCCTCCTGGTATGGGAGCAACCTGCCTGCTAACATGGGAGTGCCCACTCAAAGAAGCAGCTGGAAGCCATCTTAGCCCCCTCCTGGGGATTTGCAGACCGGTTTTCTTGTCTTTTTTTTTTCATTGTATTTAAATTCAATGAATTAATATATAATGTATTATTAGTTTCAGAGGTAGAGGTCAGGGATTCGTCAGTTGCATAGAACACCCAGTGCTCCTCATATCACGTGCCCTTCTTGTTGTCTATCACCCAAGATAGTTTCTGAATTAACAAAGGGAGAAGAGAAAATGAATAATAGCTTCTTGGTCACGTGACCCCAAGCCCAGAAGACGGAGAAATGACACAGAGTGAAACAAGTAATAAACGTGAAACAAATGATAGAATAGAATAAAGTCAATCAGTATTTACACTAAATGTGAATGACTACATTCCCTCCCCTCCTCCCCTCCAGCAATCCTTGGTTTGTTCCCTATGATTAAGAGTCTCTCATAGTTTGTCTCCCTCTCTGGTTTTGTCTTGCTTATTTTTTCCTTCCTTCCCCTATGATCCTCCATTTTGTTTCTTATGCTCCACATATGAGTGAAATCATATGATAATTGTCTTTCTCTGATTGACTTATTTCATTTAGCACAATACCCTCTAGCTCCATCCAGGATGTTGCAAGTGGTAAGATTTCATCCTTTCTGATGGCTGCGTAGTAGTCCATTATATATATGGACCACATCTTTTTTATCCATTCATCAGCCAATGGACATCTGGGCTCTTTCCACAGTTTGGCTATTATGGACATTGCTGCTATGAACATTAGGGTACAGGTGACCCTTTGGATCACTATGTTTTTATCTTTGGGGTAAATATCCAGTAGTGCAATTGCTGGGTCATAGGGTAGCTCCATTTTTGACTTTCTGAGGAACCTCCATGCTGTTTTCCCAAGTAGCTGCACCAACTTGCATTCCCACCAACAGTGTAGGAGGATTCCCCTTTCTCCACATCCTTACCAACACCTGTCGTTTCCAGACTTGTTCATTTTAGCCATTCTGACTGGTGTGAGGTGGTATCTCATTGTGCTTTTGATCTGTATTTCCCTGATGCCAAGTGATGTTCAGTATGCAGACTGTTTTTCAAACTTCAGGTGTACAGGGCTCCCTGAGGGCACATCCACATACAGGCCCTACTTGCTGAAAGTCTGGGATAGGAAATCAGGGCCAAGGCAAGAGGGTTTGTCTTGTTAGTCAACACACAGAAGGTTCTGATGAAGAAGGTCTGCAGACCAGGTTTTGAGAGACAGTGTCCCCAAGTCTAGGTGGACATCCAAAGAGCTTCTTATTCTGGACTGTCTTGTAGCATGAGGCTAGACTCAGAGTTCTCCTGCAGCCCTTGCTATAAATATCAACGGCGTGCACTCTCACATTCACTGCCGCACTGCTCCTAACAGCCAATATTTCTGGTCCACCAACAGATGGATGGCCAGGTAAAATGTATATATTTTATATATATTCGGACACATGCTCCATCAGGGTGAACTTTGAGGACATCTGCTGAATGGAAGGGACTAGACACGAAAGGACATCTATCATATGAGTCCACTGATAAGTGATACCAGGAGCAGCCCAACTCCTAGAGATGGAAAGTAGGCTGGGGGTTCAGGACCTGGGGATGGGGAGTGGGGAGCTGAACGGGGACAGAACTGCATTTGGGCGAGATAAGAACATGTAAAGAACGATGGTACACCAGTGTGTACGTACATAGCATTTTTGAGCTGTACGCTTCGCTATGGTTAGGATTGCAAATTTTACGTTATGTGGATTCTTTTTTTAAAAAACCAGAGTTTAAAACAATAAAACAAGAATGCTATTTACTGAGCATTGACTCTGTGCTTGACACTGACCGCCACATGTGTAATTGCTCTCCTCTTTATAGAAAACCAGACTGGGGCCATTAATTCCATCAGTTCACAGTTCTCAGAAATTATTCATCCATTCCGCACACATGGGAGAAATGTCTTCACTCTCCTGGATGTAGCCTCAAGTAGGAGTGAATAAGGGGACCTCGGGGTTGCTGCCCTCACGGCTTAGGCTGTACGCAGGAATAGGAGTCAGGGGACAGAATGAGGTCAAGATTAGTCTGTGCCCTGGGTGATAGTCTGATGGCATCATGGCCACTCCGTCTTTCGAGGGACGGGGCCACTGTTGAGCTCACTGCCACCCGCATCCCTTCTCTGGGCCTCCGCTTCCATCTGCCCTGTGGTGAGGCAGGACCAATGCTGTCCCTGCTGCTGCGGTGTCCCAGGATGGGGAGAGTGTGGGCAGGCTTTCATCATGGGGAAGTGGAACAGGGTGCCTGCTGAAAACAACATTCCTCATAGGGTTAGGTGTCCCCTGGGTGCGAGCGGGGGAAGCTCTCTAAAAATTCTTCTTCCAGAAGTCCCATTTTCCCCTCAGACTTCTTCTCCCTCCAGACCTGGGGAGAAATAAAATGTGCAAAATGAGCTGCTTCCCTCTCTCCTAAATACCGAGGAGGTTTGCGGTGTTGGTTAAATATCACAAATGTGGGTAAAAGCCCAGGAATGATGTGACGCGGCACTCCAGGGTCACACAGGGATTTGGGGATGTCTCCTTCAGAGGAGGGTGGCCGGTGGGGAGAGGGGAGCAGGACACCTGGCCTCGGGGAAATGCCATCCTTCCATCCCAGGAAGCCTGACCTTGCCTGGCTTCAACCCCAGTAGCTTGGGAAGTGGCATCTACAGGGGGATTTCTGGTTTGGTTTCATTCCACTTCCTGATGCAATGGCCCTCTCCTTCCATACACACCATGTCACCTGCTGCTTGCCCTTCCAAATGTGTATTTCCCGGTATGTCTCCAGGAAATCCTATAGCATCGTTGGGGGACTAGATGCGTCTCATTGATAAGATGGATCATAGGTTAGATTTCTCTTTCTTTGCCTCTGTCACCCACATTTGGGTGAGAAATCAAGCTTACAGCTCTGGGGCTGTGCACACGGCATGTCCCTTTCCACCATGCCCCGCGCCCCCCCCCCCCCCATGGGGGTGGTCCAAGCTGTTTTCGGTCCTTTGCTGCTGCGTAAATTACTGTGCAACAAACATCTTTGACTATTGTCTCCTTGGGCAGTGGTGAGAACGTCTCTGGAGCTAGAAGCCCAAGGGGGAGTCATTGCTCATTGAGCAGGAGCACACCCAGGATGGACAACTTCAGGCGCTGCTCTGCAGACTGGTTTCTCCAAGTCCACACGCATTGGCACCCCAAGGGAGACCCCCATCTGCTCTCATCCAGGCTCACACTTGCATGACCTGATGGGGCTCTCACTGTGCCCCTCTGTGGAAGGCAGGTGATTCACGCTTCCTTGAATACTGAACACTAGCTGTCTCACCCAGAGCTGCCTCTTTCTCCCTTTGTGCCTCAGTTTCCCCATCTTGGGAGGTTGTGGAGGTGCACTGAGTGGAAGCCTATAATGCTCACACTACGTTTGGCATAGAGTAAGTGCTCGATTGATGTCGGCTAGGCAAAGTCAATCGAATGTTTCAGCTTGAATACATCCAGTGATGGGGAGTGCACTACGAAGGTACCATTTACCCAAAGTCAGAGGGCAGCAGGTGGTGGAGTCAGGTTCAAGTCCGGGAGGCCTGCTTTTGAAGGATATGTCCTGCCTTTTGTTCTGATTGAAGAGA
Source organism: Lontra canadensis (assembly GCF_010015895.1). Taxonomy (NCBI): domain Eukaryota; kingdom Metazoa; phylum Chordata; class Mammalia; order Carnivora; family Mustelidae; genus Lontra; species Lontra canadensis. The sequence goes on from NW_022631092.1 coordinate 827,749, forward strand.
CGGAAGTCAGCGGGTAGGGTTATAATACATGGCCCCTCCCAGCACCCCACATCTGGTCACAAAGGAGCACAATCCCCTGGGAATTTCAGCCCAGGGGCCACTGATGATGGGCATTGGACCAGAAGGATGGTGTGGATTTGGGGTTTGGTGGCAAAGTACACTTGTCAAGAGAGAGACAGAGACAGAGAGAGACAGAGAGACAGAAATAGAGACACATGGAGACAGAGACAGAGAGGCAGACAAAGAGAGAGTGATGGGCAGAGAGAGAGAGAGAAAGAGAGGGGCGGGGAAGAGGGACAGACACACAGAGAGAGAGACAGACAGACAGATAGGGAGAACAAAAAAAAAAAAATGTAAAGAAGGCTCCTAGCTGCTCTCCTGAGACTGGTTGTCTCTTGGTTCCCAAGTATCCCTCTACCCCTACACTAAACTCCCCCCTTTTATTTAAAGAGTCGTTTATTTACTTTAGAGAGAGGGAAGCATAAGTGGGAGGGTCAGAGGGAGAAGGAGAGAGAATCCCAAGCACTCAGAGCTCAGCGCAGAGCCAGGTGTATGGCTCAATCTCATGACCCTGAGATCATGACCTTGAGCCAAAATCAAGAGTCGGATGCTTAACCAACTGCGCCAACTAGACACCCCTACACTCCATTTTTCTTTAGTTCTGCCACCTTGAGTGAGTTTCAGTCCTTGCAAACAGATGCACCTTGATTGAAACCGATGGGTGGTAGGGACCCAGGATCCCTACTTCTCATTCTTTCCTCTAGCACTTACAAGAAAAGAAAGAAAGAAAGAGAGAAAGAAAGAAAGGAAGGAAGGAAGGAAGGAAGGAAGAAAGAAAGAAAGAAAGAAAGAAAGAAAGAAAGAAAGAAAGAAAGAAAGAAAGAAAAAGAAAAGGACTGCCCAGTTAGCCTCCTGAGTAGATGTTCTATCAGTATGACCGGATTATTCCAGTGAGAAGTCAGAGGCGGGCCACACACCCAGCCATCAGAGGCTGCAGAGCCAAGCTATCACCACAGCAGAAAGGATGCAGTCCTGTAAGATGATAAAGGTACTGATGACAGAGACGAGAAGAGACCTGCCCATCAATGAAAGAGTTAAGCAGAAGAAATGGAGGAAGCAGGAACTGATATTGATTATAAAAACATCAAACAATGCTGACATGTTGATAATGATCAGCAGAGGCCCTGGAGAGGCATCACTGGTACTTTTGGCAAGATAACAGAATTTTATATTTTTACGTAATGCTGATGCACAAAGCAGATATGAAATCATATTATCTGGGCAAGTATTAAAATGCACCTTTAAAGCCCTTCCTGATAAAACATTTTGCATGTGAAATACACGGTGTGCCCTGGTAATGCCCTCCAAGGGGTCTGTGCCAACAGGCAGGACGGTCGGTGGAGAAGAGCTGGGAGCTTGGAGGTGTGAGCGCAGGCTCCACGGTTAAGTCTGCCTGAGACTATTGTCATTACCTGCCCTTGGTTCACCCCAGGCTGGTGGGTGATGGACTCACGGTGCTCAGTTGATTTCCCTCGTCTTCCTCATGCCTTGTTCCTTAATCAGACAGGACTCGAGCAGCCAATGCTGAACTCGCATTTCAGCACAGCTGTCACGTTTCCTGTAGGGAGCTGGCTACGGGGACACAAAGGGGAGTATAGTACGGGTTTCAGTCATGAGTGACAGACCCGGATGGACTTAGCAACCCACAGCATAGTATCATTGGGATGCAGTTTGTCTTGTCTCTCTCTTCTGGCAACCTCCAGGTTGGGTCCACATGGAGGCTGGTTTTCCTCATGGTCAAGGAACCATGGGGCCAGTGTTTTTCCTTACTCATGGCCTGTTGGGGGAAGGACAGGAGAGACACAGAGACTGAGAGAGAGAGAAATCTTTCCTGCCACTCTACAGGCAAAGCTCTTGTCTTCCGCAGACTGAATCAGATCTCATGCCTGCTCCTGACCCAGCAACTGTCTCCATGGCGATGTCTTGCGCTGATTGGCTTAGCCCTGGGGTCTGGACCATCACTGCTGAAGAGGATGTGGTGACTTCAATAGCCTGGACTACTACAAGCCCATCCTCAGCCCTGGATCCATTTCTTAATTTTCGTTCTGCTCTACAGCGGGGTGATGGAGTGGGGAAACACTGCGCAGCCGGTGCCCATCGCACAGGCTCTCTGTCCTCAGAACTCACAACTTGAGGGAGGAAGTAAGCAGATCATCTAATACAGGAGCTGGAGGAGGGACACACAGGGCTCCCCTCCAGGCTGCAGAGGAATAATGGATGACTCAGCCTGGGATCTGAAAGACGCCTGGGGATCCGCAGCTGACTGGGTCAGGGGAGGTTGGAAAGCCTTTCCTGACCCGAAAGGGCCAGAGGCAAAAGTACCGAGATTGGACATGGTTGTGCTACGCGTGCCTAACTGAACAGCGGCGGCGCCAGAGCCATGGACATGGGTTGGAGTGGTGAATCGCGTGGAAGTCACGTCTGGAGCACAGGACGACCTGTCTGGGGGCGAGCCGGGCACCCGGCCGTGACTCACAGGGGCCCTTCGGCAAACCTGACGATATACGGAGGAGCATGTGCCTCCATGGCGGGGAAGTGGCGGCCAGTGAAGGATGTGTGCATGCAGAGGTGGTGTCCAGAGCATACACTGGAGGGATGAGGAATGGAATCGATACTTGTCCCGCATCTGGGGTTTGGGGGTGGGGGAGCAGACTGTAAGGGACCCGTGAGGCATGACGTTTGCTTCCAGCTTTTAATGGGACTAAATAAAGCACAGGCTTGAATCGGAGCAGGGAGCCTGCTGCTGCAAGGGCTCATCCTGTGCTCTGTGGACCAATGAATGATAGCAGGACTCGGGGATGCCGTGTCCTCCCTCTCTTCTCAATGTCTGTGGCCTCATGTTTCCAGCTTTCAACGGTTTCCTTCTCTCTCTTGGTCTGTCTCCCTGTCTTTCTCTCTCCTCCTTTCTCCCCTTCCCTTCCCTTCCCTTCCCTTCCCTTCTCTCCCCTTCCCTCCCCTTCTTCCTTCCCCTTCTCTCCCCTTCCCTCCCCTTCTTCCCTCCCCTTCTTCCCTCCCCTTCTTCCCTCCCCTTCTCTCTCCTTCCACCCCAATCTTGGCAGTACTTCATGTGGATACTCCACACATCTGTGCCTGATATTATTAAGGATTCAGAGAATATGAGTTCATAATTCCCAGGTTTATTGTGGAGACAATTTACATAGCTGGAAAAAGTCCACGATAACCCACGGAAGATCTGAAATGAGGCCGTCAGCTCTAAGTGCCGGCTGCTTGACCATGGCTGGGCCCGTGGGGTTATGCCCGGGAGGCTTTGGATGGACAGAAGTCAAAGCTGTGTCTACTGAGCACCTCCTCTGTGGCCGGCCCGTGCTGGCTTCTGGAGAGACAGATGAGGGCTGTATAGTCCCCTGTCTTCAGGGAACCCAGGGCCGAGGGATAGGCACCCAGGTGTGGCAGGCAGCGTGAGTGGCCAGACGCTGCTGGTCCCGAGCTGTACGCTGGCAGCCCCGCTCCGTCCCTGGAACGCGGAGTCCTCATGTGCAAGGACCTTCATGACCTTGCAGACTATCTCAGATCTAGTATCTTTGAGTCTCTGATTTCTATTTTCTGGAACCAGAAGTAATTGCCGCTGCCCATGCTCTGACGAGTGAAGAACACTGGAAGCAGGATGGGAATTTCTGGGAATTGGGGGCCCCAATGTCTGTCTCAGATGCTCTCCGTTACGCCCCGCCCCCATCCACCCATCTCTCTTGAGCAGCGCTAGGCTGGGCTAGCCTCGGGGAGGCGCTACTTGCCTGTCTGAAGAGAAGAGCAGGCCCAGGGCTTGGTTCTCCTCTTCACGTGTGGCCTGGGCTCCAGCAGCTGTGGGACCTGGGGGATGGGTCAGGACACGTGGCTCCATGAGACCCGTGGTAGCCTGGGATTTACGGGTCACACGCATGATGCCTTCTGGAATTTCTCAGCCCACCCCCGCCCCCACTGCGTTTGCGATTTGGGAATTTCAATTTTGCTTCCCTATTATGCACATATTACCCGAAGGAGCATGGAGATGTCACGTGTAATTACTGCGAATTGTTTAGCAAACAATTAGAGGACGAGAACAAACAAGTCCTGTGTTTCCAAACCTTCTTTAATCACTTTGCATAGCCTCAGAACCTGGAGCAAATATTAAGATAATTAATTGCGGCCACCCAGTCAGTCCTAAGGACTGCGCTCCCGATTAACTATGCAGAAGTGCTGCTGAGTCCAGGAGCGGACCCAAGTTTTGTTCAAGGTCACGCTCCATTCTGGATCCCTTCTCTGTGGGCAGAGATTCAAGTCAGTTCTGAGGCTCCCTCCAGGATTATCTGTTCCTGGCGTGGCTGTCATCAAAGGTGAATTCCGCACCATCTCGCTGCTTTAGCCGAGCACCTTTCATGTGACCTTGTGAACCTTCCACGCTCGGAGCAGGAGGGAAGGACTTCCCAGACATTTTATGGAGATCGGGTTGGGGTGGTTTTGTTACCCATGGGCCATTGGGAGAATCACATGGGTCTGGGAGAGTCAGAGTGTCTGGAAGCTGAGTGAGGGAGTGTCAGGAGGCGTAAGTGCCCCCTCCGGGTCTGAGGCTGGTGGCAGAAGGCAGGTGAGTTCTCGCTGGGGGCCGAGGGCACAAGGGCAGGCTGCCGGCTGGAGGGGCATGCTGGGGATTCAGCAGCCCTTGTGTGGGGTCCAGCACATGGTGGGAGATAGTAGGCGTTAATTTGGATCAATGGATGAGTACACAAATTCAAACTTTATGCCTCAGTCCTCCGTGCAGACCAGGTGTTAAGTTGAATCAAGCTCTTACGCTCCCTTTAGGATTCAGTTTACCTGTTACCTCCTTGGGGAGCTTGCCGTAACCTCTTTTTCTGCATTCGAGGTCCTCCCTGAACTTCTCCTTCCCCCTTCCCCTCCATCCGGGCTCAGACCACGCTTCACAGAGACTGCCTGTGGGGGGCAGGACTGCATCGCTGGGGTCCACTTAGGACTCGGTGCATAATAGGTTTTTGGTCAGTGTGTTTGTTGAGCAAATGGAAGGACCTGAAAATTAGAAACCAGCAAACAAAAAGAGGTAACTGAGTGGAGAGTGGTCGCCCATACAGGATACATGGGTCTGCAAACAGAAAAGTGTCCTAGCAATGCCCCAGGGGGCTGGGTGGGGTCTGTGCATAGGGGAGGGAACAGCATAGAGAAGCTCCGAGGCAGAGATAGGCTGGGTACATTCAGTGGTGAGGTGGGCAGGCAGGAGGCTGTGGCTGTGGGGGGTGGTCTCTGCCTGTCACGGTGGCTGAGATGGCTCACTGTGCTGTCAGCACTGGGCGGGGAGGGAAGCAGAGGATTTCCTCCTTGGCTGCGAAATCACTGGGGCTCTAGGCCACCACTCCTGGATTGGGTGGCAAGAGCCAAAAGGCTTGACTCTGAGAGAATGAGCACATGGTCACAGGTGCTAATTGCCCTGGGTCCCTGGGCTTTGGACCCTGCCCACCATGAGCCCTTGTCTGGCCGTTCTGATCCCAGCTGGCCTGTCTGGGCTCATCCCCCATGGCAGCCACATGCCCTTGACCCTCCGGGCCTGGCTTGGGCTGCCAGGACTCATTCTTAGCATCCTGCCCCTACTGTTTATTGCCACTGCGCTGTGAGATGAGTTTCCTCATCTTTACTGGTAAAATTTACATCAAAGAATGCCCAGTAAGGTCCAATAGAGTCTGGTGAACAATGACAGATTGAACAGACGTGTTTGGCACTGATCCCTTCTGAAATCCCAACAAAATCACAGTAAAGGCATTTTTAAGAAGTCTTAGTTTCTCAAGGCCAAAGAGGGAAGGAGAGGAGACAGCACATTCACGAACTGGAACCATGAGCTAGAAGCAGGTGGGTGAGAGGAGATGGCTATGTAGCCTGGGGGCACGATATCCTGAGCCATCCGGACCCGGGAAACAACCGGTAATATAGCCGAAGCCTCGAAGACCAGAAGTGGTGTGCCAGTTTGGGGCTGGAGACAGGAGAATTGGTTGAAAATTCAAAACAAGGTTAGATTAGCTCCCTCTGCCACTTTGTTGGGCATGCCCCCTCCAGCAGAGGATCAGAGCTTTGTTTTCTGGGGAGGTAAAGTGAGGGGGTCTGGACTTAGGATGTCCAGGGTGCTATGTTGGAAAACAAGGGGGTTAGCTGGAGAACGCCACCTGCCAGAGGTCCGTCAAGTCCAAGGGCAGGCAGTGGAAGGGTCTGCCTTGGGCACAGGCAAGAAGGTCCACACTGTCTGTAGAGAAAGTCATGAAAATTATAAAGCCAATTAAAAGTCAGTCTGCCTCACACACATTAGGATGGCTATTATAAAAAACAGAAAATATTAAGTGTTGGCAAGGACCTGGAGAAATTGGAACCCTTATGCCATTATTACCGAAAATAATTTTTCATATAGAGGAGGTGGTTGTCAATATGATCTGTCTTGGAAATAGGCTGGGTATGGCTCTGCTAACAGGATTGAAGGAAATGCTTATCTTTCTCCACTGGCAACCGGAAAGACGTCAGTAGTCTCCCGGAAATGCTACCCATCTGATTCCAAGATCTGGGATTTCCCAAGGAAAATGCCCAGCCAGATCACCCAATATGAGCACCACAAGAGCTCACCCACCACCTCAGCCACACTTCCCATCAGCTTTTTAACGACTCTTTGTGAATACCACCAATCAGCCAAGAAAATCCGAGGACACGCTTAATTTATAAAAGCTATCAAAACAAATGAACCAAAGTCACTTGAAAGAAACAGACGCGGTGCAGAGAGGAGTCAACTTCAAATAAATTATCCTCACCGGTCTTAACGATTAGTTTCATTAACATCTTCTCTTGCAGGGAAAAATGCTTTAAACGGAAAGAAGTGCTATATGAAGGACCATTCCAGAGCTGAAAGAGAGCTCTCGGAAATTAAAGGATGTGATTGCAGAAATAAAAATTCCATTAAGGGGTAGCATGATAAAAAGGTGAGAAATCTGGGAAGCAGAGGAAGAGGCAGAGCTGGGAGGGTAGTTCAATGATAAGAAACGTGAGGACGGTTTAGGAGATCCGATATCTAGATAAAAGCGGCGGCAAAGAAGGAAAAGGAGAGGAGGAATTCATCCATAAAAAATTTCAGGTTGCTTTCCCAGGTTTGAAGGAACTGGGCTTCTGGTCTTTAGAGACCCACCGAGGCCCAGGCCAACAGAGGGAGATAGGGTCACCCACACTGTGGGCAAGGAGGAATCCCACAGGCTTTCAGAGGGGGAACAATTTCCCATGAAGAATTGGGAATCAGAGTGGCTTCAGGCTTCTTAACACCAGCACTGGATGGGAGGTGACAGGGGAGACACGTGTCCCAAATTCTGCAGGAAGACGATTCCCGCCTAGAGCACCATGCCCAGCCAGACCCTCATCACAGGGTGAGCATGGATGAAAGACAGTTTTACAGTTACAGCTCTTGTACCCCTTCTCGAGAAGCTTCTGGAAGACATGCTGCACCCAATGGGACATATAAGCCAGGGAAGTGGGGAACAGCAAAAGGGAGAGGTAAAGCAGAATCCTCAGGATGCTGGTGAAGGGAGACCCCAAGAAGTCAGCTGGTGGCTGGTGGAGGGAGGTCAAGTTCAGTTGGGGCAGGTCAAAGGTTCCAGGAGAGGCTACTTCATGATGAAACTGACAGATCACCTCGTGTGTTGAGACACATCAGGGAGAGCCTGGCCAATTGGAAGAGTCCAGTGTTGAATTAGTGATGAGCACATAAAAAATCTAGACAAAGGATGTGGGGGGAGAAAGAGTGGTTGACAGGTCCAGGTTTGGAGGACCCTGAGATAGAATGAGGGGTTCAAGAGATGGACTGGGAAGACCGTGTGAAGGACAAAGAGAGAGCGGGTGGAGAAGTCGGGAGAGCCCGACCAGGCCATATGCAGGGCTGACCCAAGAATCTGGGCTGCATGCATTTCCCTGAGAGAAGCATCTGGAATGACGGCAAGGTCTCCAGACAACGATGCCCATTGGAAGAGCTTTGAGTTTTGTAGGAACAGGCCTGCACTCAGTCACTGGGCTGCAAGGGCGTGGCCTGGAGCACGCATGGCAATGGACCCAGAGGGGCAGCAGCCAGAGCTGCCTGCCAGGCCGAGTCCTGCAGCAGCAAGAGATCCGACAGATGCATTCCTGGGGCCACCACACCCAGGAAAACAAAACGCGCCACGTGACTCGGCTTGGTTTTGCCTTCCTATTGTCATAATAATGGCGCACGGGCTGTTGATCTAAACAAAAGGATGGATGAACCATGGGAGGGTGAAGGCAGAAAGTGTGTGCATGGGGGGTGTGGGAGGTGGTAAGAGAGAGCCACGTTCCGTAGCAGAAAGTGAATAGATGATGCCCCAAGCCACGCGTGTACCTACGGATGTGAACGTGCAATGGACCAGCGGACAGAATCGGAGGCGGCTGGCCCCGAGGAGCGGGACAGTGGAGAAGGCAGGAGGGGTGCACTGGCAGGTAGCATGTGCGCCTGGGAGCTCGAACCAGGAAGCCCGATCAAGCCCTGGGCACCCGGGAAGTGCTCACTAAGTCGTGGGCATGACGACAGTGATGTGGTTCGTGCACCTAGTGCCAGACCTGTACAGATCTTCACCTAATATTTGTCCCATCCGTCCTTGAAGGGTGAGCAACGAGCAATGGTGCTCGTTTTTAAACGTTCCTTACTGAGTATACAGAGCCTTTCAGGATCCCTCTGCCTCTCCAACCAGCCACCTTATGGGGAGCCAGCGCTGGTGTTTCGCGGCACATTAATTCTGTGAATCTGTGGATGCCCTCTCCCCCTCCCTCCCTTCCTGGAGCAGGTTGGGTCTGTGCCGCCCGCGCAAACCTCTTAACGGTGGAGGAGAGGAGGGTGGCATGTGTGTTTTAATAAGCAGAGAACGCAGGTCGGGGGCGGGAGTCCCGCCGACTCAGGTGACGTCAGCCCACAGATGGAGCTGGCAGGTAGGTAGAGCAGAGCTGGCTGCACCCACGACTGCTCCAGCTGCCCCCGTGGTAAGGAGCCAGACTGGGCGGGGGTCGAGGGAGAGGCGCCATGCACACCTGGAAGTCTGCTGCTGTGGATGGGACACGGCAGGGAAGGCCTGCCTTCGTTGTGCCAAGACGATGTGTCTGAGAAGGTCTGGGCCCCAACCCCTGCCGGCTGCAGCTGGAGCACCATGGAATCCTCAGCAGGCTAGCCAGCTCTGCCCTCTCTGTGGCCTCCAGTCTCCCCAGCCTTTGCAGACAGAGAGCCTGGTCATGCATGTGGCTGGGGGTTGGCGAAGGCTAATGAATGCAAAAACGTAGTACTCACCTGGGTTTTTGGAACCGACTCTGCTGTCATCTATAGGACCTGGCAGTGTCTGCCCTTTTCTGGGCCTCAGTTTCCCTACTGGTAAAATGAGGGTTTCCCCTTCATGCATTCTGGGGCTGGCAGATTTCTGTCTGGCAGCATGCCCATGCACAAAGCCTGCCAGCCACGCACATCTGCGGAGCAAACGAAGGAAGGCTGTCACCTGCTCTGGGGGTGGTAGGAACTGTCCTTCTTACCTCTTGAGTGGAAGATACAGAGAAAGCAGGGAGGATGGGGCATGTAAGGACAAACAGGGGAACCCGAAACATGGCTTTACTGGAGCCTCCCTGGGCCAGGCAGAAAGACCGCCGCATACCCAGTGCATAGGCGAGGCATAGTGCAAACCGGCAGGCAGATGCTGAGGGTTACCATGGCAACAGCAGCTGGGGAGGAGTTGTGGGGGGAGGCAGTCAGAGGATGCCAAGAACGGCTTTTCTCACTTCTTGTTTTAAATGACCGGCTTTCTTTCTGCAAGGGAGAGAGAAGGCGTGTAACAGGGAAGAGGGTCTAAACAGGAGAACTGGGGTGGCAGCAGGTCATCTTGGAACCCGTAAGGAAACTCACCCCTTTTTAAGCAAATCGGCTGAGCCGGCTTTATGACTTGAAGGAAGTCCTACATTCCAGCCAGCAGCGTCAGGAGCTCCCGGGGCGGCTCCGTGGGGCAGGGTTGTTGCTTGGCCTTTCACACCTGTGATTCATTTAGGTCTCACCACGGTTGCCATCGAGGTAGAGGATGGGGCCCATTTCACAGGTGGGGAGACTGAGCTTTGGAGAGGGTAAGTGCCTCCCCCCAGGCACAACACAACGCAGGTGTGTCTGGCCCCAGAGGCGGCCACGTTGCTCTGGTATCACCGGCTTGGGTGGCGGCTAGCCACAGGGACAATTCTCCATGTTTTTTTCAGGGTGAGATCCCGAGACCTGTGTGGTGTAGAGACCTGTGTCGTGTAAAGACTTCAGCTTCCCGTGCCGGAGTGCCCGGAATGTCCTCTTCTCTCAGAGTTCTCAAGGTCAGCCTGCAGTGGAGAGGGCTGGGATCAGCACAGGCTCTGAGGGTCACATCCTGGCCCTCCCGCTTAGCAGTTGCATGACCTGGGATCGTGCCTCAGTTTCCTCTCCTGTCCGTGGGGATGGTCTTGGACCTTTTCACAAGCTGTCACAATGACTAAATGTGCTAATGCGTATAGAACCTTCTTGAGCATTTGACCCAGAGCTCACGCTCAACAGACCTCGGGCACTTTACTGAGCACACTCATTTTAAGGGAGAGAGAAGGGAAGCTAAGAGGAGTGGGGTTCCCCAAAGTCTCACAGCAAATTAGGGCAGAGCGGGGGTGCCTTGGCCTAGTCTCAGCCTCCTGAGTGGGCAGGTGTGGTGCCCACCACCCCACAGTGGAGCCGCTGACCTGCACGTCTGGGGCATGCAGCCCCTCACTCGCCATGAGTCCCGCTTCCGGTCACAGGTGTAAGTACAATGTAAAGAGCACAGCACCGGCTCCGGGAGCTCCCAGCCGGGGACGGGTTCTGAGTAACTGGAGCCATAACCCTGAGAAGCCTTGTTATGACCCCTACAGCACCACTCTCTTCTAGTTAAGGTTTTGCAATGGTAATTCTAGCAATTCATTGTGTAGATGGATTCACACTGCCATAATTCTGTCATTTATTTGGGCCGTCCTTTTGGTTCATTTAAACAGGCCACTGCTCTGATTTCAGGTAGGGTGAGGCTTCTGGGGGTCAGAAGACAGCAGTGAGGGGACAGCAGGATTCCCAGAAGGCTGGTGCTAGAAGGAACCCTACGGACTCCAGAAGACGGGTCTGAACGGAGGGATGGAAGGGGATCATTTTGGAGCCCCCTGCAGAGAGTGGGGGATCCAGACAACAAGGGGGCATTGAAGGAAGAAAGAGAACTTACACTCTCTGAGGACCTACTAAGTGCCCAGCACTGGCTAGGAGCTTCTGTACACCTCCACCTGCCAAATCTTTGTGGTGGGTATTTTTGTCCCTGTTGTGCAGACTGGAGACAGAGAGCGAGCTCAAAAACGGAGCTACTGGCTTGTCCACAAACAGGCCTTTACCTGCTAACTCCCACACTCTGGGGTGATGGTGCTCTAGCCTGCGAGTGGGAATGGAGGTGTGAGTCCTTGTGGTTTACGTGTGACTTGCTGGGGATGTGGTCTCCAGAGACACAGTCTGCTGGGTTTATACGGCTTCGGCGTTCCAGGGTGACAGATAAAGAAGTCATTTCTTCTCACTGGGCGCCGGCACACATAGCATTCTGAGGACTCGTCAGAAGAAAGGGGAGTAGAATGTCATACGTGGGCCAGCAGAGGCCAGTGGGGCTGCCAGAGGCTGGCGGTCACGGCCAAGCCATCCGTCTTCCCAAGGTGGATGAGTCAGCCAGGCAGCTGGAGTTGGTGGCACGTCTTTGGGGAGAGATGGTTGTATTATTAGAAGGTGTTGACGAGGTGCTCCGTTTGCAAAACACTCCTTGGTTGCTTTTAACTGGGGAGATATTTGGAGCAAGTTTACTGATGCTTGAACATCAGATTTCCTTGGCGAAGTTGCTTTTTGGTGATTCCTGCTAAAGGGACAGAAACTACAGAGTTGCTCTGGAAAGTTGTTAGATGTGACAACTTTCTGTGGGGGGTGAGGAATGGAGCTAGAAGGACGCCTAGATAGACCCCAGCTGGTCTGACTCATCATTAAAGAGTTTGGACGCTGAGGCCCAAGAAAGTTCTATGACATTCTCAAGGTCACCAAGCCAGTTAGCAGCCACGCCAGGAACCCAGCTCACCTGGCTCTGAGCCCTCCACAAAGAGGTATGGGGGTCTGGGGGTCCAGAGGCAGAAGTCTCCAGGAGTGGGGGGTGGGTCACCAGACCACCATTAATAGCATGGGAACTTACTTGATCCCAGCAGGCTGGCGTTGGAGCCAAGACATGAACCTGGGTCTGCAGATTTCCAGGCAGGGAACCTGATTGTTACTACCCCAGCGTTGTCTCATAAGTACCCCCAGACTGTTAACTTGCCCAAAAGGAGTTTTCAAGTGAAATCAAAGTTCTGAATAGACAGTAAAATGGACTTCCGTCATGTCACTCAACACTCAGGAACACTTTATCTGTATTTCGGAAACTGCCATGCTTTGAGACCCTCTTTCCTGAGTACAGACCGGAAATAAGTTCCTAGCCTTTCTTGAAGCTAAGAATGTGGGCTACTCACAGACCATCAGAGGAAGGCCATCTATGCTTTGATGTGGAAGAAGAGCCCACATGGACTCCTCTTCTGGTGAGGATGGTGGAAGGTATGGGCAGAGGGGGCTTCTAGATCTGAGAGCCAGTGGGGCCCAAGGACATAGCTGTGTCCTGTGTGCAGCATCTGCAGAACCTGTACCCAGAAGCCATAAGATCTGAGCAAGCTAGGAGCAGTGCAGGAGGGTGATTTGGATGCTGTTCTTGGACTTGGGCTCCAGGCCCTAGTGTCTGGCTTCCTTGGAGATTCTATGAGTACCTAACAACCATTATAAATTCTGCTTCCTTCTAAACTGGGTAGATTAGACCCTATTGTCTGCCACTAAAAGTCCTAATCAGCACAGATATCATCATCATCATCCTGGCCATGATTCATATTGTGAGTTTAAAACGACTCAAGAAGGGGCACCTGGGCAGCTCAGTTGGTTAAGTGTCTGCCTTTGTCTCAGGTCATGATCCCAGGGTCTTGGGATTGAGTCCTGCACTGGGCTTCTTGCTTGGCGGTGAGCCTGCTTCTCCCTCTTCCTGCTGCTCCCCCTGCTTGTGCTGTCTCTCTCTCTGACAAATAAATAAAATCTTAAAAAAAATTTTTTTAAATGTCTTGGTACCTTTGTCTGTATTTCTTCCCTCCCCCCCTTCTTTTTTTTACTTCACATAACACCGCAGACTCTGAGACAGCATGTATGCATGCATAGTGGTGTTCATTAATTGTTGGCTGCTGGTTAGCTGGATAGAGAGCCAGATGAAGTTCCCATGACAAAACAAGCCGCAAGTCTTAGCTTTTATTCTTGGTGGGTGTTCTTATTAACATGATTTTGGCTGTCTGTAATAGATGGCTCCATTAAAATTTGCTTAAACAATAAAGGGCATTAATCATTTCACATAACCAGAAATTAGAGTAGAACCAGAAACAGCGTAGAGTCACTATTGCTTAATTCAGTGGCTCAATGTTATCATCAGGGCCTCATGTCCTTTCTTTCTACTCAGTCATCTCTGTATGGTAGCTTTCATTCTCAAGTTCACCCCTTCATGGTCACAAGATGGCCGCAGCACTTTCGGTCTTCACAGACAGACACCAACATTTGGTAACGCAAAATATCTCCTTACTACATTTACATACTTCCTTTTGAGGTATCCTTTTTGCCTTTTGACAATTTGATTATATAGTGTCTAGGGTAATTTTCTTTGGGTCAATCCTTTGGATTTCTGTATCTGGATGTTCATATCCCTCCCAAGATTTGAGAAGTTTTCAGCCATTATCTGTATCAAAAACTTTCTGTCTCTCTTCTTCGGGGACTCCCTTAATGGTTATCAGATTAGTTCATCTGATAATGTCCCATAGACCCTGGATGTTTTCTTCACTCTTTTTTAAAATTCTTTTTTCTTTTTGTTCCTGCTGAGAGTTTAGCTAAGCCGGCCCTTGGTATTGCTATCTTTGTATCCATTTTGGATGGCTGGACATTTTGCAGGGTCCTTAAACTGGCACTAAACCCTCATGTAAGCACATGTTCTAGATAATAATTTGCAGACTCAGAAGTAAATGAAAGTCCCCAATATGGCTTCCCAGCAGCCCTTGTGCTCAAAAGTCTCTCCACCTCCCAAGGCCTTCGCCTTATGCACTTCTTAGATAAGACCCCATGGAGTTTACCAGAATCTTGCTCTTTTTGGTTTGACCCGATAAATCCAGACTTAGCCGGGGAGCCCCAAAGCTCTCCAACCATAGGAACCACTGATTCTTTCTTCTGCATGTTCAAGTCTGCTATAGAAGCCCTCTGTTGAATCCTTCCATTCAGAGTTCATCAGCTCCAGGACTAATTGCTGTTTGGTTCTTTTCTGTGTTTTCTACTTCCTTATTAAACTCATTTTGGTCAAGCATCATTCCTGATTTCATTTAGTTGTCTATCTGTGTTCTCTTGCAACTAATGGAATTCCTTTAAGATGATTATTTTGAACTCTTTGTCAGGCAATTGGTGGACCTCCATTTCTTTGGGGTTGGTGTTTTGTTAATACCCACTGGTGATGTCATGTTTGTTTGATTCATCATGATCTGTGTAGCCTTACACTGGTGTCTGCATTTGAAGGAGCACACATCTCTTCCAATATTTATTTATTTATTGTTCTCTCCTAATATTTATAGACTGGTTTCATCAGGTAAAGACTTCTCCTGTCAGGTCCTCATGCTGATGGTATTGTCTCTGGGGTTACATTTGAGTGGGGTTGGATCCAGGCCACATGGTGGCTACTGGGTCTGCAGTAAGGTCTGTGGTTGGTAGGCTGGTCATCAGGGGCTCAGGAGAGTGTGTGTTCTGTCTGGTCCCTTGGTGAATGGAATGGCCTTCAGGACATTGATAAGTAGAGTTGGCATTGGGACAGGGTCTATTTCAGGGTCTATAGATAGTGGACATTTTCCAGGTACACATATGGGGATGGCTCCCCCTGGGACTCTGGGAGGGCTCTTTGCAGGTTGCTCAGAAGGTCCCTGTACAATGGCCAAGAAGAGCTGGAACTGAGTCACAGGGCTGCTCTGGGGTCCAAGCTGGGATAAAGGTCTCCAGGTCTTTCTCTGAGAAGGTCACATCTCCTAGATTTCCCTGAGCATGCAGGAGTGTTCCTGGCCAATAAGGGAGTGGGTCTAGAGCCAGATTACAGGACCATTTTCAGGATCTGTGGTCAGACTGTGGTCAGTAGGCCTGCCTCAGGGGCATGGATGGGTGTGTCTCCTGCCTTGTCATCAGGCAGGTGGGCCTGAGGACTAAGAGGGGCTAGAGCCAGGTCAAGGGATGCTTCGGGGCCCACAGCTGGGACTGAGGTTATCAGGACTGTCACATGGAGCACAGGCCGACGTAACTCCAGTTGCTTCCTTCATTGGATGGTGCTGGTGACAGGACAGAGGCCAACTGGGGCCAGAGTTGAGTCTGCAAGGGGGATGGGGCTGTTTCTGGCCAGTAGTCAGGACCACAGTCAGTGAGTGTACCACGTGGGCAAAGGTCTGCCTTGGGATTTCACAGTCCCCTCCCTGGAACCCCACTTTCCCACAGAGACACTTTTGCTATGGATGGCTGCCAAATTATTGTTGCTGGGGGGGATATTGGTGATTTCCCCTCTTGCTGATGTCCCTCCTGAAGGTACCCCTTTATGGAAGTGAGGATACGTTTGCCAGAAGGCCTTCCGCCAACCTACATCCCCTGATGTCTCGTTGGCCAATATAGCTCGTATGGCAATACGGCCATGGACCCCCTTGGTCATGGAAGGGGGCTAGGCTTACCACAGCCTGGGTTTCCTTTATCCATTTAACAAAATGGGAGCTTTATTAGAGAGGAGAGGAGGGCAATGGCTCTCGGGTAGACGTAAAATTTGCTGATTGCCTTCAGCATGCCAGCCCCGGAGATGTCCCCTTCCATATTCTTTTAAATCCCATGAGCCTCTCTGCAACACACAGGCAGGTGTCTCTAGCCCCATTTTCTTGAACTTGGAGTCCAAGAGTCTGCAGATTGATGCGCTGAAGGTCACAGAGCTGGTTCTTGGGAGAGATGGGATTCGACTCTGGTTCCCGTTGTCCCTCAAGGGCAGAGTGCCCCACCTGCAGTTGATGCAACGGTTTTGCCAAAGCCAGAAAAAAACCCTCAGAGTGGAAGTAGCTGTTGAATTGCAGGAGGAGTCAGAAGAACGTATTCCCTTGCTGGAGTTAACTTGGTCGTTTAACAAACAGTTTAAAGGCAAGAGAAACAGCTTCCTGTTGGCTGTTGAGAACCTGACTCTGTGCTGCTGAAATATTTACTCTTCTGTAATTGTTGGCCATCCCTCGGGCTCGGGCCAGCTGCTCTACAAGAGAAAAGAATTCTGATGTGACTCAGTGGGACTTGCACAGGAAGGAACTCCTGCCAGTGTGTAACTGTGGTCTGCTAATGGCCTCCCTGGGAGGCTCATTGGGGATTTATTTCTGGGTAGAATTAATATCTCTTTAGAGAGAAGAATCTCAGCTGCTTCTTCTGGAGGGAATGGGGGCAGTGGGGGTAGATCTTGCTAATTTCCTTTCTATGTGGCTGACAAAGGGTTTTCCCCCTGGGCACATGGACTGTGCTGGTAAATTGCTTTGGACTTGAAAGCAGTTTTGTTTCTAATTCAGATAAATTCAGTTTATTTTCACTCTCAGGTACTGAAAGCATCCACCGTGTGCCATGCCCTGTGCCAGGAACTGTCAGTACACATCTAGAAGGTCCTGTTGGTTCCAAGTTCCGCTGTCAGCTAGCAGAAGATACTGATAAGCCAGATGGTGGGCAAACCTGCTGCAGTGTGGGCGTGGGGCTGTGCGTGTCTACACCAGTCACTATCTCCACCAGGGAGGGCGGGGACAGGAAAGAAAGGCTTCATGGATAAGAGAATGCCTAGTCTCAAAGAAAGGGTAAGAAAGGGTATTTCAGGTGAGGGCATAACCACAAAAACCAGAACTAGTTGTCACCCCCCCATCCATGCCTGCACTATATAGTACTAAAAAGAGCAAATACAGTTCGTTTCCCATGTTTCAAATCCCATCCTAAGTGTTTTACATTTATACAATGATTTAACTCTCATAGCAACCCTATGTGTGCTGACATTTATCACTTCCCTTTTATGAATGAAGAAAGAGGCACATGGAGAATTAGCAATTTGGTCAGGACAGAGATGGGAGTAGAACCCGGGCAGCCTGGCTCCAGAAACCTTACTCTGAATCCCTGTGCTGGATCCCCTCTCTTTGTGCATTACATGTATAAAAATTATTTGCACACTGGATACATTTACTATTGCAGCCACATTTGTGTATATGATATGCATGAAATTTAATATTAAAATAAAGGAATTCACACTTTGTTGCACTCTTTCAGTGGATTGTCTTGGGCATCTACGCCCTTGAAGTAGAGAGGGAACCACATCAACCACATCAACCACAATGAACCACAATGGAGTGTGATTGACGTAAACCAACTAGGGTGGGCCTATGTTTCATAGCAAGTGGTACTGGGATGAGGAAAAAAAATAATCTTCCTGTGTTTTGACATCTCAGCCTATGCTGAATGGTCTTCACAGACCCTTTCCCAAAGCCTTGGCTTCTCACTTCATACCATCTTCCTTCTCCTGAGAACTGGTCTCGGAGTTCTAGGGATCTTGACTTTGTTTCTGACATTATGATACATGGTGGGTTAACAGGAAAGAAAGGGATGACCTAAGGTGCCCAGGGAGCTGTTCTTCACAGAGATGAGCAACAGCACTCAGTGAGCCGGCAGGAAGAGAATGTTCTACGCTTGGAGAATATTCTCCTCCCTGTGTGCATGTGTGTGTGTGTGTGTGTGTGTGTGTGTGTGTGTGTGTGTGTGTGTATTAGAGATGTGGCTGTCCTCTGTGTTCCTTCATTAATAGTTAAGTACCTGCTATGTATCAGGGACTGACCTAAGCACCCAGGACATGCTCCAGCCACATGAACTTCTTTGACTCTCCAACACATGCTATCATTTCTCATTTCTTAGTTTTCTGACATCCTGTTTCTTCTGTGGGAATACTGTTCCCTTCACTGTCCCAATTCTTTGTCCGGATGATTCTTGCTCCTCCTTTGGGTCAGCAATGGGATAGTTCCCTCTGTGAAAAGTCATCCTCTAACTTCCTGAATTGGGGTCCGTGCTCCTTGGGATCCTATGGTGCCCTTGACTTCCCTAGTCACCATATTTCTTAGTACTCTGCAAAATGTAATGTCTGGCTTTCTTTTCTGTGTCCCTCCCAGGAAAAGAGTAGGGGGAGGATGAGGGTCCCTGATGTGCCCCCTGCTGTATTTCCATGGTGCCTGGAAGCCATATAGTAGGCACTCAATAGATTTTTCATTGAATAGCTAAAACAGTTCACAGGATGAATTTTCCAGGCGATGGCAACCACATAAACATAAATTATTTCCATGCTTCTTCACTGAGGATTACAGAGGATCCTGTCTCCTTCCTGCTCAGATGGTCATAAGTCCATTCTTCTGACTCTTCTATCTCATGGAATTAATATCCATGGAGTGGGTAGCGCCTTCCTCAACATCTGAGCAGATTATCACTTGCCAGGTACTGCTTTGCTCCCTGCTGTACCTTAACTTATTTGATTCTTAGAACAACTCTCTCAACTAGGTTCAATTATGAGCAGCATCTTCAGCTTATAGATGAGGGAGCTGAGGCACAGAAAGCAAAGTAATTAGCACAGGGCAAATATCTTCTATTTCAGTCAAAGTTATGATAGGAAATAGCACATACACATTGGTAAATTGAGGAAGGTTTGATTAAAGAGTAATTTAGTTGAGGGGCGCCTGGGTGGCTCAGTGATTAATCATCTGCCTTTGGCTCAGGTCATGATCCCAGGGTCCTGGGATCAAGCCCCACATTGGGTTCCCTGCTCAGCGGGAAGTCTGCTTCTCCCTCTCCCACTCCCTTGGCTTGTGTTCCCTCTCTCACTGTCTCTCTCACTCTGTCAAATAAATAAATAAAATCTTAAAATAGTGATTTGGTTGAAACATGAGCTTGCCCATATTTGATAACTTTTTATCTTCAAGATAGTAATTTTATAAGATTAGACCAAATACAAATCTAAGGATAGAGTTCAAGGCAATCAGTAAATGATGGTGTGGTACTTGTGGCTAGCACCTCGAGGAGCTGGGACCACCATCTGAAGGAGCAAGAGGAGGGGATGGTTCCCAGAACTTTGAGAGAATTACAGAGAGAGGTCACCCATGAGAAGATGTGGCTTCCAGTGAGCCCATAGTGATCCCTCAGGGAGTGAGCTGAAGGAATAAATTTCTGAACCTTCCTCTTCATAATTCCTGCATTTTCTACTGGGGCTCCCCACAGGGTTAACTCAACCGGAAGCTGGAGGTCAAGGGCACCTGTTGTGGCCATCCATGGAATTCAGCCTCTTAGAGCACAGAGCAGAGTGGAAAAGTGTAGAGTGGTCTGGAGAAGCAAATGGAAGACATCCAGCACTGTGAGTACATGAGGGGGCCAACAGGCAACTCTGGGCCCATGCTGGGGAACCAGTGCCTCTCACTCTTAACTTGGTAGAAAGAGCGGGGTCTGTAGTCACTGGGGCACTGAACGCCCCTCTCAGGGATTTCCACTGAGTTTCTCAGGGACTCAGCCTCAGTAATGAATTATTCACCATTCATATTAATATTTGATTTCTAACAAAAGAGCTGGTTTCAAAAGGGCCTTGGTGCAGAATGGAGCCAGTCTGAGCCCAGGGTATAGCCCACTCTTTGCAGGTCTGCCTCACCTTTTGCAGTTAAATATTTTAGAGGGTGGAGACAGACTAATTGCATGTTTCATAAATGTTTTATAAGTTGAGGCTGGCTGTCAAGATGATGGTACATTTGTGAACATTGATGACATCCGACCAACTGAAGGTAGCTCACTGAGACCCCAAAAAATCGACTCTGGAAAGAATCATATGAGCCTGGAATTTAAAAGCCTGTGCTTTGAGAAAATTTTGAGATTAAAAACAAAGAAATCTGGGGATGGCCAGAGGAGAGTAGGGTGGGAGAATGGACAAAATAGGTGAACGGGACCAAGAGGTACAGACTTCATGTACAAAATAAAGAAGTCATGGAGATAAGAAGTACAGCAAAGGGAACATAGTTAATAATATTATAATAACATGTATGGTGACAAGTAGTATCTATACTTACCATGGTGAGCATCACGTATTATGTAGAATTATGGAATCACTCAGCACGTGGATGGCTCAGTCAGTAGAGCATGTGACTCTTCTTTTAAATTTTTTAAAGTTTTACTTATTTAAGTAATTGCTACACCCAATGTGGGGCTCAAACTCATGACCCCGAGATCAAGAGTTGCATGCTCTTCCAAATGAGCCAGCCAGTCACCCCAAGCATGTGACTCCTGATCTCAGTTCAAGTCCCACATTGGATGTCTAGCTTACTCAAAAATTTTTTTAATTAGGGGCGCCTGGGTGGCTCAGTGGGTTAAGCCTCTGCCTTCGGCTCAGGTCATGATCTCAGGGTCCTGGGATCAAGCCCCGCATGGGGCTCTCTGCTCAGCGGGGAGCTTGCTTCCTCTTCTCTCTCTACCTGCCTCTCTGCCTACTTAAAAAAAATGTTTTAATTAAAAAAATTTAAAAAAGAGTTATTGAATCACTATGTTGTATACCTGAAACTATTGAGACATCATATGTCAACTATACTTTGATAATTACTTTGTCTAAAATGACTAAACGTGATTCAAACATGAACAGGTAATGCTAGAAAAAAATCAAGGATTATGGTTAACCAAATTCTACCCACCTGAAGTTCATTAAGGAAATGAACAAATAAATAAAATGTGTGTTATCTGAAAAAAATTTAAAAATTAAAAAACCATCAAAACATTGGGTTCTGGACAACCTGGTGTTCTGACACAGTGTTAGAAACTTCTATGCATATGCACCAATAGGTCATTGGACTAGGAGACAGGAGACAGCCAGGAGACAGGACTGGAGACAGCCCCATTGTTTCTCTCCTTTTGGCATCTTTGTGCTTGATATCTTCTCTGACTAGAACATTCCGTACCTTTAATCCCAGGATCAAACCCTACTCACTCTTCAAGTGTCACCTTTTCTAGGAAAGCTCCCATTATATTCCAGTTCACCCCAGGCTAAAATCCTCCTGGGTAAGAGGCTGGTGACTGATCTGTCCCCCACCAGCCTGGGACTTAGCTTCTCTTCATGGCCAGACACCACGTCACAATCATCTCCGGAGCTTCTAGCCAAGCCTGGTGCCTGGTGGTCCACACAGTTTGGCTGCATGAATGGACAAGTCAGTAGATCCTGCAGTTTCAGGAGAAGCAGCCTTGGGCTGTTGGGGGAAGGGCTCACAGAGGCTCTGTAAGAAATGCCATTGCAGGCTGCTGTGTCTGCTCTCTGGGCTCAGTGGAGTGGCGGGGCGGGGGGGCAGCTGCTGGAATTCTAGGTGTTTCAAAAATGCAGAAAGTGATGCAAGAGATAGGTGCACTGGGCCACTGGGCTCTTTCCTGGAAAGCACATGGGATTCCAGTCTCAGGGGGTCAGTCTGTCCCTGATTTTCATTTCAGGGAACAACCAGTGGAAGTTTTCAGCAACATGAAGCCAATGTCCTAAAAATCCCAAAGCCTTTGGTTATCAGACAATCCTGGTTCAAGTTCCAGCTTTGTCATTCACTTGATAAATGAATTCCCCTCTATGTGCTTCTGTTTCCTTATCTGTGACTTAAGGATAATCACACCTAGCTTTTTGGGCTACTGCAAGTCTTAAACAAGATTATATATACCAATTGCTGGGCACATATTCCACAAGGCGTAATATGGCTTCAGGCTGCTGTACCTAAAGTTAGGGAAATCAGGGACAGGACTCTGCATGGTAGCACTGCCAAAAGACGTACAGAGGGCTCTCTAGGAATTATGAGTACCAGTCAACAGGCTCCATGTTTCTCACTCTTCCCTCAATGTTTTCCATTCCCATTGCTCTGGGTCTATGTCCTGGTCTATGTCCAGAATGTCTTTGATCTCAACCAAGACCCTTACAAGTGGTTCTGTGTTGCTCTCTCTGACTCACACCACCATCACCAACACTGCTTCTCTCTTTATTTCTTACTATTATTTAAATACATCTTTTCTGGGGCAGCTGGGTGGCTCAGTCAGTTAAGCATCTGCCTTCAGCTCAGGTCATGATCCCAGGGTCCTGGGATCAAGCCATGCTTCAGACTCCCTGTTCTCCCTCCGCTGCTCCCTCCTGCTTGTGCTCTCTCTTTCTCTCAAATAAATAAACAACATCTTTATAATTAAATAAATAAATAGATCTTTTCTGTCGTTTTAGGCTGAATGCCCTCACCTCGAGGGCAGAGGTAACATCTCTGTGGTCTTTGTATCCAATCCCAGTGCCCAGCCTATATTTACCACAGTGTATGGGTCCAGGAAATGTGCTGAGTGAGTGAATGAATGAGTTCGTGAGTGACTGATTCAACGATATCTAGCTGCCATAGACTTCGCATGGAAAACAGCAAAGGAGCAAAAGTTGTTGATGTTGCTCTTCCAAGGACTTCCTGTCTAGCTCTGTGAAGTGGAGAACAAACCAGAACATGTGAATGGTGCCAGCTGTGTTTGTGGAAGCTATGGAGGGGTGCCATCTACGTCTCCCTTCAGGACGGAACCCCCATTACACTGCAGGGGGTGCAGTCACATGATAGCCTCCCTCCCCAGCACCTTTAGGCTCCACCTCAGCTTCTGATCAGAGACCCAGCCTACAACTGAACACAGCAAAGGGTACTCTGGCCTTGCCTTTGCTGCCCAACCCAGGGCTGCTCTGGTGGGCAGCCTGCACCAGAGCTCACTGTTGACCTTTAGATCTGCACCGGGTCCTAGGTTCTCCCTGCCCACTCCCACTTCGTCTCCTCTATCTTTCATTCCGTGCTGCTGCCATAAGTCTTTTAAATTCCTAACTTGGCTTTGGCATCTACTTCCCAGAGGACCCAAATGACATTCTCTCTTACTCATTACTCATCTGCAGTGCTTGGCAGGGCCACTTAGGGCTCCACAAGTATCTGTTGAATTGAAGAGCAAACAGATGCCAAAAGAAGGTGAAAGTCTAAGTAAAAGGCTTCCTATAAGCTCTGATGGGACATCCATCCATGTTCTGGCTCCTTTTAGCCACACTTCATCTTGGACGTCTTGTCATTGGCAAGTACCTGTTGAACACTTCATCCCTGAGAAGCACCATACTGGCCCTCCTCTCTCTTGAAATGACAAAGCAACTTTTGTGGATATTGTCTGCCATAGATGATATTTCCCCTCAGCTTCAGAGCTATTTTCCATGCATGAGGGAGACTATTCATTCATCCATCCATCCATCCATCCACCCATCCATCCAATCAATGGTTACTGTATGCCAGACACTGTTCCTGGGGCTCCAGTATACACCAGACATTTAAAATCTCTACTTTTCCTGAGCTTCTGGTTTAGTCACAGGATCTTCAAATGGCTGCTGGGATTAAGAGTGGTAGATTGATAGACTTTTGAGGAGCTCCAGGCCAATGATGTTGCAGGTGGTGGGATCTTACACTGGCCCCCTTGATCTGCTCTCCAGCCAGTTCTTTCAGTGATCTGCATGGACCATTAACAAGTGTCCTTGCCCTCCAGCTTCCACTTGGTCCACCTCATAGGAAGTTCCAATGGGAGACTAGGAGTGGGAGAGCAGTCAGGAGGAGACCCACCAGCTCCTTCCCTGATGTACTGCCTGGGTTGGTGATTCCCCACAGCTCCTATCAAGCAGCTCTCTCCTGTGGTTACTCCATCTGGGCTCTGGAGACTTCTCTCTCCCATGAGGCTTTCAGGTTATAGCTCTGTACTATTGCTAACCCTGAGCTCCTGTTCCATTCTGTTTTGTTTCTCTTAACTGACCCAGAACTTTGAAAGAGCTGCTTTAGGCTCACTGAGCCTGGAAGATGTCTAAAGCTGATTCTTCTTCCCAGAGGGCACTTCAGTGGATTCTTCAGAGACTCTATTCCACTCCGGTATGAAGGATCACCTACCTCTCATTCCCTGGACCAGAGCATCTTCCTCTAGCTGGCCTCAGCCTCATTTTTTGCAATCTCCTCCACAAGGCTCTCCTTATAGAAATCCATTGCCCCTCCAGGTGGTCCTCTTGGGTAGGATTGGAAATAGGTTTCCTTAGCTGTCACTCCAGTATCACTCATGTAGCCCAGGGGAAACATGTTTCCTATGTACCAACAAACTCTGAGTGCAGCCAGTTCCAACATAGCCATACTCTGTTGGTGTATGCCTGTGGTCAGTCAGTTAAACCCCTGTGTTAAAGATACTAGTCCTCTAGTATTATGGTGAACAACAGTAGAGAGAATGGGCATCTCTGTCGTGTTCCTGACCTTAGGGGAAAAGCTCTCAGTATTTCCCCATTGAGAATGATACTCGCTGTGGGCTTTTCATACATGGCTTTTATGATATTGAGGTATGTTCCCTCTATCCCTACACTGTGAAAAGTTTCAATCAAGAAAGGATGCTGTATTTTGTCCAATGTTTTTTCTGCATCTATTGAGAGGATCATATGATTCTTGTCCTTTCTTTTATTAATAGGATGTATCATGTTGATTGATTTGTGAATGTTGAACCACTCTTGCAGCCCAGGAAGAAATCCTATTTGGTTGTAGTGAATAATCCCTTTAATGTAGGATCCTATTGGCTAGTATTTTCGTGGGAATTTTGACATCCAAGTTCATCAGGGGTATTGGTCTGTAATTCTCTCTTTTTCTAGGCTCTTTGTCTGGTTTTGAGATCAAAGTAATTCTGACCTCATAGAAAAAGTTTAGAAGTTTTTCTTCCATTTCTATTTTTTGAAACAGCTTCAGAAGGATAAGTATTAGTTCTTTAGATGTTTGGTAGAATTCCCCTGGGAAGCCATCCGGCCTTGGACTCCTGTGTGTTGGGAGATTTTTGATTACTGATCAACATCACTTGGCATCAGGGAAGTACAGATCAAAACCATGATGAGATACCACCTCATAAGAGTCAGAATAACTAAGATTAACAAGTCAGCAAACAACAAATGTTGGCAATGATGCAGAGAAAGGGGAACCCTCTTATACTCTTGGTGGGAATACAAGCTGGTATTGCCACTCTGTACAGAGTTCCTCAAGAAGTTAAAGGTAGAGCTACCTTATGACCCAGCAATTGCACTACTGGGTATTTACCCCAAAGATACAAATATAATGATCCAAAGGGGCACCTGCACCCCAGTGTTTATAGCAGCAATGTCCACAATAACCAAACTATGGAAAGAGCTGAGATGTCCATCAACAGATGAGTGGATAAAGAGATGTGGTAGATATATACATATGTATGTATAATGGAATATTACTCAGCCATCCACCAGGAAGGATGAATACTTTCCATTTACATCCATGTGGATGGAACTAGAGGGTATTACGCTGAGCTAAATAACTCAATCACAGAAAGACAATTATCATATGATTTCACTCATATGTGGAATATAAGAAACAAAACAGAGGATCATAGGGGAAGGGAGGGAAAATGGAATGGAAAGAAATCAGAGAGGGACACAAACCATAAGAGACTCTTAACTATAGGAAACAAACTGAGGGCTGCTCGAGGGGCGGGGGTGGGTGTATGGGATAACTGGGTGATGGGTATTAAGGAGGGCACGTGATGTGATGAGCACTGGGTGTTCTATGCAACTGATGAATTATTGAACTCTACATCTGAAACTAATGGTGTACTATATGTTGACCAGTTGAATTTAAATTAAAAAAAAAATGAAAACAAAAGACATTAGTCCCTTATGTTACCCACTCTCAACCTACAGGAGCCCCCATTACTCTCTGAGTTATCTTCTTGAAGACCCTCTTTAGAAGTGAAATGGGAGACATTGCCTATCCTCCAGAAAAATGGGCTTCACTGCTCCTCATCCTTTCCAAAGACATACTCCCTGCAAGCTCTTTCACAAGCTCCATGCTTGACCCTTTAATACCCCAGCATGAGTAAGAGGTTATCTCAACACTCGCTTTGACATCTAATATCTGTTGTACCTTGGTGCCTTAGTCAAAGCTATGAGACACCCATTATATAATTTTTGTGTAATAGCTGCAGGAGAAAGTTGGAAAGGCAAGCCAACTTTAAGATAGCTTGACCTTAAAGCTAAGATATCTTTGAAAGGATCAGAGTGAATGATGGAGATTTGGAAGGTCTGCCCATGGGACTGCAGGCAAGTCCTTGTGTTCTCATTAATATGATTTCAGAAGCACTTCGTGCGGGTGTGATTAAAGGTCAAGGAGGCCATGAATTGCACAGAGTCATAGCCGGCTTTCATCATAACAGCAAGTCACTGTTCTTGGTCATTCACATGTACAAAAACTCATTTAATGCTTACAACAAAGGCTCTATTATGAATACTCCCACCTCACAAGCAAGACCATTAAAACACAAAGAGGTTGAGTAACTTGCCAAAGTTTTCTGGCTAGTAAATAGTAAAGACAGGCTCTGAACCAAGTAGTTGAACTCTAAGACACTGTCTTAATCACTGTCCTCTACAGTCTCTTGATCAGTCACAACTCCATTCGAGGGCATCTTGAATTGAGGTCAGCTGGCTTTGCCTAGACCTCCCTTCCATATTCTCTACACCTGGCTCCCCCTTCATCATTGCTTGACAAGCTACACAGCGCTGTGAGGTTGACTGTGCCAAAAATTTGGAGTTCTAGTCCATGGATGGATATTTAGTGGTGTTTGAACAAGTCTGGGTTTTGGAACAAATCTAGCTTTTTATCTACCTGTCTGCATCCCAGACTTAGGATGCCAATATATATTCTCCACTTGGATCAGGATTCCAGGGCATAAAACCTAGTGGCCAGCTGTTAACAAAGAAAATAAATATTTCACATTCCTTGGCAGGAAGGAGTGACACATTTCCAAGGGACATCAGGAAAATGGGTTGTGCCTTCTTTCCACCAGCTGGCAGCCACAACCTCTGCAGAGGTAGCCAGCCTGTAGCCGAAAACAGCCTGCACAGTACGAGTCACACCAGGCCTGGCCCTTCCTCCTGGTGTCATTAGGCAGGTAGGTAGTTCTCTTCTGGTCATGCCACCCACTGAGAGTGTGACTTTGGGCTCATCCCCTCCCATGCCTGAGCCTGTCTCCCCAGCTGTAAAACAGAAGAGGTGCACTAGAGGACACCGAAGATCCCTTGGCTGTGTCTGTATGATTGTTAACTCGTGGGTCCCTGCATGCTGGACAGCCAGGGGCTCAGATGCTGAAGAAGGTCCCCAGAGTGCTAGCAAATTTTATAATCGGATGTGTTAAGTAAAGGATGGTTGGGAGGAAAGGCAATGTTTGGGTGATCAGGATCCCAGGAGAGTGTCCTATCTTCTCTTCCTCCTGTCCTGTTACCCTGACAGAGTGTGAGAAGAGGTTTGATTGCCGGTGACAGGAAACACAACATTTTTCTAAGTTCCCAGGACCCCAGCCCAGGAAGGGAATGATGAACACCTCCTACTCATCTTTGTGTCCTGTTGCACGTGGGCTCCACTCTCTCAGAAAGGCTTCCTCCCACAGCAGAAATCAAATAGGCCATGTAGAGTAGTGAAGCATGGGGGCCCTCAGGTCAGTCTGCCTGGGCCCAAATTGCAGCTTTTCTACTTACCAAATCTGTTCCATCAGCAGTCTATTAACCTCTTCAAGCCTCGGTGTTCCCATCTGTATAAATGTGGATGATATTGGAGCCTACCGCCTAAAATAGACATAGTATTGCAAATGCTGTGGGGTGGTCAGCAAATTTTGGTGATGATGATGACAATGATGTCCACTGGCATCTCACGGCTTTGCCATCAAAGGGACTGCTGTGTTCCCAGTCTTTAGTTCTAATTGTGCCCAGCTGGGCCAGCTGACTATCCCCAGGCCATTCATGCTGGGCCTGTGGGAGGTAAGTCCTGCTAGAACCACATCAAATAAGAGAATAGCACTGTTGAGGACAATGGGTTGTTTTTACAAACAAGATTATAGGTGTCTGCTGTAAGATCCTAGTAGCAGATTCCCCATGAACTAACAAAGCCAACATTTCAGGACCTCAGACCTGAACAGGCTTTTTACAAGGCCCTTGGTGTGGTACCAACAATGTGTCCAGAGGGTCATATGTCTTTATAAAAGTAAAATATTTTAACCACAATTGGTTAATACTGCTGTCTCCTTCCAATCTGACCTCCCCTTGGTCATGTCCCTTTCTGGACGAGGTGACACTGGAGGGGCTGTGAACATTTTTGGTATCTGACTAAAAGTATGTTGAGCTAGGGACACATTTATTTTTAGTTTTGTGAAATAAATGTATGTCATTCTCAGCTACTTCCATATATAGTTAAGCTATTACTAGCTTGCCCAGTGCAAGAAGAGCTTCCAGGAAAACTGTCTCTCATTTAACTGACTTAATGGGCATTATGACCAAAAGTGCACCAGAAGTGTGTGGTTAATAATGGAGGAGGAATATGGTTTGGAATATAATAAGAAAGAAGCTTCTATGCAGAATTTCTGATTCTTTCAAGAGTCCAGAGTCTCATAGTTGGATGGTTTTAAGTGCACATGACAACTTGGATTTAGGAGCAAAAACAAAACAAAACAAAACAACAACAAACAACAACAAAAACCCCCTCATACTGTATGAAACCGTACATGCCTTGCTTGGTGAGTGATATCTCAGAGAGCCTGGTGAATATTTTTGGAGGCTCAGAAGACATAAACAAGATGGGAAAACTATCCAAAATGTGGGTGTGTAGTTGGTATTTTAAATTTGTATTTCCCTGATGATTAATGAAGTTTTCATAATGATTGGTCATTTGTATGTCTTCCTTTGTGAGATATTTGTTCAAACCTCTTACTCATTTTTTTAAAAGTGGGTTGTCTTCCTCTTTACTATTGAGTTGTATAAGGTCTTCATGTATTCTGATTACAAGTTTTTTGTCAGATAAATTATATCATCAGTATTTCCTTTTAGTCTGTATCTTGACTATTCCTTGTTTAATGGTGTTTTTTGATGAGCAAAAGGTTTAAATTTTATGAAGTATAATTTATCAATTTACTGTTTATTAGTAGGTGCATTCTGTGTCCTCCCTGGGAAATCTTTGCTTATCCTAAGGTTGAATAGATATTCCCTTGTGGTTTCTTGTAGAAGCATTATAAATTTGGCTTCTACGTTGTCCTTTGATTCACATCACATGAATTTTATATTATTTGTATGAGATAGGAAGTCAGGGTTCAATTTTCCCCCCATATATATTTTCTTTCTTTTTTTTTAATTCTTTTTTTTTAAAGATTTTATTTATTTATTTGACAGACAGAGATCACAAGTATGCAGAGAGGCAGGCAGAGAGAGAGGGGTAAGCAGGCTCCCTGCTGAGCAGAGAGCCCAATGTGGGGCTCGATCCCAGGACCCTGAGATCATGACCTGAGCCAAAGGCAGGCTTAACCCACTGAGCCACCCAGGCGCCCAGGTGTCCCCCCCATATATATTTTCAATTGATCGAGCAGTTCTTGATGAAAGGATTTTAATTTCCCCATTAATCTGTATTAGCACCTTTGCTAAAAATCAGTTGGCCTATTAAGTGCGGGTTTCTTTCTAGATTTTCTACTCTGTTCTGTTGATCCCTTTGTCATGCTTTATACCAAGACCACAACATTTCATTAATTGTAAATTTGAGTCATCTTAAAATTAAGTGGTGTAAATCATCAGAATTGTTCTTTTAAAAATTATTCAGGCTTGTACATGTCCTTTGCACATCCATATATATTTTAGAATCAGTTTGTCAGGTACCACCCAAAGATGCTGCTGCAATTTGATAGGGATTTTGTGGAATGCATGGTTCAAACTTAGGGAAAACTGAAACCTTTCCAATGTCAGTCTTTGAATTCATGAATGTGGAATATCTCTCCATTTATTTGAATCTTTTAAAATGTGTATTAACAAAAATCTGTATTTCAATGAGCAGATGTTGCCTATATTTTTTAATTTATTCTTCATTACTTCATATTTTTTGCATTAGCATTTTTCTCCCAAGTTTAGGGGGAAAGCATTCAATTTTTGGCTGTTAATTGTAATTTTATCTATGGATTTTCTTATTACACATCCTTTAACACTTTAATAAAATTTGCTTATGGGGCACCGGAGAGGCTCAGTCTGCTAAGTATTCAACTCTTGATTTTAGCTGTCATGATCTCAGGTAATGATCTCAAGATCACGAGATCAAGCTCCATGTTGGGCTCTGAGCTCAGTGGGGAGTCTGCTTGAGTTTCTCCCTCTCTCTCCCTAAACCCCTCCCTCCACATGCTCTCTCTCAAATAAATAAATCTCTTTCTTTTTAAAAAAAAAGAAAGTTTGCTTATGCTCCTAATTTTCCAAGATTTTAAAAAAATCATGAAGGAGCGTTGAATTTTGCCAACTGCTTTTTCTGTATCTATTGGGATGAGGTGATCATTGTATGCTTTTCAACCTTTATCCTGCTAATGTGGGGAACGACACTGACTGATTTTTTTCTAGTATTAACATATAATGTATTATTTGTTTC
Organism: Lontra canadensis; assembly: GCF_010015895.1. Taxonomy (NCBI): domain Eukaryota; kingdom Metazoa; phylum Chordata; class Mammalia; order Carnivora; family Mustelidae; genus Lontra; species Lontra canadensis. The sequence goes on from NW_022631092.1 coordinate 858,493, forward strand.
AGGGGTGCAGGTCTGTGATTCATCAGTCCTACATAACATCCAGCGCTAACTACAACACATACCCTCCCCAGTGTCCATCGTCCAGCCACGCCAACCCTCCACATACCCCACCACCCCAGCAAACCTCAGTTTATTTCCTGAGATTAAGAGTCTCTTATGGTTTGTCTCCCTTTCTGGTTTTGTCTTGTTTCATTCAATCTTTCATTTCTGAGAAAAATTACATTTACTTTGTCGCAGCATATTTTTAAAATATATTGCTCAATGTGATTTGTGAATTTTAGAAGGATTTTTGCATCTATGTTCTTGAGAGATAACGGTGTGTAGTGACTCATCTCATTTATTTCCTTTCTCTTGGGGATCAGTCCTGTGTTGCTTGTTGCCTGATGATGTTGGAGACAGTAGGTCCATATATTTTGCCTAGTTTTTAGTTATTTATGGCAGGAAGGCTGGTTTGGTACCAGTTACTCCATCTGGCCAGAAATAAGAAGTCTGTTCAAATTTTTTAAATATTTGTTGTGACCTATTTGTCATTATAAATAAGGGTTCACTTTAGCTCCTCATTTTGTGTTTGTAATTCTGTGTCCTTTTTCTTAAGGAGGCCTGTGCATTGTAGAAACTGTAGACTCCCCCAAATCTGTCTCTCCTGACTACTTTCTTTTTTTTTTCTTTTTAAAATTTTTAATTTAATTTATTTTTTTATTAACATATAATGTATTATTAGCCCCAGGAGTACAGGTCTGTGAATTGTCAGGTTTACACACTTCACAGCACTAACCATAGCACATACCCTCCCCAATGTCCATAACCCCACCACCCTCTCCCTCCCCCCCCTCCCCCTGGCAAACCTCAGTTTGTTTTGTGAGATTAAGAGCTAAGACTATTTTCTCGAATAAAGATAAGAGTTTATACTCTCTTCTTTGGCGCTGCCTGCAAAGGTGGCAACCATCTGCCACGGGGCATCACAGACACCCTCAGACCTCTGGTGAAGCCCAAGATCATTAAAAAGAGGACTAAGAAATTCATCTGGCACCAGTCGGATGGATATGTCAAAATTAGTTAAATTAAATTAATAATTAATACTAATAATAAATAAAATCAAATGCAACTGGCAGAAACCCAGGAGGGTATGCAGAAGATCCAAGGACCAGGTCTTGACGCCCAGCATTAGTTACAGGAACAACAAGGAAACAAAGCCCGTGCTGCCCAGGGGCTTCAGGAAGTTCCTAGTCACAATGCCAAGGAGCTGGAAGTGCTGCTCTTGTGGAACAAATCTCATTGTGAGATTGCTCACGGTGTCTCCTCCAAGGACCACAGAACCATCCTGGAGAGAGCAGCCCAGCTGGCCAGCAGAGTGGCCAATCCCAATGCCAGATTGTTCACGAAGAAAATGAATAGACAGCTTACGTGCATGTCACATTTGCATTAATGAAACTGTTAAAAAATAAAAAAGGGTTTATTGCACGACTACAAAGAGCTCGTGAAAACCCAGAGGAGGGATGAGGGCACTGTCAGTTTTGGGAAAATTCCCAGCTGGAAGTGTCAGAAATAGAAGCTTCTCCCTGCCGTGGTATATCCACCTTGCTCTGCCTGTTTCAGTCAGCTGTTGATGAGGGATGACCACAGAAGCTGAGGGGTAACGACAGGAACAACTTATTTCCCATCACATGTCCTCAGGTTGACGAGACTGACTCCGGCCCTGGGTGGCTGGGGAAGGTCTGATCCTGGTGGCTCATTTTCAGACTCAAGCTACTGTGGCCCCGGATACCCAGGGCATATTCTCTCGTGACTGTGTCACAAGCTCTAAGGAGAAAAATGCCAAATACAAAAGCAAATTCTAACCTCAACTTGGACCATGCTCCCTAGTATTCCTTTAGCCAAAGCAAGTTATATAGCCAAACCCAAAGTAAAGACTGGAGAGTTAACAATGGGAGGTGGGAAGGGAAAAGACAGCATGTGATATTACCATCTACTAGTGAAGAATCATAACCAGTAATTCCATTGATCACACTGTCTGTATGTTTCATTTGCCTCTTCTGATCATTGTCTTCAAGATTTCAGGCTGTGGACATGGTCCCTAGATATTCCCAGCCCTCTCTACATCATGGAAGCTTTCAGTATATTTATCCTTCTGACTAGATCTTTCCTGGAAACTTGTATCTACATCTCTTGGGAATTTCATTGGCCGAATCCATCTTTCTGAGTCAGGCTACGTATATCAAGTGTCCTGTCAATGGAAAGGCCACCTTTGGGTCTGTCATCCATTCCTGGACCTTTTTCTTTCTTCTTCTTTTTTTTTAAAATAGATTTTATTTATTTATTTGACAGAGAGAGAGATCACGAGTCCACAGAGAGGCAGACAGAGAGAGAGAGGGGTAAGCAGGCTCCCTGTTGAGCAGGGAATCCAATGTGGGGCTCGATCCCAGGATGCTGATCATGACCTGAGCCAAAGGCAGAGGCTTAACCCACTGAGCCACCCAGGTGCTCCTATTCCTGGACCTTTGGTGGCTATCTCTGAGCATGGAAGAATCTGGTATTGCTTTCTGCAGGGTACAATTGGTGAGGCAGCCTCAGTCAGAAGGGGAAGATGGGGCAAGGACAGCATCATGACTGACATATCTTGTGATAGGGATCAGCATGGGGTAAATCATGAGAAGTTTTGCAGATTTTTCTCAAATATTCTTTACCTGGGAGGAAGCAGGTGGTGGAGGCTGACAGAGGTTGGGGGATAGTGGCAGAGGATAAAGGAAAGAGTAGAGTGTACTGATCCTTTGTGGGAAGCTTGGGGATAAGGTAACAGGGGGAGGCAAAGTGATAATTTAAAATTTCTACTAACCTATACGGTATGGGAACTGGCTAACGAGAATGGGCTACCAACATTAAATCTTGGTGTGTCCCTATCCATCCCTCTAAGAAAAAAAGTGCCCATACAAGTCATTTGTCTCAAGGACATACAGCTAGTAAGTAGTAGAAACTTTCAACTCCTAACATTTTCCAAGGTGAAATCACTTAGAAAGAGAGTCTGGGATGCTGTGTTGGAAGAGGTGGTTTTTAAGGCTGACCTCTAAGGAGAAGAATCAAGTTCTTTACTCTTTTATCTTAGGGAAATAATGGTAATAACTTTCACTCAGTAAGTACCTCTACACGCCAAGCATCTGCTAGGCACTGGACAAACATGATCTGTAAATTCTCACCAGATCTTTGCAAAGCATCATCCAGTTTTCCAGATGAGCTGAGGCTCAGAGAAATGACATACCTCAGGAAGAGAAGTGCCATCTACTATCACAGATGGAGAGCACTATGGTAACCCCTTCTAGAAGCCATGACTAAGGTTCTGTCTTCTCCTGCAACAGTGAGAAAGATAGCATAGGGGACATAAGGACTGGCCTGGGGATTCAAGAATGATGTCGTTAATTCTTGATTGAGACTGACAGTTGGTCTCCTTCTGCCCCATCCCCACAAAGATTCTTCTGAGGGTTAAGGTTCTTGATAAGTTCTATCTATACAGAAAACTTACACATTTTCCCATCCTGTCATGTTCTTTACAACTCACACACCTTTTTCTTCCTAAACATTTTTCTGTGTTCATTTTCTTTGTGGGTAGAAGACAGAACTAAAATATCAAATGACTTATCAGGAGCTCACTATGCTCACATTTCAATACGCAGTGACTTCCAAGTCCCTAATACTTAGTTTCTTCAATTGAATAGACCTTTGTCACCATCTGAGGTGAAGCTACACAGTTAATTTTGTCCCTAAGAAGATTCTGAAACATCGAATCTGATTCTTGTATCCTTATCATTATTCCTTAGTAGGAAAAATGTCTTAAATACATACACACACATTTAGTTGCTGTTAATAGTTAATAGAAGCTTACTTTCTTTAGTTTCCTGACATAAAAATGTAATCTACACAATTACACTGAGGGAATGGATTTATTAAATTCATGGCAAGAGAATCAAAGTTCAAAAACATCAAGATTCTGGTCCAAGATCTATGACTGATCAGGAGCAGACTGGGGACTGGAACAGAAGACTTGTCAGGTTCCAAACCCCACCCTCATTTCTGGATGACTTCCTGGCTCTCAGGAAGAGCTGGGGGTAGTCACTGGCAAGGACTGAGAGATGGGCTTTCTGCTCATGTTATTTGCTCAAATACCCAAAGCAGTGGACCTGCCCAGTGAGTTTTCCAGAGGGAAGTGAGATAGGAAAGAACTGTTGCCCAGTTCTGGTGGCCAAGCCAACGTCCAACCAGACCACTGCACCGAAGCTGAATTCACACCTCTCTAATGCTGAGGCAGAGTCTTAGAACTTCGGAATCCAAAGTTCTACACCAGAGTCTTCAGAATCAAAAACATTAACGTGGACTCCTCAGAACTAAATACAAAGTTACCAAAGAAAAAAAAAACATGGTCAACCTGGGTCAGATAATGACCTCAGACGCTGGGACAATAGAGTTTCAGAGGGCAAGAAGGGAGGAGGGTGATAACACACAGGGAGACAAGAGCGTTGTGGGGGTGTCATCTGACTCCTGTTCTATGAATTATCAACACAAGTCTCCTTGGGAGCTGATTCAAGGGTTAGGTAAGCTAACCGTGTATGGACTCCCAGAGGAACCCACAAGTTTCTTCTGGAATACGCAAGTTTGTGAGGAAAGGCCTGAAGTGACCTTTCCTGGGCTGGAGGTCCCACAGATTAAGTGACACGCAGGCATCCCAGAAGCTTGGATGTGTAGCTGGTCCATAGCAATGGGTCATCATCGGTCTATGCCTTTGGCCTTTCATGACGGAAGTGACCACTTTCTGATGAAGAGAAAGATGGCAGCTTATGGGTAGGGGAGATTGGAGGAGTGAACTTTGGCTTTTGCCAGAATTAAGGCTGACCCACCTCTTTGCTTGTTCTAACTTTGATTCCTTTAGTCCCAGTGAGACTGATACTAGTTAAAGACATTGTCCTTTTGTTTCCTTACTAACTGTAATGCTTAAGACTGTTCGGCTATTACCCCACAGCTTCCTGCCCTTGGCTGGGAAGTGGGATGCTCTTACTGTTCAAACAGGACATTGAGTTGTGCTGTCCTCTCAGTGACCAGGACAGGCAACAGAGTTGAACTCCAGGCTCTAAGGCTGAAGATATATACCTGGCAGGCTGCTATCCTAGGCAGTGAGGTGCACTGACCCTTGATTAGTCTGCAGTAGAGGCGTCCAATCTGACTCCTGTTCTGCAGAATTCCCCCATTATTATCTCACAAGCACACCTCTTAACAGAGTCTTAGAGGGAAAAGTTCATCTATTTTGTGATCTTGTTTCTCACAGCAATATGTCGCCCTTTTTCTTCCAGAAGCATGCACCATTTTGTGTAACTTGTTTACAAACAACAGAAAATATCAGCTGTCTGTTCATTCCATCTGCTTCCTGTGAGAGGGAAGAATCATTATGTAGTGATGTCAGACAGTCCCCTGGCCCACAATGGGGTCTTTCTCAGGGTGTCCCATCGTAGAAATCCTGCCTTTAGTGAAGCAGAAGACACAGGGTCTTCTAGGAGACCGCTCTCAGAGGCAGAATCGGGAATTTGGCCTCTGGAACTTTCTCCTCCCAACGTGTGACATTGCGGAAACCAGTCCGGGCTCCCGAAGTTTGCTATCAGGAAAGTGCTTGCATGGCGGACAGGATTGTTTCTGCAGAGAACAGGACGCAAGTAGTCCGGTGGGCATTCTGATGCTCTGTAGGCTCCTGAGGGGGAGAGAGATGCCCTAAGACCAAGCATGGCAGATGGCAGTGTTCACAGGAAAGTGGGCTGAGGTCCAGGTGCTAAGAGGAGAGGGAGGGAAGGGGAGAGGGAGGAAGAGAAATAAGGACAGAGGGAGGCAGGAGGTGGTGAGGGAGATAGTGAGAGACAGACACTCTAACTGAAGACTTCCTGTGATTTGCCATCCAGCAATGTGTGACAGCACACCTGTTCTCCAGGCATTCCACATGGAGCTCTATCTGCATTGTCTCATTCGGCTTTCCTAATGACCTGGAGATCTGGAAGGTCCGTCTAAGACCAGCACAACCACCTGAGACCCGGAGTCCTGGCCCAGGTCATCAACCTGCATTTCCACCTGCATCCCCACCTACAAATACACCTGGTCAGCTGGGAGCCTCTCTGAAGACTCGGGCCAGGCTGCCCTCTGCAGCTGAGATCTGAGAAGGAGAGTGTGTTTCCTGCACCCACGGGATTCCCACCATCACTTTAGTTTGGGAAAGTGACTTCTCCCATGCTGTTGTGAAGGAACCCACTGATACCACTGGAGGGGGCCATCCCAGGGTGCTTGGGCCAGGTGCTTTAGAGCAAATGTTGCCAACAGCCTCAAGGTCCAACAGTAAGAAAACAGGGTCATCAGTGATGGTACGTCTAAGCAAGAGAATCCCAAGATTCATCGATAGGCAAGCATATTCCTGATTGTTAAAGACAAAATATCTGGGAGCAGTGTTCACAGCGTGGCGCCGTTCGTGTAAATTATAATATTCCAACTGCTCGTGCTGAAGTGTCTGGGTGGTTGTTGAGGATGGCCATCTAGGATGCCTTTGGATCCAGCAAGTAAGAGAAACAAGGGAAGCTGTCTATTAGAACATCTAATGTGGGGACAATGACTCCCCAACATCCCCAATGACCAAGAACGTGCCTTGCCTCAAGGCAACAACATTTTAATATTTCAAGGAAAACGGTCTCACCAAACTGATGTGCCTGCCACCTGGGTCTAGAATGTAGGCACTAAATATCAACTTGATTCTGGGTGGCGGTATCTGGAGATTATTTTAATTTTTAAAAAAATTGTAAAGAGTTTTTTAAAAAGTATTCGTTCTTTTCAACTGTGACCATGTGTGTGTGATTCATGAAAAGACAAATAAGAATGAAAGGCCCCTTCTGTTGCGGCATAAAGAGGCATTTCTCAGCCTTATATTTTGCATGGAAATCACAGCAACGTGCACTGGAAAAAGGCCTTGTGGTGCAGCCAATATCCAGGAAGCTCTTTATTTTTCCGATGTAACATTTAGTAATTTGTCAGGTGCATATCACACCAGTGCTCATTACATCACGTCCCCTCCTTAATGCCCATCACCCAGTTACCCCACTCCCCTACTCACCTCCCCTCCCGCAACCCTCAGTTTGTTTCCTGTAATTAAGAGTCTCTCATGGTTTGTCTCCCTCCCTGATGACTTCCCCTTCAGTTCCCCACCCCTCCCCTAGGATCCTCTATATTGTTTCTGATGCTCCACATAGAAGTAAAACCATAAGGGGCACCTGGGTGGCTCAGTGGGTTAAGCCTCTGCCTTCAGCTCAGGTCATGATCTCAGGGTCCTGGGATCGAGTCCTGCATTGGGCTCTCTCTTCATCGGGGAGCCTGCTTCCCCTGCCTCTCTCTGCCTGTCTCTCTACTTGTGATCTCTGTCAAATAAATAAAATCTTTAAAAAAAAAAAAAAAAAGAAGTGAAACCATAAGATAATTGTCTTTCTCTGGTTGACTTATTTTGCTCAGCATAATACCCTCTAGTCCAAAACTAAAATTCAGGAAGCTCTTTTTAAAAGAAAAAGTCTCAGATACCTGGTTGGCTCAGCCATTAAGCATCTGCCTTCAGCTCAGGTCATGATCCCGGGGTCCTGGGATTGAGCCTCATATCGGCTTCCCGTTCTGCGGGAAGTCTGCTTCTCCCTCTCTCACTCCCCTTGCCTGTTACCCTCTCTCACTCTCTCTCTCTGTGTCAAATAAATAAATAAAATTAAAAATAGATAAATAAAAAGTCTTTATAAAATTTCTTTCCCCAGACTTCCCTTGACGTCTCTGGACTCCTGAGCTATGTGACTTGGGGACTTGCTCCTGTCTAGATTTCAGTTGGCTTATGAGTTTAAAAAAAAAAAAAAGAAAGAAAAAGAAAGGGAAAAAAAGTCTTAGGGAAAGTGTCTCTTGGTCCTGCCCCTCCCCTATCTGGTAGAGTCAGTGGAACCCCAAGCCCCTCCTTGCCTTCGCAGGGTCTGGGTCATTCACACTGAACGTGAAGGTCTTTGAGGCATCTTGTTCCCTCCACTGGACCTCAGGCTCCCTGGGCTCGCTCTTTGGGGGCCTCCATCTCATACTTGGGCTGCACAGGGGAAGGCAGCGGTCCCCAGAACTTCGGTCCCGTGCCTTGCTGCATGAATTCACAGTCCTTGGGCCTCTGACAAGTAACTCACCTTGAGGGTCACACTTTCTGCCTCAGTTGAATGCACTAAATGTATCCACCTGATGGAATTTGGGGGCCATTATCTCTCCGGTTTCCAGGTGAGGAACACCAGGGATCCTAGAGTTGGGGTGGGATGCCCACGCATAGGAGCCCCAAATGCGGTTCGGACTACAGGCAAGCACTCTGCAGCCCCAAACCTCTGCTTCCTGGACTGAGCTTTCTGAGTTTCTCCCCTGGGGCTGAAGTGAGAGGTGTCTATTTAGCCGTGCTGCCCGGGCCAGCTGCATGGGGATCAGGGAGCACCAGGAGTGGTGGGAAGCAGTGTGCTCTGAGCCGGCATCAGCCGGATGCCCACGGAGCTGACCCCCATAGCCTGGGCCACGCAAGCTGCTGACAGCGTGCGGAATCCGGAATCAGAAGGTCTGATTCTGCTGGTTCCCCACCCTGCAAACTTGGAATGATCCAACTGTCTTCTTAAGAGCCTTTTCTTTCAGCTTGTCAAACTGGAATAAACAGACACGTCTCATGGCCGGGGGCAAGGGGTGGTGGTTGGGAGAGCCCTGCAGGGTGGGTGCAAAGTGCTGGGGAGGGCACAGGCCCTCTGTGGTCGGGATTATTGCTACGCTCCCTGAGGCTGGGCTCCCTACACTTAATAAGACTCTGAGGACCCAGGGCTGAAGGCAGCATCTCCCTTCACTGTTCTCAGAAGATGCCTCCAGATTGTCGGGGGAGCTGTGAGTGTGCCCCATGTGCGTTCTTGGGTTCTGCTAAGTGAGAGTGGGGATCAGACCATGCGTGCCAGACACCCAGGAGAGTGCCGCTCCTGCGTCCAGCATGCACTGACCGGGCAGCTTTCTTTCCAGGCTGTGGATTAAGACAGTCTAGAAGAACCATCGGGAGGCAGCTCAGAGGGTTGGAAAGGAAGTTTTTCCCTCAATAAATTTTGAACTAGTATACTTGAAAAAGCACTGGGGCTTCTGGGGCCCAAACAGTCTCTGTTGAAAAGAGTTACACTCCGGGTTTTCTTTAGTGTGTTTTTTGAATATAATAAAAGTACAGAGGAAGGAATGACAGAGAAGTTTAAAAATACCCTGATGTTAAAGAATAGAAGACATCGATTTTTTTTTAATCCATTGCACCTTTATTGTTTACTCTGTTCACTGTTCAGAATTTTCATACAGTCTTTCTAGAATCACAAAGAACCTGGTAGATAACACTCCCCGCCCGATATCTCGTTTTATTTCTAACCAGCTTCCGCTGGTCCCTCGTCCTTATTTGTATGATATTCTGTCAGTGTCCAAGGAGTTCCCAAGGCTTATTTATTTTTATGGAGGAGGGGAGAGGGAGGTGTGCAGAGCTGGCCCTTAGCAAAGTTATCAGGTCTCTGACCTGACCCCAAGGGCTCTTTGCAGTGCCTTCCCCTCCTGAGCATTTCCTCTCTCTCTAGAAACCCAGTCCTGGCTGGGCTAAGGAAAGGATCAGATCAGGGAGGGGGCATTTCAGCCACATGATCTCTCTGAGCCCGCCTTTCTTCTACGATGCTGGGAAAAGACCTCCCCATCTCACAGGGTTACAGGGAGAATTCAATGACCTAAGGAATATAAAGTGTCCGGCACTGTGTCTGGCACACCATGTGCCCTAAATGCATGTTTACTTCCTTCCGGTAGGGAAGAGAAGACACCTGATGAATAATGTCAGAGCCAGGTGCTCAGGGGCATCTGCTTTATAAAAGAACCTGGTCCCTTAGAAGAGCACAAGAAATGACTCTCTAATGGTGGAATTTCAGATACCACAACAAGGGGAGGGAGAGATCTGGCGGTAGAGACCTGCCGCGCGTCATTTGAACCCAACAAGGCAAGTTGCTGCTTCTTTCATCCATGAACAAGTCTTGCACTGGCAAAAGGAATTGTGACCCTCTTTGTCACAGCCAGGCAAAGACCCATCTCAGGGAGCTGGGAGAACAGGGCAAATTCATATATATTCACCCAACGCTACCGGGGAGGAAATGGCTTTGCTGGGGTATAAGCCAGGAGCTTTAAGGAAGCACAGCAATCTTTTGGGGGTGATCATTCTGTCCCCTTCTTGCGCCCTTAAAAGGTCACCTGTCACAGGGGTATCCATGCAGCCTGAAACACCCAGATCTCTCACTGCAGGGACTGAATCCACATGCCCTTCACATCCCACCTACTTTGATAAAGGTCCCAGGCAGCTCACTAAGGAAGGGATTATGCGCTCACGCTGGCCTCTACCCCCTCGATCTCCCCTATCTTGCACGGCATGTGGCCATTAAGATAAAAATCTGATCAACAAGTGGTCACAAGCATGAAATAATAATGCTGGCAAGAAGAAGCAGAATGTTCCATCCTAGACACGGTGGACGTGGCTGCTCTCTCTCCTTCCATGACAGTCCTTTTTACATCTCTCAGAAGCTGATCTATCACTCAGCCCTTGTTCATGCAAAATTCTCAATAAGGATATGGTGCAACTAAGGACCCCATGCCCACGATCGTTTTAGATCTCCCCTATAACAACAAAAAGCCGCTCAATGGACAATCTTAAAACATGCATTGACCAGGACCATGGCTGGTATTATGGGAAATGCCCTTCAGACCAAAAGTGGGGGGGGGGAGAGAGAGAGAGGGAGAAGGTAAAAGAATGAAGATGTTCAAAGCAGGACAAGAATGGCAATAGCACAGAACACCTGCGAGTCTACGGGGCAAAGCAGATAAAACCAAAGAAGGCTCTAGGACTCCAGGAGCGTCTCTCCAAATATTTGGTTCATGCTAAAAAATAGAGCACATTTATTAAAAATATATATTTATAAACCTTGATATGAACAGATACACGCGTCAAGCCAATGAAAAAAGAAAAATAAGTTATCTCCCCAGTATCAAATGGTTAGACACTTTTGATGGGTGGGATGTGTGTCAAAGGGTTTCGTTCCAAACGGTCCGTGGAGTGGAGGCCAAGCGCATGTCCCGGGTGATGCACCCCCGAGCCACGCTGCCCTGTTGCCCTTTCCCGAGGCGTGAGAGCCATCAGAGATCTGGGACCGTGGATTTCTGCCCCCATCTGCTCACCAACGGCGTCAAAGGCTGGTCTTCCGAGCGGTCTCACGGGCGCTGGGCCAAAGACGCTGAGTTCCTTGTTGTGTGAATGAGTCTTGTTGGATTCATTGTGCTTTAGTGTCTGCTCCTGGCGGCAGGATTGGTTTGTGTGACCCTTTTATAAAGTTCAAAGGTGCATTTGCTCCAGCAGCGTGTGTAGGTCAAGCCCGCTTGTTTGCACAGCGTCTGATCATGGCTGTGTTGACACACAGGGCTCCCGTCCTCCGGCCACCCCCGTGGGCTCCAAGCACCCTCCGGGCCATTCACAGAGTGGTGTAGATGTATACAAATATGATAACAATCAGGTTCAGAATGGTCCCGATAATCCCCAGCATCGCCAAGATACTCTCTTCCTTATTCTCTCTCTCCTGGCCTTCTCTGTCCTCCTCATTTCCACTCGTGATTACCATCTTGGTGGCAAATGTCTTTATCTTCCGCCCCAGGCTAACCTGTAATGGGAAAGAGACAGCACAAGAGACGATCAGTTAGCAGGGAGACCTCCTCTCCAGCGCAGGGGGTGATTCCATGCCCGGGCACTAGAGCATGCCTGGGAGCGGAAAAATCCCCTGTGGATCCAATCTTGGAACACACGGCTCTGGGCCGCAGAGAAAGAGCAAAGCATGTGGCCTGTCAATTTCAAGGAGGGCTTAACTGTCCTGACACTGGCAGGAAGAGATCACCCTGGGGGTGGGGGCAGCCAGGGGCCACCTACTCTTCTGACCCTGTTCTCTCCCTGTTTCCTTGAAGCAGAAACAGAGGCCACTGCATAGCAGTCGGGCAGCGGGAATTTTCCACGCATTCATATATGAGATCCCACCCAGGTATGCACTGCCCTGCATCCATACAAAGAAGGCACGATATACAAGACACATTATGGGAACACTGGTGGCAGTGTGGGCAGGGTGGCTGGGACCTGGGGAAGGTGATATCCTGGGACCAGAGAGGACCGGGGTGATAGAGATAGCTGATATCCTGGGACCAGAGGGGATGAGAAGACCCCCGTAAGAAACTTGCATAGCCTCTAACAGGAGTATAAACTGGTATAGCCCTTCTGGAAAGTTCCTTGGGATTATCTAGAAAAGCGAAGAGACATGTTGCACAGCTAGGCAGGCCACTGGTTCCCCCAGGCGTAGACCCTAGGGAAATTCCTGTATCTGGTGATGTGGATGGGACAAGCCTACAAGCTTTGTGATAGCAGAGGACCAGAAACTACCCAAACATGCACCAAGTATAAAACAGATGGACACATGGTGGTCCGGGCATGAGACATGGCTAGACAGAATGGAATTATTATGCAGCAGTGAAAGGAATGAGCTGAGGGTACAAGTGACAACGTGGCTAAAACCCCAACACATAATGGAGAATGAAAGGTGCGATGCAGACGACTTTATACAGCAAGTGTCAACGCACAAAGGCTTAAAACGGGCAAAACCAAACAATGTCCTGTTTACAGACATATATTTGGTTTTTACAGAAAGCAGGGGAATGATTAATGATCAAATTCAGGAGATAGGTGTCTCACAGGTAAGGACAGTGGGAGGCCATTTGGAGGAAGCACTGAGAGCCTTTGACGCACTGGCCGTTTCCATCTGTTACGATGGGTGGGAAGGTCTTGGGTGTTCATTATTATCATTATATTTGTAGTTTTCAGACTTGTTTGCATGACACATTTTGCAGTCACTAACATCCTTTCTTTGTTTTTCTTTCTCTAAGACAATAAACATGTTCATCCAGGGGAACTGGTGGGCCGCTGGAGGCTTCTGCCCTTCCTCTCTCAGAGCCAGAAAGTGTTTCATGCTCTGCGGTTGTGATGGTTCATTTTGTGTGTCATCTTGACTGGGTCACAGGGCCCCCTTGCATTTGTCAAACACTATTCTAGGTGTTTCTGGATGAGATTAACATTTCAATTGGTAGATTGAATAAAGCAGGCAGCTCTTCCTAAAGTGGGTGGGCCTCATCTAATCAGTTGAAGACCTAAATACAACAAAAGGACAGAGTAGGAGGAATTTCTCTTGCCTGACTGCCTTTGATCTGGGACATCAGCTTTCCCCTGCCTTTGAATTCAGACTGAATCACTCTGGTTCTTCCTGGGTCTTGAGCTTGCTTGCCTTCGTATTGAAACTAAACCCATCGGCTCTCCTGAGTCTCCGGGTTGCTGACTCACCCTGCAGGTCTTGAGACCGGACAGCCTCCACAATGACATGAGCCCGTTCCTTGGAATAAATCTCTTTTTATCTGTACCTATCTATCATCAGTCTATCATCTTTCTTACTGTTTCTGTTTTCTCTGGAGAACTGACCAACAGAGGGGTGAAGATACCTGGGGGGCAATATCCAGGAAAGATCACAAACAGAAATCCAGGAAGGTGGGGGTTTTGGCTGCAAACTGAAATGTCTGCACGCCCCTTCCTCTGGGCATTGAGCCCCTGAAAGGGCTAGGTCAGGACGTGTGGATCAAGTCTAGATTTGGAACACAGCATATGCAGGTAGACGTCTGTGTAAAGAAGAGACAATCAGTGGAAGGCGGGGAATTAATGCAGCATGAAGATAAGCACAAAGGAATGAATGAATGTCTTAAAGCAAAGTTTCATTTCCTTCACAGCTTCGGTATGCTAGACAGGCTCAGAGTGGGATCCTAACCCTGCAGCTCAGCTAAGCAAAGCTTCCAGGTGGTTCTACTTGGTTTCCTTTCTCCTAGTATAGTTTTTAATGATGCATAGTACACACAGAGAAAAGTTCACAGACCTTAAATGCACAGCTTGATCAATATTCACATCTGTTTAGCCAGCATCGAGATCAAGAAAAAGAACCTTCCAGTACCCCAGGAAGCCCCCATGGCACCCAAATGCACTTACTATCCTTTATCCTTTCTTCCCAACCTTCGCCCCCGAAACCATTACCCTGACTTTGAGTGCGTGTGAATTTGATACAAATAGAATCATACAGCATGTTATCTTTTGAGTCTCGTTTTTTTTTTCCCCTCAGTGTTCCATGGGTGAAATCCACCTGCTTGAATGGATCTGTGTTGCGGATCTGTGGCTCATTCATTCTTACTGGGAACAGTATCCCATGATACAAACAGACCCACAATTTAGATCTCTACCTACTGCTGATGGGACATTTGGATTGCTTCCAGTTTGAGCCATTATGCTGCTCTGAACATTCTTGCATGTGTCTGCTGGCAAATCTACGTTTGCATTTTTCCCTATGTTTTATATAAAAATTTTCAACATACAAAAAAATATTTACAGGGAGCACCCGTATTCCACCATTAACATGCTACTCTACTTGCTTTATCAATTCTCTATCCATGTGTCTTTGCATCCATCTCCTTTCTTGGGTGTATTTCCGAGTAAATTGCAAATATTATTACACGTCCCCTTATGGACTACAGCATGCATATATTAACCAGAGTTCAATCTTTGTCTGCAATTTTTTCTTTTGACATAAAGCTTCTAGCATGCAATTTCCTATTGGCTACCTACACCCAGGAGGGGAACCACTGAGCCACAGTGGGTGCACGTGTACATTTACTGGACAGCTTTAAACAGTTTCTCAAAGGGGTTGGATCGGCTGGCTTGTTTGAGAGTGCTAGAAAGATCGCCTCTTTTCCACTGGTGGGAAGTCACGAGAAAGTACAGGTACTTCCAGATCCACAGCTTCCTCTGCTCTGGACAGACCTCTAACCAAGTACCAGTGATCTCGTGGATCTCGTTTCTTCTAGTCTCTTTAGCTAGATGTCGAGCCCTGAGAGGGCAAGCTGCTGACGTCCGCCTCCCAGCTCGGGGCCCGGCACGGGACAGGGGCTGGGAGAAGCATGTGGAATGAATGAGCGGGTACTGCGGAGGGATCCGGCATCTCCCTCTCTCTGCAGGGCAGGGAATGATCGCCATGGTCGGTCTAAAGGGACGCAATTAGTGCTGTCCTTAAAACCAAAGACCCATCATCATAGTCACTCAAGCAAAACAAAGTGCCTGTCACCGAGGCAGCTCGGTTTCAAGGCTTAATTTAGCCTCTTCCCTGACTTAACCCGAGATAGCTCTCACTCAGGAGGAAGTACGGGAAATAATCGGGTCGACTGTGTTTACTTTCTGAGGACTCTGCAGCAGAGCAAGTGCCCGGGAGAGGCTTTCTCCACCCCAAGGAAGTTACACCCCAAAGCCTGTTTCTACAGCACTTGACTCATCAGCCTCCAGTTCCCCGGAGGAACCGTGTCAGCTGCGTAGCTGGATTGCCAAGGGAGCTATGGAGGGCTTCCCAGGAGAGAAGTGGTTGGAACATTCTTTTCCTTGGAAAAGGTTGTCTGGACAGAGTGTGAGGATAGAGAACGAGAGATGAGCTTGGACGCTATAGGAGTGTTAGAGGTGGGAGGGGAAACAAAACTGAAATAAGACAGAAAGCAAAGGCTGGGGCTGGGCGATGTGTGACATGAAGCTTGCTGCTCCAGTATACGCTCCGTCCCTTCCCTCCCTCCCTCCCTCCCTCGGTCACTGGACCCTTCCTGCAGGGACTGGGTGCAAGGGAAATGGGGAGTGACTGCTGATGGGGAAGGCATTTCTTCTGGGGGTGATAAAAATGTTCCAAAACAGATTTGCAGTGATGGTTCCATAACTCTGTAAATACTAAGACCCCTGAGTCATATACTTTAAACAGGTGAATTTTGTGGTTTGCAGATTGTATTTTATTGAAGATTTATTTAAAATTATTTATGAAAACGTAAAGATATTTCAAAAGTCTATTTTATTTTTTTTAAGATTTATTTCTTTATGTTCTAGAGAGACAGAAAGAAGGGAGAGACAGAGTGCATGTGCGCACACACACACACACACACACACACACACAGGGAGAGGGTCAGAAGGAGAGGGGGAGAATCTCAAGCAGACTCCCCGTTCAGCATGGAACCTGAGGTGGGTCTCGATTTCACTACCCTGAGATCATGACCTGAGCTGAAATAAAGTGTTGGATGTTCAACCGACTGAGCCACCCAGGCGACCACCAAAAGTCTATTTCAAAAGGTTAGCATTTATGATAGTATCTGCAAGACAAAGTATCTAGAAATAAATATAATAAAAAATGTGTAACATCTTTATAAAGAATATCAGAAACCTTACTAATGGACATAAAATTAGATCAACAGAAAAAGGGAGACAGTGGCGCCTGGCTGGCTCAGTCGGTGGAGCCTGCAACTCTTGATCTCAGAGGTGTGAGTTCGAGCCCTGTGCTGGGCGTAGACATCACCTAAAAACAAAATCTTAAAAAAAAAGGGGGGGGGAGAGCTATACCATCTTCATGGAGTATAAAAGTCCATATTCTGAAACCACAAGTTCTTCCCAGTGTGATTGATCTACAGATTTGCTGCAGTTCCAGTCAGCTTCTTCAAGGTTTTTCCTGCTATTTGCTGGGCTTATTCTAAAATGTGTATCAAAGTGCAAAGGGACTAAAGAAGAATAAGGTGGGGGGATGTGCCTCCAGAGGCCACAAGAATTATGATGCCGCCTTAGTAATGACATCTTAAACAGGCTAAAGAACAGAAACAAAGCTTCATGTGCATGGACAGTACTAGTTAGTGGGAGGAAATGGGCCTCTGGATAAACAGTGCTGGAATAACTAAGTATCCAGAAGGGGGGGAAATGGAAGCTCGAACTAATAGTTCTTCCATTCCTGGTGGATTACAGACAACTGTGAAAAGGAAAACGGAAGAACTTTTAAAAGACAATGTAAGTGACTATCTTTAGGATGCTGTGGTAGAGGATATCTTAATAAGACAAAAAGGCTCAAGCTGTAAGGGAAAATGTTAATAAAGTCAATAACATTAAACTTAATGTCTATCAAAAACTAACAAAAAGGTGAAGAAATCTCAAACCTGGATATACACATATCCTATATATATCACATATACTGGGTGTATCATATGTGTCGTGTTAGTGTCAAGTCAGTGAAGAAATGCTAAATTTCCAGAAAACTGGGCAAAAACCGTGTTGATGAACTTCTCAAAAGAGTAAATAACTTTAGGGACGCCGGGGTGGCTCAGTCGGTTAAGCATCTGTCTTCAGCTCAGGTCATGATCCCAGGGTCCTGAGATCAAGTCCCACATCGGGCTCCTTGCTCTGTGGGAAGTCTGCTTGTCCCTCTGCCTGCGACTCCCCCTGCTTGTGCTCTCCCTCCCTCTCTTTCTCAGTAATCAGAGAAATTAAAATTAAAACAGCCATCAGATTGGCAAGAGATTAAAAGATCCAACAAAACACCCAGTGCTAACAACACTAAGACCCTGAGGCAAAAGAACAGGCTGGTCGCTGTCACTCTGGACAACAGGATGACATCATCTTGCAAAGGTGAACATACTCAGACCCTGGTGTCCCACCAACCGACCTCTGGGCACCCACCAGCACCTACATACCGAGTTACGTGACCCAGAACATTCACGGACAGCGTGAGCAACATGCTGGAGACAACACAAACATGTTGTGTTTCCCAGTGGTCTGGGATCCTCATGTCCTATCTCATGCATAGGAATTACGTACCTCAGTGAAAATGTCAGAACACACATGCGTGGATCCTTAACGGAACACTGCATGACAAAGCGTGCAGCCAAAGACCACACAGAGGGTGTTTCCCTTTATAGGAAGTTCAGAAACATGGAAAATCTAGCAGTATGTGGTCCAGAGATACAAATGTGATAAAATCACTAGGAAAAGCAAGACAATCATAAACACAAAGGCAGGGCAGCCCGTCCTAGGGAGCGGAGAGGGGCAGTGGACGGGTCAGGAAGAGGTGCTAAGGGAACCCCAGAACTACTGGTAATAGTTCTTAAGCAGGACAGTGGCTACACGGGAGTTTGTTCTGCATACTTTATATCTTTAAAAGATGCTTCTGTTCTCTAACAACCTATAAATCAATTAATGAAATCAGGAGCATGACAATGGAATAACTGATTCATAGTAAAACAATACTGATGAAGACAGATTAAGACTTAGTAACAACAGGAGCCTAAAGACGGGGGGCACTGAGTGCCATGCTCTGTGCCCCATGCAGCAGTGTGCTCTGTAACCACGAAGTGGGCCGCCCTCGCTGCAGAGAGAGAGCGCCCCCCAGCATCACCAAAGGGATGGACAGCTCAGTTTCAAGCATGGTTTCCTGCAAACCGGTCCTCTGCTGGGTTGCTTCTGAATAATGCAGCTGAAGGGTAGACAAAGTTTTCCCCGTTGGGACGCAGGGCCTTGGAAGAAAAGCTACATGAGGATACAGGGCTGGGTGTGGGTTGGGAGTCAGGGCTGCAGGGCAGCGGAGGGGATAGTAGCTGCAGCCAGACGGGGCCAGCAGGTGCTGCCGTCGCTGGCCATCAGGGCTGTCCGGAGTCCATGCCCTTCTTTTGGAAACAACACCTCCACCCAGGTGAAGCCCATCAGACGCTCAGGGAGCCCCACCTGGGGGAAGGCGTTGCAGGGGGCGGAGGGGTGCTGGAGGGGATGTAAATGCTGGGTCTTCGAGGTCTCAGCTCCAGAATGAGCCTCTGTGAACTGCTGCCACCTGGGCAACCTGACTCTTGTCCTTTTTCAGATTCTGTTCACCATTCCCTCTATCCCATGAATGACCTTCTACAACCTTCTATGACAAAAAAAGAGCGTGGTTTCGCTCAAGGCAGTCAGAACCCGGTTCCTATGATATCTGACGCTTACAACCAAGGAACTTCCACTTGCGCAGAAGACACATCCCGGTTGTATCTTGTTTGCTTCCTCACTTGACCTTTGAGTTCCCTCTGGACTTAGCAATCCACTACATGGTTCCCAGACACCTCCCGTGGCTCTGGGACTTTGTCCAGTCGGGACAGCTTACTCCACCTGCCGATAGTTCCACTTTAAAACGGCACAGCCTTGCGGCCCCCTGGTCCCCCAGCACCGTGGGAATGACTAGGAGCCAAGCAAAAACACATCCCGATGTCAGTGCGCTAGCCAGTCACCTCCCGCTGCTTGAGAAGTGGGAATTCCAGCCAGAGAGGGGCCGTTGCCATGGAGAAGGGTCCAACAGCCTTTCCGTGACTGAGCAGAGACCTTCAGGCAGAAAGGAGTCAACTTTGGTTTCGCTTAATTCTAGTAGAATTCTTCTTCTTCCAAATGATGCCACTCTGCAGGGGGGGGGGGCGGGGCGGGGAGGGGAGGGATGGGTGGGGTTCAGTGGGTGAAGCAGCGCCTGACTCGATTTCGGCTCACGTCGTGATCTCAGGTCGTGAAGTCAAGTCCTGCGTCGGGCTCCTCGCTCAGAGGAGAGTTGACTTGACATTCTCTCTTCCTCTGCCCTTCCTGCTCATGCTCTCTCTCTAATGTAAATCTTAGACAAAAAATAATGCCAGCCTGGGGACTACATCTGTGCTGAAAGGTACCACACAGGCAAGACAAGGGAAGGGATCACACCGTCCAAATTCCTCCCACCGCTCGCCGACTGGGTTCTTTTTCAGGAGTGGGTCAGGCTGAGCTGCAACTCCAAGTGTTTCTCCGTCTCGAGGGCACATCCACATTTGGGGATAAGAAGGATGCACTCTGATCCTCTTTCTGAGGATGAGCTCCTGCCTAGAAATTCAGAAACCCTGGGTGACCAGTCGAGTGGATGCAACAAGAATGTCTTCCCAGAGAAGAGACCTCGGTGATCACCTAAAACACAGCACCTCTCGGGAACCCGAGGCCCGGGTATGAATCAAATATCCCCAGAGCCCTTGTGCTGACCCAAGCTCCATGCTACGTCTTTGGCCCTCCAGGACCCCTCGGCCCCATCATTCTGGCCACTGGGGGGCTCAGAGAATGCAGGAGTCCCGCACTGTCCCTGGAAGATGGGCGGCATTGAGGCTGAGATGTGGAAGTCTAGGGGGACTCACTCTGCGATGGTGGCAGGGGAGGGGTGCACAGTCAGGAGGTGAGCAGGTGCAAAGGAAAAGGGGAAGTGTGGAAGGAGGCCGCAAGCTGGGTTGATGAAGGATCCCAGAGAGCGTGGGCAGAGCGGAGGCTGTGGGTGGAAGAGGAGGCCGGAACGGGGCTCTTGCAAATGACACAGGAGACTTTGGAATTTATTCAGTTGGCGTGATGCATCTGTGATGCCCACCTCATGCTTATTTCTTCAATGGTACCTGTACACATGTAGCCTCTTAAGTATGCCCGAGATACCTCGTCCTGAATTTAAAAAACCCATCTAGCTCCTAAGAGCTCCATCAGGCTGCACAAGAGCGAGCTGGTGACCTCCTCTACCCGAAGGAACATAGCGCTCGGGGACCTCTAGCTCTACCCACCATTCCACAGGGAGGAGCACCTCGCCTTCCAGGGCCTCGGGAAATCCACTGCAAGCCTCCCTCCAAGGAACAGGTGCCCTGCCCCGGTGGGTAGGTCCTGGGCAGGCTCTGGGCTCGTCTTCAGAGGACAAACTCCTCCACATGTCCCCATGCCCGTTCTGGGTGGCCACAAGACCTGGGTGCCCCTGAAGGCTACAAAGGGGACATCAGCCAGGACAGCCCCGGGGACCGGGATTTACTCCCACAAGTCCCAATGAGTCACTGAAGACAAAGGACATTGGTAAAGCATTTAATTTGCTCAGCAGAAGTTCATGATTCTTCTTCTTAACAAGTAGAGTGCTTGTTAAGAAGTCATGAATTGCCAAGAGGTTGCTGGATCTACATGGGCACACGAGGCTGATCTCCATCACACTGTGGCCTGTGGCTGCTTCTCCAGCCACACGTGACTCTAGCGCCTGTGGCCGCTAATGAGTAAGCACACGGTGGGCCAAGCCCCAGACCATTCCACCAGTCAGCCACTCACCAGGTGTTTACCCAGTTTACTCTAGGTCCTATTAGAGAATATTGGGACACAGACAAAAATAAATGCTTTTCCTGCTTGAGAGATAAGGAATCGAGACTCAAAATAATGACTCAACACCCATAAGACACCAGCAGTGTTGCAGGCAGCAGGGACAGAGCAGTGAATAAAATAAAGAATTCATCAAAAACGGAGTCAGGATTGAATTCAGCAGTCGATTCTGCTATCTGACATGACCCATCTCCTGCCCGCCCTTGAGTGCTCCCCACACCCTGTCCTACCACCCTACTAGCCCCCACCTCCACTGAGCTTCTGCCACAGGACCTTTGCTCACACTCTCTTCTTGGCTTGGACAACTGCTGCTCATCTTTCCAGGCTCAGCTCTGTTGGCAGCGTCTCCAGGGACCCTGCCTCCTTGATGTTGGGAGGCCTGCCCCAGGCTGCATCTGAGCACCTCCTGCCCGATTCTGTAACTATCTCTTTGTCTAGGGCCTTCACCACAGAACTGTGATCTCCTCAGGAGGGGCAAGCCTGGATCTGAGTCGTCTCCATGTCCCCCTGCCCCCATGCCTGGAATACCAGTAGTGCTCAGTGTAGTAAGTGAATAAATGAAAAGAGGGGCCTGAAGTGAGCCTGGGGAACCCAGCTTCTAGGTCAGGGGAGGGAAAGTCGTGGGAGGCAGCAGAGTGGATGGCAGGAACACTCCAGCCTAGCCCACCCAGTTGGACCTCACTAGAAAGGAACAAGAAGTGAGGGAAACCGGTGTCAAATGAGTATGGCCTCTTTCCCGACTTTCCAAGCAGGGGTCAGCCGGGGTCGGGAAGCGGGGCTGGTGAGTGTGGGGGCAGGGATGCATGGTGGGTCATCAACTCTGAGGCCAGGTCAGAAAGACCTCTCCCACATCAACAGCTCCTGGCCTCTTCCTTCTCTGGAGCACCAGTGTGGACGGAGTGGGATCTGCCTTCCCGCTCTGCTCTTACATGCGAAAGAGCCTCAGTAAACCTCCTTGGATTCCATTTGTCCATGTGACCAAGGAGAGGGGGGACCCACCTGGTAAGGCACAAAGGACCCTCACCAGACTTGCTTCATTCTCCTTTACCTTGAAGTCTGATGGAAAGGAGGCTTAGTTTACTGCATGTGGAGTAAGAAAAGTTTAAACACTGATACAAACCGAAGAAAACAGCTCCCTATGCTAACACTTAAGAGTAAATGAATCAGTATTTCCCTTGCTCAGATGAGAACACATTTTTCAGTTTCTGGAAAACTGACTTATATTAGCCTAGTCTTCCCCAAGGTAGCTCTGTGGTAGGGCTGCTGAAACCAACCAGTGAAAATAAGGCTCTGGCCTGTGGTCTGGTCCTCCAGCCCCACCAGCAATGTCACACCCGTCTGCTGTACTCCCACTTGGCCATGGACTCCACTTGTCAGTAGACTCCACCCCCCAATTCCCAGGACTAGCAGGAAGGAGAGAAGGAGCCTGGGACTCTGGAGAGCCATATTTCGGTCTTGTTGGGACCTAGGGAGCTGTGTCACTGAAACACATGATCCACACCCCCCCCACCCCCAGTCCTCACCTGTAATTGACTCAGGATGGACACAAATTGTTGACTTTCAACAAGAGGCAAATATTTTCCAACAGCTGAGCAAAAAACTTACTGGAAGGCAACTGGAGAGTACCTCACAAAACTACATATGTGTTGGTCTGCCAACATAGCAACCCCACTCCTTGTACTCTACCATGAACACAACCCCCAGCTCTACAACAATGCACATGCAAGCTTATTCACCAAAGCATCATCTGTGAACACCACAACACGGGAAGCAACATCAGTGCCCAGACATAGGGGAGCAGCTGAATCAATCCTGGTCCCACAAAATGGAGCACTCTGCAGCTGTAAAGAAGGCAGGCATGATATGAACAGATTTGGAGAAAATTCCAGAACACACCATTCCATTCAAAAAGCAAAGAATGAAGAGTACTTATAGTACGCTACCATTCACATAAGAAAGGGTGACAAAATATATAACCCACTTTGGGTCCAGCAAGAGTCAACTGGATACAGAACAGACTGGCTCCCTAGCGGAGGTGAGTGATAAGGGGTGGAACGAGGGGGCAGGGACTGGTTGGGAAGGACAGAGGGAGTGACAATTTTCGGAGTGTCTGAGATCTTCTAAGAGCTGATTTAGAAGCATTGCAATGTTCATGTGACCTTCATAGATCCCCCCCACACACTCCACACAAGATGATCATCACCAACCGAATGTGAGGGAGACCCAAAGTCAAGGATAAACACCAACAAATGGACCAAACCATTACAAATATATGGCATACCCACACAGGAGGGGGTGGGAAAGAAAAGTACTCACTTCAGAGACTCTGGAAATGGTGTCCTGATCAAATGGCGGAAGGCCAAAGATAAAACATGGGACACAGATGCAGTCACCGACAGAGCAAGTGTTTCTCCCAAGGGTGTGTGTTAGCCATTTGGAACTCAGGCATACTTGAATTAAGTGAATTTGTTTTAGCTATTGGGAGCTGGTCTCTCCCCGTTGGCCAAGGAAGTTACAAATGTGGAAAGGGGAGAAGTCTAACATGGAGCTCCTGCTGTTGATACTGGAATTTACAGTCTCAGAGCAGACTTGAAGTTTTCAATGTACATACAAGTAGGGAGGCATAGAGACACACATGATGTGTCAATACATACCCAGCTCTGTGCCCTGAAAGGGCCTGAGAGCAGTGATGACCCAGAAGCAATGAGCACACCCAGCTCTCAGACTTTGGTTTCTATGCACCATACCCCAGTGATAGGACCCAGGACTCCTTATAGAAGCAGCTGACTGAGGGGCTGGGAAAGACCAGATGAGCCTTGTACACCTTGTGATTTGAGAAAGCAAAAAAGTGCCCCCCCCAAAAAAGACAAGGGGGCATGGGCTGGCCAAATCTACAAGCACAAAAGTGAAGGAGCTCCTTATATTAGGCCAAGCTGGGAATAATCTGAGCAAGAAAATAAATAGCCATTGAATCAGCTTGTAATTCATAGACTAAAGTAAATTCCCAAGAGTTTATATTGACAAAAAGAAATGATCATAAATACATAAATGGGGGAGAAGGGCTAGTTCTTTCTTACCATATAATTCTAAGCAATAAATGTAGAAGGAAAGCAGGAAATAAGAAAATCACCACCAGGCAAACTTGACAGCAATAACTGTTGGAGGCAAGATTCACCAACAGATGCTAAAACGAATGGAGGGAAGTTTAAGGAGAAACAGGATTTGCATGGTCTCAAAGTACGTTCTGTAAGGAATTTCACCAAGGAAAGATGGAAGCTTTATGGTGGAGAAGTCTGGCAGAGGTCACGGTGAACAAGGTCAACATCACCAGCGACAGGACATGGACAACATGACCCCCTGACAGGCAGCGTGAGCGGGACACAACATCACCTCTGTGGAGTTCTTGCCAAAAATGCACACCCTCAACCCACTCCGCACGAAATGTGAGACAGACCCAAACTGAGGGACAGTCTATACAATATAACTGGTGAGAACTTTCCAGCAGTGTCAGGGGTCATGAAAGACAAGGAAAGAACAAACAAGGCTTCCAGACAGGAGGGAACCAGGAGACCCGGGTAAAATGATGTGGGGCCTGATGGGAAAGGACACGAGTAGAAAACACGGTGACATCTGAACAAGGCATAGGGTTGTATGGTGCTCCCTCTCTGTGTTTGCTGACCTCACGCTGGTCATGCATGCTGAGGACCCGCAGATAAGCTGGGTGAGGGGAACTTCCTGAACTGTTTCTGTGACTTTCAAGTCTAAGTGAGTCTGTTTGTTAAGAAAAGAGAGGTCGGGTTCATTTCAGAAACACTTATGCCAACCCAGCTGGCCTTTGCCAGGCCCTACTTGGGATTTGCTTCATTGTGAATCCTTTGTGGCGGTGGTTGGGAGACAGAGGCGAAGGGGTCCGAGCTTTGAACCAGAGTTTCCAGGGCCTTAGGTCACAGGCTCCAGGTCACTCCTTGGTTACAAAGATCCCCAGAACTGAAGGGAGCTTCTGGAATATTCTGTCTAATGTTCTCAGCCGTCCTGAGGGAGAGGGGTCTATAGTTAGGCCCTGTGGGGTTCTCCAATTCCCAGACCCTTCTGCAGACACTGCCCACCCTGGTTCTCAGAAGCAATCAGGATCTGAGGCCACTGTCTTTCAGGAGCTGAGTCTCAAGGGTCCTGGGAGTCATTTCAGATTCTGTGTTTTGGGGCTAATACCCAGGCTTTGCCAGCACACATCTGTGGCTTTCCTCCTAGGACCAGGCTTCTGGCCGCGCAGGCTCTGTGAGTTCCTATCCTCTGCTTGGCAGCCCTGGGTCTGGGCTGTTGACTCTTATGCCTGTCCCCTACCCTCCAGGGACACGTGTTCTACTCCAGAAGCCTGCTCTGCTCCTGAGGCTGGGGGTTCAGGCAGAGCCTTCCCGAGTCCTGCCTGTGTCCACCTCACCTCTCCCACTCCTCTGCCCCTTAGCTCAGCACATCTTTGGGGATGTTGTCCCCCTACCCTAAACCTCAACTGCTTGACTGGCCTCCATCTCTGTGCTGGACTTTCTTCCAGCTTCCAAAAGAGGCAGGTCCCAGCCGAAGCCAAGGTGGTCTGTCTCCAGGTATGTCAGACAAGTCCCCAGATCTGTTCTGACAGACTTAGCGGAATCTACATTGCGTGGGAGGGAGCTGTCAAACACATTCGGACCCCACAGAGCCCGCCAGACCCCTCCTCCCCAGCTGCGGTGATTACAGAGGACAACAAATCTGACACTCTCCACCGAGAGGCAAACATCGGAGTCCCCTCCCCTCGGGTGACAGCATACAGGGACAGTTCTGGATCCAGCCCGAAGAGGCTGGCAACTTTCATGGTCTGTCTCTTGGAGCGCTCCACTCCAGAGGAAGCCGGTCAGTGCATCAGAAGTCCTACCTCCCTGGGACCACCTGCTATGAAGAAGCCCAAGCTGGTCACTGGGACAGGAACCTGGAGAGAGAGATGTCCCCACAGGGGAGCCTTCGGCACTCCTGTCCTGGCCACCAGCCACCTCAGGGCAAGACGGTCTGAAGTCCAAGCTGCCCGGATGGGCCCATCTGCCTCCAGGACTAGGAGAGAGGATAATGACTTTTGTCCCAAACCATGGAGTTGTAGGTAGGCTTGTTAACAAGAGGAAACAGGACTGTGACGGAAAGAGCTCTTTTGTGGGAGATGCTGAAGGAAATGCTTTTCTTCTTCAAGCAGAAGCAAGCGCTTCCAGCAGAATCTGATAGATAAACAAGCGGACAGACCCTTTTGGGGGAGCAATGAAGATCAGGAACATTCTCACCTGTAGAATGGGGGTCGTGACTCCCTGAGGAATATCATGAGCCCTGTGTGAGCCGGGCCGTGGATGGAGCTGGCTGTGTCTGTGATTACGTCCCCGTGTGTCACTGCTTGTGGGCATGGGAAGGGGGTCATGCACCTGTGTTCCCAGTAGTCACAGATCCCAAGAAACAAGCAAGGTCTCTTGTTTGAATCAAGGTCTCTTGATTCCGGGTCTGGTTGCCCCTCACATGGACGACCCGGCGTGGCTGTGCCATCATCCCTCTCTTGGCCCGCCAGTGATATGGGCCACAGAGGAGGTGGTCTGAGGACCCTCTGGGCTCCCAGACACTTCCCGGGGGGCAGGCAGTGCTCTGAGCACTTCATATGCACAGGCCATTTGAATCTGCACAGCAGATGAAGAGGGGATGGTGCTCTCATCACATTTATAAACGAGCAAAGTGGGGCCAGCAAGGCGGACAGAGGGACGTCCCCTGGCAGGCCCCACAGCTGGCAGGTGCAAGAGAGCTGGAACGAACCCGCACATCTGGACCAGGCCCACGCCCCCAGGGACCCTGGTGTATGGCTTTCTGGCAAGCGGCCACAGAGTTCCCTTCTTTAATCCCTGAGCCTATTTCCTTGTCTGCAAAGTGGGATGGTAACACGTACCTGATAACTGAGGTATGGACCCCATGAGACATTCACGGTTCCTGCGGCATGTTTCTCCCTCTCTCTCCACCTGCACTCTTTATGGCTCAGAGTTGCAAAGGAAGCATATTTACTAAGAAAATGTATGCTCCCCCCCCCCCGCTTTTTTTTAATTTCCAAAGTCCCACAAGGGAAAGGATCATCTTTTTTAAGGACACCCAACTTGAAGACCTTGCTCAGACCAGAACCAGAAGCTGAACAGGGAGAAGGAAGGTGGACCTCCCCTTAGCAACATGGTGGCATCAATTTTTATTCCTTCCCCCCAAGCTCCATGGTGAGAGGTCCAACTAGAATATGGAAGGGATGTGGCCAGAACGTCCTTCCAAGAAGCCCGGCCCATGATTTCCTGGTATGCGTGGCGTCCCCGTCTCTAAACACTCCTGGGGAGATCCCAGGGTTTCGGAACAGCTTCTCTAATTGAGACTTCTCGGCCCCGTGTCTTGCTGAACAAATGGCTCGGCCAGCTAGCTGGGCACCAACAGTCTGTATTTCATGAATATTTTTCTTTGGAGAGCTGTACCCATCAACATTTCACTGACTCAGGAGCATCTGCATTTTAAAATGATTTTTTTCGACAGCTGGGTGGGTTTCCCCATCTCCCGAGACCCCAAAATCTCATCTCTGCATGCGGCTCTCTCCAAGTTTGTTTGTGTCCAGGCTGGAAACTGCGTCCATCCGAAAGACAGCATTTTTGAAGAAACTGCTACTGACGTCCAGAGAAAAATCAGGGTTACAATTTCAAGCCATGTTTGCCCTAAACAAACGGGGGAGGGGGGGTATTGTTTTAAATGGATTTTGCTGTAAGGTGTCGTCTCTGAAAAAATATACATGATTCAGCTGCCACCTACCTATCCACGTTCCTATTTCCCTTCTCAGTCCCTCCCTACCAACTAGACTGGTACCCTCTATCTTTTTGGAAAATACCACCCCAGGGCCTTTGCACTTGCTGTCTCCACTATCACTCCAGGGCCTTTGCACTTGCTCTATTCACTATCAGAATACACGTTGCTCCAGCTTTTGTGCTGACGTGCTCTTTCCTGGCATATCAGGCTTTGCTCAGACATCATACATCAGAAAGCTCTACTGGTCGCTCTGTTGATAAAGGTCCCCCTCTTCTCACTCCATCCACATGCCCTACCTTACTTTCATCAAAGTGCTGGTCACAACTCAAAGCTATATTATTTTTTCACCATTCTTCCTCCATTTGAAGATAAGTCACATGATAGCAATCTTGTCCTCTGTGGGAGACCCAGTGTCAGACCCAGACCCAGTGCTGCAGAGACAATAAGCTGTTTTTGAGGGAGTAACTGCCCCTTTTCCAGAAGAGGAAGCCATTGTTCCCTGAGGGCAAGTGATTTGTTCACGATGACACAGCCAGGAGCTGGGGGCGTCAATTCCTGGGTTGTCATAAGCTCAAATCAATCAGATTAACTTCTACATTCTACACTTGCCTAATTTACCTTTTCTGACTCCATCCAACCACACTGGCTCTTCCTTTGTCTCTCCTGCCATCTCCCAGGGGCCTGGTGCCCAGAAGACGCTCAGAGAATGCTTGAGGAAGGAGGTCTGCACGCATGAGCAGAACCCCTCGCCCCTGCTCTTTCCATCTGACCCCTCACGGAACACTCAGCCCGTCCTGTGACAGTCCTGTCACGAGACTGCCCAGATTTCGGCCGGAGCACCTCAGGGGGCTGCTTGGATCCCCACCTCCCGCAAAGCAGGCTCTGGTCAGCGCCGGCAGCAGGCAGGTTCTCAGCCCAACCAGAAAACAGTGCGTGCTTATTTGTCCGCTAAGCACAAGCCTTCTGGAGTGATTTCTTGGATCACCTCCCACCATCTCAAACGTTATGTCAAGAGAATAGAAGAGAGAATCAATAAGTGATCACTGAAATAAAAAGAGAAAAATACGCTCTTTAAAGACAGGTAAAGAATGCCAAAAAGAAAAAAAGAAAGGGAATCACAAAGCATGTATAAAGCCTATGTCTGCGTTCTTGTCTAACTACACAAAAACAGGCCATGTTTTCCCTCCATGATCCTCTGTTTGCCTGTCCATAAAACGGGGATTCAGGCCCGGTGGTCTCACTCTTTCTAAGGGCGAGCTACTTCCCTCCCTTTTGCTACTGTCTATTAATGCCAGCAGTGCAATCCAGCAGCACTCACCCTCCGAATCACTGCCTGGGGTCCTTAGTCACCTTGTCACATGTGGTAACTGCCCACTCACTTACTGTGTCCTTGTCCCTGTGCCCGCCACCTGTCCTGGCCGGCTCCTTTACTCCCCAGCACGGCTCTGTGCACGAGGCAGGAACTGTGTGTGCCCTGCCCCAGACAAGAAACCCATCTGCCTTCTAGTGGCAAACCCCTGCTGCCCGGGCTCCTGACCACGTGGGCCCCACCCCGCCCCCTCGCAGAACCCCAGAAACAGCAACTCCTACTGCTGCGGGGACGGGGACATGGGGACAAAGACTCAGCCAAGAGCAGCACCTAGGTCTTAACCCGTCAGCCTCCTCCACACCCCCAGCCCTGAGCAGGTGTACTACAGGAAGATTTCATATAGGTTAGCTGAGCACAGGAGAAAAAATGAAAGAAAAATAACGGCTCCCAGTGAATGTGTCCGTCTCAGATCCTGGGGGTCGGAGGGGCTCCCCGAAGCCCGGGATGCTCTAATGCTCTTAAATGGTTTTATGTTTCCTCCCTGCAAGTTGGAATGCTCAAAGGAGAAAGTTTTCAGGAGCAGAAGATGAGGGTAAGTGAGCTAGAGGACTGACGTAAATGTTTATTCCACATTTTTCTGTTTGGCACCTGTCTGCTTGAATTCTGTATGCAGCCCCCCTTGCCTCCAGACTCAGGAGTCCCTCTTGGGGAACACTGTCCCAGAGCCAGCCAGTGAGTACACCAGCCTCCCCCCGTGTAACAGCCCCCCAGGATCTGGAGGCTCTCCTGCCTGCAAGGGACAAGCCCATGTCTTTACTGGGAGCTGTGGAGAGCCCTTGGAAAGGCCACTGGGCAGGGGAGAATCATCCGTCTCAGGAAGAGTCTGCGTGCCCCCTGACAACCACAGGACTCAGAAGGAACTCCAGCATTGCCTCCTGCCAGGGCAGTGGAGACAGGTGGACAGGAAATCTGAAACTAGTCAAAAAGGAAGTTGGAGAAAAGGAGAAGAACAAGGGTCTGTCCCTGCAGGGTGCATGGAAAGAGCACTCAGCTGTGGGACTCCCAGCCGGCTCCTCCTCCTTGTGGGTCTCTGTCCCCATCTTTCCATTGGACCGGAGTGGACAGACTACCAGACAATCTCTGGGTTTGCTGACTGCTCCTACATCCCATTATCCAAATAGCATACGTTGAGAAAGTTCTGCGAGAGTAGAAGGGGTCAGAAAGCCAGGCATCTACTGGAGCGACCAGGATCCACCACCAGAAAGAACTCTTCCGGGGCGCCTGGAGGGATCAGTCAGTGAAGCATCTGCCTTTGGCTCAGGTCATGATCCTGGGGTCCTGGGATCAAGCCCTGCTTCAGGCTCCCTGCTCAGCGGGGAGTCTGCTTCTCCCTCTGCCTGCTTGTGCCCATAAATAAAAATCTAAAAAAAAAAAAAATAAAGAAGGAAGGAAAGAAGAATAGATGGACTCTTCCTCCTTTGCAGACATGCCAAGCCAGGTGCTCTCAACGGATACCACACAGAGCATGCAGCATCTTGGTGACACTCTCTGACCTCCCCTCCCCCTCTCCAGCTGCACCCTGGAGGTGCATCTTTCTGTAGCCCCGCACTTGGCCCAGGGGTTGGCATGCCATGGGCATACTCTAAATGCTGGCTGGCGGGCTGAGGCTGGGACGGATTGCCCAGGATGGCTTCAGACACCCTCCTGGGTAGAGACCGATAGCTGTCCCACCAAATCCACAAGCCGCCTTCACCTGGGGCACAGCCGGGCTACACTCCCCATCTGCCCTGCAGTGAGGTGCAGCTGTTCAGGTCTTGACAGAGGAATGTGAGCAAAATGCTCCAGGTGGGCAAGTGGCCAGTCTCTCTCTCTGCCTTCCCTCCAGCCTAGAACAGATGACAAGGATGTCAGAGGACCCGGAGCATGGTGGAGCCCACGTGCGGAAGCCGAGTCCTGCATCACTGCCCAGAGCACAGCCGTCCCCCAACCAGTGACACCCACCAAGACTATTCACACGTTAGTAATAAACCCCCACGGTGTCGGAGCCAGTACATCTCAGGGATGTGTCTGACGGTTACGTTGCTTGCTCTTATGAATACGTTAGTTCTACCCTTTAAAATATTAAAAAGAGGGGTGCCTGGGTGGCTCAGGCATTGGGCATCTGCCTTCAGCTCAAGTCATGGTCCCAGGGTCCTGGGATCAGGCCCTGCATCGGGCTCCTTGCTCTGCGGGGAACCTGCTTCTCCCTCTCCCCCTCCCCCTGCTTGTGTTCCCTCTCTCGCTGTGTCTCTGTTAAGTAAATAAATAAAATCTTTTAAAAATAAATAAATAAATAAATAAATAAATAAATAAACAAACAAACGTTAAAAAGAAAATGACTGCATTTTGAAAGGGGAGGGTGGTTAAAAAGCTTAATGTAGTTGCCATTTTTCCTTTGGAGCTGGTGTTTCAAGGGCTTAGGGGATCAGATCTCATGTCCTCCTACTGATACACACGTGCCACAGCTGTCCTATGACCTACTATTTGCAGAAAACTCCGGTCTTTACACACTCAGCAAAGCAGATGAATCTGGGCCTAAAATCTACCTCAAATCAGTCAAGTCTTTGGGGCAGAACACAGACACGGAGGGCCTACTAGCTAGAAAGCACTGGGCTGGATGCCCTAAATTTGCTGTCTGCTTTTCGTAACCTTAAAATCAGGCTACATGGTCTGGGAAGCACAGGTCAGAGGCAGCAGAACAGAAAAACTGACATGCAGAGTCCCAGAAACCTCCAGAATGTATGGATGCCAAAGCAAGGGCACTTAGGCATGAAAGATGGAGGCCTGCCCCCAAGGGTGCTCAGGGTATTGGCGGGAGGGGTTTGCCATGTTTAAGGAGAAAATATCATAGGGCTATGGAGAAGCAGAACTCTCAGGTAAAAGAGGCAGGTCAGAAATCCAAAAGTTGGGGTTCAACTGCTGTGCCATTTCTACTGTGTGACCTTGGCTGATGATTCAGTCTTTCTGAGTCTAATGACTTAGTGGCCAATGAAGAAACTCAAGAGCAGCTAGACTATCCCAACCCCAGATGAGCAGGCACACGAGGAGATGAGCACCATGAAGGGAATGATCAAGAGAGACGCACACAGAACTGACCTTTGAGAAGAGGGAAATAATTCATGGATGAAAGCAAACAAAAAAAACCCTCCAATATTTCACTACTCAGGATATTAACAGCTATAAAACAAAATGAGATTCTAAGAAAAGGAGCAAGCAGGGAATAAGAAAAAAGCTCTCGGGATTCCTGGGTGGCTCAGTGGGTTAAGCATCTGCCTCCAGCTCAAGTCATGGTCCCAGGGTCCCAGGATCGAGTCCCGCATCGGGCTCCCTGCTCAGCAGGGAGTCTGCTTCTCCCTCTCCCTCTGTCCCTCTGCCTGTGCACACACACACACACTCTCTCTCAAATAAATAAATAAATCTTTTTAAGAGAGAAAGAAAAAGCCCTTAGAAATTAAAAAAAAAAAAGAGCTAGTGCCAAAATGTCTTTTAAAAGTAAACAAAAGAAAAAGACTGGAAGATGACACTGACAAAATCTAGAATAAAGAGCAAAACAGCAATGAAACAAGGAAATAGAAGAAAAATGCAGAAGTAAGTAAGCCCATTCTGGAAGGGGGAAGAGCCAACAAATAAGAGGTTCAGAAATGCACAATGGGAAAAAGATGGAGATTTAAAAAAGGACATGCTTTAGGATCTCCCAGACCATAAGGATTCACCTTCAGATTACACTAAGTATCCAGAAGAGTGGAGGAAGACCCCCACAGAGAATCTTCATGTGATATACGAATGCCAAGGATGAAGAAAAATTCCTAAAATCTGCCAGAAAAAGAAAACAGAAAATCTACAAGGGACATAGAATCAGACTTCTCATCAGCAACCTGGAGAGCTCCAAAGCCTTCAAAATTCTGAAGGAAAATGATTTTGAACCTGGAGATCTACCCTCAGTGTGAGTATGAAATAAAGACATTTTCTGAGAGCTTAGGATCCATGTATCTTTTCCTAGGAAGCTCCAACCCAGGGAAACGATGAAGGATGGGCCCAGGATGACCACTGCGGAGCAGGTGTGCAGGAGAGATACACAACTTGGTACAGGACAAGGAGGGTCCTGGGAGGACAAAAACTCAAAACCAACACACACACACACACACACACCAGGGAGGAGCTCAACAGAGCAGGGGGTATGAAGAAAGGGCAATATGACAGAGATAGATGAAGCAAAAAAAAAAAAAAAAAGGAAAAGAAAAAGAAAGGCAATTAGAAATTCCAGAAAACACACAAACACAAAATCCTGCATAATTAAGTCATGATCCAAACACAAAGGAAACTAACAAAAGGCATGATGTGAGGCGATGGACAGAATGCAAACAAATACAATGCATTTGACTCTGTTCTGGGGCAGTCTGTCTTGAGTGATCCAAGGGTGGAGAAGCTGATCTCTGGAGAAGGAAAAGTAATCCCAGCAGAGGGTTTCATGAAGCATTAGGTACTTCTGATACAGCAGTACCCGTATTGAGTCCTGCAGTCAGGCTCCAGACAAAACACGTGGTGGAAATCCACCACAGTACAGGATGTCAACAGGAGCCGCTCTGCTGTAAGGTCAACCCTGATGCTTTAAAAAAGGACATGCTTTAGGATGCATGAAGCCGAAGGCAAGAGGAAAGGTCCAATATAGAGCGAGGCGCTAATCACCTCTTACAAAAAGAAGAGACAGAAGCAGCGTAAGAGG
This sequence comes from Lontra canadensis, assembly GCF_010015895.1. Taxonomy (NCBI): domain Eukaryota; kingdom Metazoa; phylum Chordata; class Mammalia; order Carnivora; family Mustelidae; genus Lontra; species Lontra canadensis. The sequence goes on from NW_022631092.1 coordinate 892,537, forward strand.
GTGATGCGGAAAGGCATTTACTTAAAGATTAAAGAGTAAGGGCACTGGGGTGTCTCGGTCCATGTCCAACTCTTGACTTTGGCTCAGGGCATGATCTCAGGAATACGGGATCGAGCCCTGCATCGTGCTCTCTGCTGAGTGGGGAGTCTGCTTGAGATTCTCTCTCTCCCCGCTGCCTCTCCCCACCATAAGCGTGCTCTCTCTCTAAAATAATAAATAAATCTTTTTTAAAAAAGGAACTGATAGAAGCACTTGAATAAAAATAAGAACAGGCAGAGGAGGAGTCACACCTTCCTTTTTGACTTTAGAACACTCACAGCTACAGCCTGAAGGTGACCAATTCACTCCCTGGGTGGGAATCGTGGCTTATGTAAAAAAATGGAAAAGGGTCCCGTTGGGGATTAAACGAGTTTAGACGTGTAATATCTGCGGGGCTCGAAATACATCAGGTATTTTACTGTGCCTACCCCTGCCTTACGATGTGCAAATATTGACCAGAAAAGAGCTTCAAGGGTTGAAGTAAAAATATATGTCAAGCAGAGCAATTTGAAGAAATCTATGCAAAAGTGAACCTAAATCGGGATGTAAAGTACGACAACAGTTTTCAAGTCTGCTAAGTAAGACAAGGCAACTTGCACTGGGCTAACAGGTGACCCAGAAAATGGGGGGAAGGGCCTTTGGTGAAGAAGGCTTCCCAGAGACAGCCTGGACAGAGATTCCGTTCTTTGAGTGTCCCAAGTGTTTGCAAACATCTCTACAATTGCATAATACGGACACGATGGAGTATGATTGCTATTACTATTTTTTTTTTTTTGCAATCACAAGTCTCTATACTTTTGGGGGAACCTGGGGACTTTTTAAACAGCAGGTCCAAACTGCCACCCGCCTACTTACATTATATTGCAGGAAAAGCAAATGCTGCATGCAGAAACTTTCGCTAAGTTTCTGGGGAAAAGAGAAACAACAGAGGCTCAGAACGATGGCCGGAGGGTGTGATGCAGCAGCTTTTGGTTTGACTCTGGCCCCCCTCCCAGACCTTTCCCCAAAGTTCCAGCTTTATTCTGAGCCAAACGAGGTAGGGGATACCTCGTCCCTGGAGCTGGGGCTAGAATGAAGCTTGCTGCCAGAGATTCCATTTTCAGCGGGCCCGGAGTTAAGGCCTGACATCTCCCCAGTTGGCTGGATCAGCCTGATGTCTATTTCTGGGCTTCGGCCTTAGCTTCCCAATGAAGCCCAAATACGGAGGCCCTGACACTCCACTTGGCTCTCCCAGTGCCCTCCCACCACCGGCCCGGTCTCACTGAGCCCCCTTTCCTCCCACCACTGGCTGCGGGACTGTTCAGGCTGGCAAGGGAAGCGGAGGCTGGGTGTGCAGTGGGACCCACACAGGTGTGGGGGCGGAGAAAAGACAGCTGAATCCCAACTCTGCCACTTGCTGGCAGGGTGACCTTGGGAAAATTTCTGAACCTCACTGAGCTCTGGCCTTCTCCAGGATTCACTAATTTACTTAGCAAATACTTCACGAACCACCCTCCCTGGGCCCAGGTACCATGCCAGGTGCACAACGCGTGTGGCATGTTTGCAAAGAACTTGGCAAGTAAAAAGGCACAGTGCAGTGTGTGCTCCAAGGCAAGCTCTCTGTGCAGGAGCCGCCCAGAGAGATGGGAGCAGGAGCTGTGGTGGGGGGCTGAGGGGAGGGAGAAGGGGAGACCCAAGCTCAGATAGGAAGGAGGAGCAGAAGCAGAAAAACGGTCCGGAGGGGCAAATGGTAGGTACAATGGCTCAAATAAAGGCAAAAGGATCTGAAGGAAGTTCTGAAGGTTTGGGGAACAGAGTGGGCCAGATTTCAGAAAACCCTGCCAGGAAGATCTGAGGTTTTGTCAGCCCCTGAGGCTTCCTTATAAGGATTCTCAAACATCGGTAAATGCAGACAACCGTTCCTACTTTGCAGAAATGTGAGGTTTAGGGAACCAGGACCTGGGGCAGGGAATGGAGCCTTGGGACCTAGTATTGGTATGTATCATGGAAGCACGCTGACTAGGTGACCTGATCATCTGATGGCCTGGATTTGGACTTAACAGCTCTCCACCCAACCCCTGCAAGCACACACATACGAAGGCGTGCACAGGTGCACACACACCAGATGCAGGCACAGGTGCGCTCTGCTGGAACTAAGCTCTCTGGACACGGAGCTAGATTGGGGGCGGTCCCAGCACTTCTCCCACCAAAGCAAACCTGAGTGCGAATCTCTCTTTGTCGTCCCAGGCTTAGCGTCCCTCCTCCCACCAGCCTGTGGTTAAGTCCCGGTGCGTCTTCCCTGGCTCTCTCTTCCCCATTAAGACACAGGAGCTGTTCTCTGCACCTGGACCGCCCTCCTTCCAGGGACTGATGGCTACCCCTTCTCAGGACACAGCTCGGAGGTCCCCTCCTCCCCAGGAAGGCTTGTCTGACCCTCACCTGCTCTCAGGTCTGGCTCCGGGCTCCCAGGATTTGTCACGAATCCCCAGAGATATTGCTGTCTGACCTGACTCCGGAGGGTGGGGACGGCCCGCCCGATCCATCTCGGGGGCCCAGCTGCCCCCCAGCTGCCAGCAGAGAGAAGGCGCTCAGCAGAGCCACATGTGATTGAACAGTCCACCCAACGGAGATGCCCCCCTGCCCCCCACATTCGTCCGAGAGCACCTGCTCCCAATGAGGCGACCCCGTGAGTCTGGGTCCTCCGGCTGCCCTACGCCCTAACTCAGTCTACACCCGGGCCACACGTCACACCGAGCCCATCTGCGGCTTGCCGAAGGGGCCGGCTGCTCGTCTCTGGAGATGTCCTGAGGCTCTGCAATGGTGCAAAGAGAAGCAGGTCAGCTGGAGAGCCTGCCTTGTTCTTTCAGGCATGGCCTTAAGGATTTTTTTTTTAATGTAAAAAACCGAAGAATCCATAGACCCGCGGCTCAGCACCTGCAGCAGCTCACCGGCTTGATTCCAAATCTCCTCTCTCACTCGACTGGCAACCGTTTACACCCAGAAAAAAAAAAGTTTCGATAGGCACGAGATGGCTGCCCGCGGCCTCCACGCCCCCACCTGCACACCCCCTCCCCAGCTTTCCTGCCACCCCGGGTTCAGGGGAGGTGGCAGGAGGGAGTCCCAGCGCGTTAGGCTCCAACTAATTCATTTAGGGGTCCCCAGCCCCTCATTCAGGAGCAGTTCCCTAACGGGAATGGCACGACCTCATCCCCAAGCAGAGAGACAATGACAAAGATGGCACTGGTTTTACCCAAAGGAGACCCGTTTCCCTCAACACACAGCAATGTCCTCTTTCTACTTTGAATCAAGAGTAGCGGGGCATCTGTGTGCCAGGCGCTGGGCTAGACCCGCCTTGTGCCTCAGGCCTGCAAGGCGGTGCCTTGGGGCCATGTTCGGATGAGGAGCCCCATCCAGCAAGGCGGGAAGGGGGCCCAGGGGTGGCGCCGACGTGGTGCGGTGTCCGCGATGAGCTTTTAAAAAGTGCTGGTGCCCAGGCCCCATCTCAGAGCAGCTGCACCATAAGGTGCAGTGGGGAGTGGGGTGGGCATCAGCATTTTCCAGGGGCTCCCCGAATCCCAGCCCTTGAGCACAGTGCCTTAGGCAACAAGAGGGTCTTCTAGTTTTAACCACACACCTACTATGCACCTGATGTTCTGTGGTCTCTCCAGAGCAATCTCTGCCCCCAACGGGGCATTCATGCAGTTTGAGAAACCAGGGCCCCCCACGGGTGAGAGCTGACCCACACCCTCAAACCCTAGGGGTTCCTCGAGGATGGGCCCTTATCTGCCCATAACTTCCGATTCTTCTTGGCAGCAAGAATTCCCTTAAAGGGCCAAGCAGACGCTGTTTTCGGGTCTGCCGACTCCCTGCCCACACAGGCTGCTCCTGACTCCCATCTCCTGAGACCCCAACTCCCCATCCTCCAAACCTCACCTTCTAGGGTGGCTTCGGTGCTACCCACAGGCCAGATGCCCCTGCCCAAGCTCCCCTGTGGCCTCCAACCCTCCTGCTGCCCCTGGTCTCCTCCCGCCCTCGGCAGAAGACCCCCTAACAAAACTCTCGAGAGGGTCCCGGTTTCCCTCTCTCTGGGATCCAGGGGTGAGAACATTTTTCCCACAACAGAGGCCACAGTCCCTGTAGACCTGACAGGTCATGCTTTCACTTGCAGCAGCAATGCCTTTTTCACAGGGGAACACATTTCTGGCACAAACCCAGCACCCCCTCCTCCCATGAGCTGTCCCCACTGGGGCCCCCCCGACCACCCATCCCTGCGGCCAACCAGCCAGGTGCCGTCTTGGACTCTGCTCTGTTTCTCCATCACACACTGACCCTTCTTCCCTAAGCCACCTTCCGGATTATACCTGGAGTTGGCATCTCTCGTGTGCATAGTTTTAAATTAATATCCACAATCTCACTGAATCCCAGCCATGGGCACAGAGAATCACCCAGGGGAATCTCAGAGTCTCCAAGCAGCAGCCACACGGTGACTGGATCAGAGAACATGGGGCCGTTGCCATACATCCGAACCTGTGCGGGAGCGACAGACGGCCCTGCCCTAGAGAGGTCTGCAGTCTGCGGGGGGGAAAGGAACCAGGCTCGCTCCAATGTCTCAGCCCTGCGCTGCCTCCCCGGACATAGCTGTCCCCTGGCCGCCCTGCCGTTGGAGCGGCCGCTGACCGAGACACGTGCCAGGTGCTGTCAGGAGCCCACGGAAGGCAGCCACATCCATCCCGGGCGGCCCTGCTCCCCAGGACACACGGTGTGCCCAAGCCACAGCCTACTCGCTGCACCCAGATGCTGGCAGCGTCCCAAACGGACGACAACGCATCACAGCCCATCCCCGGAGCGCGGAGCTGGCAGCCGCTGACTTCACGCCCCTCCTGCCCGAGGGGCCAGAAGCCACAGGAGCCCACTGGGGGCATGTGCCAAGCCAGCCTGCCCGAGCGACAGGTGAGATCCCCACAGCCCAGCAGCACTGACTGCTCCCAGAACCTTCTAGATGAGGGTGTGGTCCAGGACAGACCCGCCCCCGGGAGGTCAGTCTCTCGGGGTGCAGTGGGCTGAACTGTGCCTCCTCATCAGGTAAGTTCAAGTCCTAACTGCTGCTCTTCTGTGACTCATAGGGAGATCCAGCCTCTGCAGAGACGATCAAGTTAAAAGGAGGTCATAGCGGGTGAAGGTGGGCCCTAAACCCAGCGGTCTGTACACAGAGGCAGGCACACAGACACACGGGAGGCCACGGGAGGCTGGCGGGAGTACAACAAGGGGTTGCCACTACGGGCCCAGGAGCACCAAGGATTTGCTCGCTGCATCCCCAAGCCAGGAAGAGGCATGGAACAGGATCTCCTTAAAATCTTGCGGAAGGTCACAGCCCTGCCAGCACCTGGATTTCGGACTTCTGCCCCTGAGAACAGCAAGAGAAGCCGTTTCCCTTGTTTTCAGCCACCCAGCTTGCTGCACGGTTCCGCAGCCCAGAACTAAGGGCTCGGCAAGGACACATGACAACAGGGAGCAGAGACCGGAAAAACCCTCCCACACGCGCGTGTCCTGCATAATAACAGGGTAGGAAGTCCTCGGGGTTGACACTTGGCGGCCGGGAGACCCTGGTCCACTTTCCTTCTCCACCTGTGTGACCTTGGGGTTGCTGCCAAGGCCACCTGAGCCTTTCTCATCTGTCATTTCGGGACATGAGGTCCTGCCCCACACCCCAGAGTTGCAAACTAGACTGTGCCCGTGATACAGCTGCATACAGAAAACCAGTCGCTTGAGTCGGGAGACTCTGTGGAAGAGGGTGGAAGTTAACTAAAAACCAGTGTTTAGGGGCGCCTGGGTGGCTCAGTGGGTTAAAGCCTCTGCCTTCGGCTCAGGTCATGATCCCAGGGTCCTGGGATCGAGCCCCGCACGGGGCTCTCTGCTCAGCAGGGAGCCTGCTTCCTCCTTTCTCTCTCTCGGCCTGCGTCTCTGCCTACTTGTGATCACTGTCTGTCAAATAACTAAATAAAATCTTTAAAAACAAAACAAAACAAAACAAAACAAAAAACAGTGTTTAGGGCACCTGGGTGGCTCAGTGGGTTAAGCGTCTGCCTTCGGCTCAGGTCGTGATCTCAGGATCCTGGTACGGAGCCCTGCATTGGGCTCCCTGCTTAGTGGGGAGTCTGCTTCCCCCTCTCCTCTGCCCCTCCTCCCCGCTCGTGTGCACGCTCTCTCTCCCTCTCTCTCAAATGAATAAATAAAATCTCAAAAAAAAAAAATTAAAGGCCGGTGTTTTCTCTGAAAAAAGCATCAACATTCCAAAGTCCAGGGCACTGTCATGTCTGCCCCCTGCCCGTGTCTTTGGAGACGGGAAGGCAGGTAGCAAACCGGGCTTCCCTCGAGTTCCACAGAAGGCTCGAAGGAGGGGAGACCTTGGTGTCACTTCCAATTGGGAATGTGTTTTCAGAAATCAGTTTGACCGCATCTGCATATGCCAAACATTTGCTCTTTTTAAACGTGTTTGCCAGCACCGTTTTCTAATTTGCAAATGTTGGTTCGACCTCTGTGTTGCCATAGGACTGTCTTTCTAAATTCCAGACTGGATCACGTCCCTTCCCCGTACCCCAGCCCTACTCGGCCAGGACAGGAATGTCCAGGCTGGGCTCTCCACGCTCGCTCACACCTGCGTCCGTGCTTCTGTGTCCATCCCTGGCTTGCGTGCTTCCATCCTGGTCCAGGTCTGCCTAAGCCAACACCTCCTCAGGGAAATTTCCCGAGACCCCCTCCCCCCACCCCTCACAGTCTCTGAACAGTTGGTTCATTCTGCTGTGTGCACCCCCACATCACAGCTTGCCTCTGCTCTAGCTGACAGGACCCCACTCCTCTCCCTCCCCTAAAAGGACACGCTTAGAGCAGCCAACAACTTGGAAGCAAATCTCGCTCTTGCTCTCACGGGCTGTGCACCCCGCCGAGGCCGGGAGCCTCCCTGAGCTGCGTCATCTCCGGCTTCCAACGAGCCGTGGCCCACGGGGGACTCAGGACAGCATGGAGCCCGCGAGGCTCAGAGCCCAGTGCTGACAGGTGTCCGCCCTTCCTGCTGCTAAGGGGGCTGGTAATAATGCTAAGTCACCTTTGAGGACCCCTTCCTGCCCATGGGTCCCCAGTGTGTGTCCCCAGAGCACACCAGGTCTGTGAACAAAGTCTTAAATGCATTCGGCAAAATGAAAAGGCCAAGAACAAGGCACGCTGAATGGTGAATTAGTTGAACTTCGTTAAATGAATTAATTAAAAATAGCTAATCTGGAGGGCGCCCGGGTGGCTCACGCTGTTAAGAGGATGACTTCAGCTCAGGTCACGATCCCAGGGCCCTGGGATTGAACCCCACATCGGGCTCCCTGCTCAGCAGGGACCCTGCTTCTCCCTCTCCCTCTGCCTCTCCCTGCTGCTGGTGTTCCCTCTCTCCCTCTTTCAAATAAATAAATAGAATCTTAAAAAAAAAATATTTTGGAAATCCTAATGCTAGGGTTTTCCTATTTTTCTTTCTCTTAAAGATTTTTTTTTTTAAAGATCGCCTAATGCAGGGCTTCAGTGCACGGCATCGAGATCAAGACTCCCATGTTTGTTGACTGAGCCAGCCAGGCACCTCAACCCCCAACCCCATTTTTCTAATTATTTATTATATCACGGTGGTAACACTAGGCAAGCGAAAGTTTCACAATCCTGTATAATTCCTTGATTCAACATACTTCCTCGCCTCTGTACGTCAAAAGGCTCGCAAACACAACCTTAACACGAGCCGGTTTTGAGGCTCCCCCACCCCACACACCCTCCATGAGCAATTGTCCCAAAGGTATCTGAGGACAGGCAGCTCACCCCACCACAGGGCCCCACCTGCCCAGCCACAGCTGCTCAGCCTGGAGGGCACCCCCCAACCCAAGCCAGGCCACTCTACTTCCCTCTCAGGAACCTAGGACCCCAGCAGAGGGAGCAAGTCCGGCTGAGGCTGTCAGGTGGGGGCGGGTCTCAGTTGTCTTTGTGCCCAGAGGAGCAGGAGGAGACTGGCCAGTGGTGAGGGGGAGGGTGGGGGCGGGCAGTGCCAGGTGGTGAGACAAGGAGCCCCCAATGGACAGGAAGGCAAGCATCCTGGCTGCTGCCGCAGAGTCTCCAGTGACCGTGCTCACTTTGGTTCTCATGAAATGCTGACTCCTTCTCAAAAATCTCCTATTGTTTATAAAATTCATGTGTTGATTTTCCTGTCTCCGTACCTCTTAAGTTCCATGAGGATAGAAACCCGGGAGGTCTTGCTGGCACAGGAGCTCAGTAAAGCTTCTAGATGGATGGGAGGCTCATTACAAGCTGGCCGGGGGCCTCTGAGGCTGGCCACCCTGCATGGCTGCAGCAGCCAGGGTGGGGGGGGGCAAGACTCCTCTCTTGAGCTGCAGGGAAAAAAGGGAGGTGCTCCCTGGGTTCAGCTTTCAGAGACAAGCCAGAAACCAGATAGGGATGCCTCTGCTGAAGTCCCTTCCCACAAGGAGGGTCCACCCCCTAGGGAAGGGCCAGGACAGAAGAGGCCTAGAGGCAGTGGGGACACTCCATGCCCAGTGTGGAGACCAGCTTAACAGACACAGACAGGAACCTGGGGTTCATAGTCCAGGAGGGGAGAGGGGCCTGTGAAGTGGGGACCAGAATAAAGACTGAAGTAGTGCAGGGTGGGGAAGACAGGCAGAGAGAGGAGTGGGAGGAGACAGGGGAAGAGGAAGAAAGTGGGTAGGGGGGTGGGGAAGGGGAGAGAGAGGAGGCAGGGAGAGGAGGTTCAAGCAGTCCTGCCATCTAAAAGTAATTTTAGTTAAAAGAAAATGTTTGAGCACATACTATTAAAATACTCATCTTTATATCAACTCAGTCATAAGATAATAATTTTCAATACTTTTTTGTGGAGGAAGGGGCCCACAGAGGCTAAGGCCCAAGAAAGTGAGCTCACAAGCCTGGTGAAGGGCAAGGAGATGGAGAGGATGGGAGGGGAGGGGAGAAGTGGAGGGGATGGGAGGGGCTGCTGTAGGGTCTGTACTAGTGCCTCTTTGAACCAAAGGAGGATACACCTGTGCTCGTACATACTCTTGCTTGTTTCTTCAGGGAGGGTGTCTGGCAGGTGAACAGGAGAAGTGCAGGGGTTCCCGCCAGGGCCAGGTGGTCAAGGCGTTTATGTCCGAGGGTGACAGGATGTGCTCCAACCTCGAAAGTCACAGCCCACTCTACTGCCACTGCCTACCAGTGCAACCCAACCATGTGCTCTGTGCCCGCTTAGAAATAACTCGGTGAAAATACCCTGATGATCCTCCATCTGGAGACTGAGTGCCACTGCCCTCCCCCCAAGGTCTGCGAGAACTTGCTTCTAAGGAGCAGAGTATGCCAGAAGGGACACTGTGTGATTCGGGAGGCTGGGCCATGGAAGGAGGTACAGACAGACCCCCTAGGTCGCTCTTTCCCAGAACACGTGCATTGGAGCCTGTGCCATGACATAGGAAGTCGGGCTCATCTGGTCACACCCAGGCAGGAAAGACCCCACAGACAGGCCACACAGAGATCAAGGAGCCTCTCCATGCCCCCAGACTGTGTGGATCTTCCCAGCGCCCCCCCCCCCAGGGGGGCGGGGCAGACATGTGAGTGAGGAAGCCTTCCAGATGATTCCAGTCCCAGCCCCAGTCTGAATGCAATCCCCCATGAACCACCTACCGGAGCCCAGGCAGCCACTTGACTCATGAGCAAAATAAAGGGTGACCAGTGTTTGAAGCCACTATTTGAAAATATCTTACATACAGCAAGAAATACTCTCTGAATCTTTAGCTTGCACCTTTGTAAAATGGGAATAAGAGCAACTACTCTATTGTGCTGTTGCTCAGATCCAATGCAGGGGTCCCCGGAAAGCCCTTATTTAGCACAATCTCCACCCAGAGGAAGCACACAGTATATAAAAGCTGCGATTATCACTGGCTGTTATCACCCTGGCCATCGTCCATAAGAAAGAACGGGACTCAGAAAGACCAATGCAAAATGATGATTGCAAATCATCCAAGAATCGCATGGTGAGTGAGATCGCCCACAGTCTGACCCTGAGAACAGCTTCAAATAAAAGTGCATGCCCCTGGCAGTGGCCGTCACCATCACCACAATGTCCCCGAAGAAAGGTCACTCCAGTCTGTGAGGTGCTCGGTCCTTGACCAGAAAAACAAGAGGGACTGAGGTCAGGCGCTCCTAGAGTCTTCATCAGCAGCAGCCTGCCACCTGTCACAGCTCCGCTCCCCGCTTTCATCAAGAGTCAGTAAGGTGGGGACATCTACGAAATGGGCCGGCAGGCAGATTTCTTTTGTCCCCAGTTGCAGTAACGTGCGCGCCTCCCGAGATCACTCACCTAATGCAAGTACCTCCTGAGTTTGGGGGTAGGTAATAACCTGGGGAAGTGTGCAAACAATCCTGCCATGCTCGGCGGGACGGTGACAGACACAGTTTAGGGGCAGGAACTGTATTTCTAGATCTATCTACTAAAGCCTGGAAGGTTTTACTGTGTTGGGGGCAGCCAGCAAGACTGTCATCGACTTCACCCTCGCATCTGGAGGAACCCTCTTGACAAAGGCGAGAAGCAGCCAGAGGAGCCAGGGTTGGCAATGGACAAATCCCTTCCCACGCGGCACCCCTTGCGCAGCCACTGAGACGCCGGGAGCAGCCTGCGCTGAGCCAGCTCTGGCCCCGGTGCTGGGGTTCCAGGGAACATACAGCTTTGAGGAGATAAGAGGCATGGATGCGGAGGCCAAATGGTGGTTTGTGCTATGCCATGGACGTCCATGGGGCTTGGAGAACCAATATGAAAGGCTTTCCTGGGACATTTGATGGGGCTTTTCATGATACCCAGAGCTCTGGAGATCTCAGCCTCATTTCTTTCTCTGCCCAGACCCTGAGAAGCATTCTAATTTGCTCCCTTATTCCCCTTTTCTTGCATTAAACATCCACACAAGCTTCCAGAAACCAAAGGAGTGAAGAAAGGGCCGGAGACGTAGGCAGGGTGCCCAGCCCCCTCCAATGCTGGTTGCCCAGGACCCTGGCTCTGGCGCTGGCTTCCAAGAGGACAGGCAGAGGAACGAGGAGGAAGCCATGTCCTCCGTGCCTGGTTGGCAGCAAGGCGGTACGAGTACAAACTGTCCATCGCCACGTGGATGCCTGCCAACACTGGGCATTGGCCAGCCTCAAAGATGACTGACTCCGGAATGATTTGATGCCCTGCTCGGCGACAAGCCCACTGTGCAACCTTGGACCAGTGGCCTCCCCTCTCTGGGTCTTGGTTTGCTGACCTATAAATGGGGCCAGTGTGAGGGTGGAGGTGAATTCCCTTGCTGGGCCCACATTCTGGGACAGTGAGCTCTCCAGCCCACGGCAGCTCCTCTCCCTGCCTGGGATGCTTTGCCCTTGGCATGATCTGGCAGTCAGCCTGGACCGAGGAAAGGCTCTTGGCCAGGTCCCAACTACCCAGAAGCAGTTAAGAATTTACCCACTGGCCTGTGGACCATGCTTTTCTTCCCTCTCTTCCTCCGCCCTGTAACAATGAGAAGGTGGAGGTGGAAGACAGAGGTGGGATAAGCACCAGTGACCCCTGGAACCTTCTTCCTTGTGTCCCAGCTACCCTGTCCACTCTGCAGAGGTCAGTGCCTGGCCAAGCACAGTGATCTCAAAGCAAACGGGCAAAGAGCAGTCCAAGCTTTGGCTCCTGACACTGACTCCATCTCCCACCCATTAAGCCCGCTGCTGGGGGGATGCTTGGGGAAGGTGGCCGGCGGATGTGTGCCCTGGATTCTCTCAGCTGTGGATGTAGGTCTGGGAGCATTATTTGAGGCCAGGAGCAGCCTGAACGTGCTTGCAGAGGCGCAGGGAGACCCACGGCTCGGTGAATCAGGCTGGGACACTGCCCGCTCCATTTCCTGTTGGCCGGAGTCCACCATGTCTGCGCAGCAAGTGCCTGAGCCAGCAGCTCCCTCCCCTTCCCTCCGAGCCCCCACAGGGTCGGCGGAGCTGGGGTCTGGGCAGCAGTGCCCGGAAGACCACTCAGGAACTGCAAGCAAGTGGAGCACAAGGGAAGAATGGTCTGGAGGTCACTCCCAGACCGTCCCCAGATAGTCACGCTTACAATCACACCGTGTGTCCCCGTGAGCGCCTTCTACATCTTCACTGTAATACGGAAGTTACGGAGGGAGCATGAAACAGGACCACCAGCTAGCTTTGTCCAACCCGCACCCTCACTCAAACACCTTCCATGGCTCCCCATCGCTTATAAGACATGGAACGCTCCTTCTGTTGGCATCCAAGACCCAATGCCGTCAGGCCAAGACGGAAGCACCTGCTTCTGCGGCCTGACCCTACAGCCAGCCATATGCCCCCCTGTTCACCCACCCCAAGCAGTCCAGCCCCTGCACGTCTACTCATACTGCGATGCCCTGGGATGCCCTGCCCCCCTCATCTCTGCTTGACAAGTTGCTGCCCGTCTCTCAAGGCTGACATCAGATGGCCCCGTGTCCCGCATCCAAACCCACCTTTCCCACCTCTGCCTGCTCGCTCACAGCAACCAATGTAATGAGCTACGGGGGTTACGTAACACGTTTCCCAAGGATCTCGGGAGTCTGTCGAAGACAAGGGACAACCTGTCTACTATCAGTAGAGGTTTGGTCAATGTCACCGTGACAGGGATCAGCAAGAACACCAACGGTGACAGGGAAAATTCCTCCTCCTGGAAGATTCGAGGAGAAGCATCTGCAATGAGCAGGGCCAGGTAGAGTCTGAATGTTCTCGGCCTTTTCCGTGTTGATATACAGCTGGGCAGCCTGGCTTCACGGGGACCTGAACCAGGGCCCTGTGTTAACCACTTATCCCACCTGCGAGACTCCTTATATTTTACGTAACTGCACCCAGTTACTCACTCAGCTGGCTGTGGAGGCAAATGCACAAGGTGGTCCCTCTCTCCCTCCTACTCCCCGTGCAATCATTATTTCTGAGTGAGGTCTGCTGTGCTTAAACCCAGGAGGGCCACTCCTGATAAAAAGGCCAGAGCTTCTCTTCCCCGGTGGGAGAAGATAAGGGCGCGAGGAATAACGTCTGGGCCTCACTGTCCCATCCGTAGGAAAGCCAGAGCAGGAGTCAGACAGGAAACCAGACAGATTCTGCTCCTCTAGAACCATCGTTCTTCCAGAACATCCTGCGGCCCAGAACAGTGCCTGGACATAGCTGGGGGTCTGGGAGCATTTGTGGAAGGCAGAGCAGGGAGGACAGCAGGACCACTAGGATTAATGGCAGCTGAGGAAATTGTGCAGCCCAAGGTCAGGAGAGATCTGGCCTATTTCTAGAAAGTTCTTCTGAAAGAGATTTCTAGATCCACTTTGATAACCCCATCCAGGGATGAGTCACCCTAAACTATGGTGCCCGGTTAAAGGGCTTCACCTAAAACAACATGTATCTGGTGGAGAGCCCGGAAACTGAGCTCTGCCCCAGCCCACTTAAGCGTATTCCCCCGAATGGGGTTTCAGAAAGCACCGTTCACCGCTCTCGGAGCACCCAGCCTCGTCAGTCCCCGGCCCCCACAGGCCAGAGGGAACGCTGGGTGGCTGTGCGGTTTCAGGAATGGCACAGAAGCCAGTGTGGCTCGAAGGGCAGAAGCAAGGGGCGGGAGGCAGGAGAGAGACCCAGGACCAGCGCGTGCAGGGCCTGGCGCCTTCCCAAAGCCGCTGGCCACTGCTCTTGGGGAGACAGCAAGCCCCCGAGAGCTCTGAACAGAGGAGGGCGGTGAGACCCGCTGGAAAGCAAACTGTAGAGCGCAGGAGGGAAGCCGGAAGAGTGGCTGGGAGAGAGGAGGGGGGCCTGGGTGGAGCCGATGAGAATGGCCAGCCTGGTGGGGGAGTGCCTTATTCTGAGGATTCTGCAGCAGGAAGGGCCATTAGTGATCAACCAGCCGTGAGAACCCGTGGGTCTGGAATCTCGTCATGCCTGAGAGAGGAATTACAGGGCAGGTGTTAAAAATATACAACAGGTCTGCAAAGGGGCTCAGGGCACCTGTATTTTAGTAAGCTCCCAGGCACGTTTATGGAAGTGGTCCCCTGGACCACACTGGGGATAAACCTTGCACGACCCAGTCCTTCCACCTGACAGCCCAGGAAGCTTGGGGCGAGGACAGAGTGTGGCAGAGGCTTGCCCCAGGAACCCAGGTGAGACAGCTAGAATGCAGGCCTGAGGGACAGGCGCCTAACTCCCCCCGAGGCTCTCCCCGCTGGGCTCCTTGCTCCGATGCACCAGCCACGTCTCCCAGATTTTGAATGGACTTCTGAAGGGCGGGGGTGGGGGGCAGCGTCCCAGGCCTCAGGGAGCAGGAGCAGGTCATGGACACTCTGCTGCTGCCCGCTGTCTCCCAGCACAGCCCCCAGCCCAGCCGCACCGAGAGCTGGGGCTCAGCGTGCTTGTGATGGATTGCGGACAGCACCCACGGGACGGCGGCGTGAGGGGGCGGCTCCCAGGGCTCAGGCAGGAGCGGGGGCAGGCACACCTGATGCCAGGAGGAGATGGCACCAGCCTGCGCCCATGGACGGAGCCGCCATCCCAGTCCACAGGCATGTCCTGGGGCAGGCCTGTGGATAAGCAGGGACTCTGCCTCATCTAGAGGGAATTTCGGGACCGACCGAGGCAACGTCAATCCTGTCAGCCAAATGGACTGAGGACGGGCTCGACATTCCCTTCTAGAAGCCGGGTGTACCGTTCCCCACCTGCTTTCTGGGGGGCGGATATGGGGTGCAGACTTCCATTTCTCCCGTCAGACTTCACATCGCAACGGCCAGGCTTACTTTTCTCGAAGTACTCGATAAAGCCCTCTCAGCAAGTTAGCTGTACGCATTCATAAATCATCTTCAGCTGCGCATTGTGCTCTCAAGCCACATTCATTTTATTAAAAAATAGAAGACTTGTCAATATTGACCATGACGCCGATACCGATTGCTGTTATCATCCGCTTCCTGAATTAAAAGGAATCGAGCATCCTTCGGGGGTCACGTCAAGGCCACTAGGAACTAGGACGGTTTACCCGTGGCGGAATGGAGCGGTGTGTTGGCCAGGATCTGGGACGACATGAGCAGGTAGAGGCTGAGACACTGGGGTGACCAAGGTCGTGGACATTCCCTATTTGCTGGTCTGCTTCAGGATGCTGAGTGGGGCACACGTCGGCTCATCACAGATTATTAAGAACAGGAACCAACAAGGGCTATGTTGAGCCTCCCAAGCACAGAGCCTCGCAAATTTGGAGACGCCCCACTCTCTGCCCACCAGGAGAGCCTGTGAAGGGGGAGGTTTAACCCCACGTACAGCACCCCTCTTGTCCACGCTCATCGTAAGCCACACGCACAGACGGCACGAAAACGTCTAAAATCCTTTACTGAATGTATGCCAGGACTCTTGGGGCTGTAAGTGGACATTAAATCATTTCTACGACCGTGTCCTAAATACCGTTCATCATAACCACACATCACAAACGTCGGTGCCCTCTTGCCTTACGTCTGATACCTCTGTACGGTAACTTTTGCATTTCCTGCCACTTAACAGCCATATGTACTAGAAATCTGGCCCGGAGTTGCAAAGCCTGGGCATCTGTTCTCTCAAGGTTCGGGGGCAAAAGGTGCAGACTCAATGGGTCTCACGGGAGCCGTGCAATGTTCTTTCTAATTCACCGAATCAAAAAATTGGGCCTGCCAGGAAGATGTTTTGGTATATCGCAGATGACAGATGAATCACAGTTGAGTTTTCCAACGCTTTCTGTCCGCTTTTTCTCGTTAATCACCTATCACGGAACTTAAAGCTCTGGCAGATAAGCAGTTTAGGAATCTAGGCGAGGTAGAGGGAGGGTCTGGTTTGTTAAGACTTCAATCGCAGGACACAGCAAGGCCAGCATCGGAGGCCACAGGATTTTAAGCCGCTGGCAAGGAGAACCAGCCTGAGTGTCGTCACAAGAATGGAGGGACAGGAGCGCCTGGGTGGCTCAGTGGGTTAAGCCTCTGCCTTTGGCTCAGGTCATGATCCCAGGGTCGTGGGATGGAGCCCCGCGTCGGGCTCTCTGCTCAGCAGGGAGCCTGCTTCCTCCTCTCTCTCTGCCTGTCTCTCTGCCTACCTGTGATCTCTGTCTGCCAAATAAATAAGTAAAATCTTTAAGAAAAAAAAAAAAGAACGGAGGGACAGGTGACTTCGGGGACTCCCTTACTGACTGTAAACTGTGTGTCTGGAATCTCCTGTCCTAGGTTTGGATGCTGCTTGTCCAGATCTGCAGGCTGATCGGCAAAGAACAACAGGAGCTCAACAAAGGCACATGGACTCCGACAGCCCCTGGAAAAGCCCGTGGTGATGGCATCTCTAGGCGGTAGCTTGAAACATTCTTCAAAACCTGCATTTCCTCCAGGTCCTGGAAATTCTTTTTTTTTTTTTTAAAGATTTTATGTATTTGTTTGAGAGAGTGAGAGAGAATGAGCCGGGGTGGGAGAGAGACAGACAGAGAGAGAGAGAGAAGCAGACTCCCCACTGAGCAGGGAGTCTGACTCGGGGCTGGATCCCAGGACCCGGAGATATGGCCTGAGCGGAAGGCAGATGCTTCACCGACTGAGCCACCCAGGTGCCCCAGTCCTGGACATTCTTAAAAGCTGCAGCCAAACCTTGAGATTCTGGTCTACGTTCCTCCTCTTTCCTCCCAGCTCGTTGTTTAGGGAGGATTAACCCGTGCAGCATCTTGGAGGTGCAGTCATGCTCCTTTGGGAAGCTTCTGTTACATAACTTTGATTGTGAGGTCCTTCTCGGAGGTGTAGGCTGGCAACGCCTCCCGAAACGTCCCACGTGCCAGGGTGGGCTCACATCCCACAGAACACCAGGGTGACACGGGACCTGGAGAAGTTATTTTAGCCTCCCCGGAAGAACTACCAACACTAACCCTCTTGGGGGAAACTTTGGCGTATTTCTGAACACGTATAGAATCTAATACATCTGACACAAGAGTTAAAAGAAATCCAATATCCTTACGATTTCAAAATTCTCAGGATAGTCAGATCAGCCCCACAGGTCACCCACATAGAATCCCCTGCCTGTTCTCTCGGTGTCACGGTGCTGTTGAGAAATTTGGGATGAAAGGACACAATCTGGTTGCCAGGCACATTGCAGGGATGGTGGCAATGAGGTGTGGCGCGGGTGACTTAATTCTAAATCCTCTGTGGTTCTGCCAATTCACTAACTGCGCGGGTCTGAGCACCACGCTCCAGGGGACACTCTCTCGAGCCCCAGGCTCCTCATCTAGAATGGGCGGTTGGTGACGTCCCTCTGCAGACAAGACAAAGTGTGTTTGAGGACTGCCGGTTCCCTTCCTCGCCGCTGTCCCCTCCGTATCCGCCGGGGACTGCGGCTCTGCTAGGGAGCCTGACCTCGGACACCAGCCTGCTTCAAGTGTTACAGGGAAGCCTGCACAGAGAACCCAGCACAAACACCACTGCCAAACCTCCGAACTTCTCACCAGCTTTCAGCTTCGGCTGAGTTCTAGGCTCTAATTAAAGTACTTCCCATTTGCAAAACAACGGCAAACAGTAATTACATACTTCCCCTCCTTACCTTCCAGGAACAGGCTGAGACAGAGGCAGAGCCTCAGCTTCCCCAGGACCTCAAGTTACACACACAGAACGTCATGCTCTTCCTACCCCAATGACCCAAATTACATACAGGCTCCTGCGGCTCCGGCCACACCGACCCTAGAGAGGGTCACGGCTCACTCCAGCCCTCGCCGATGCGTGCCAAGACTCCACTGTGCAGGGATGCCAGCGTAATCGCCTTTAGAATGAAAGCCCCATCATCACACGTTCAGGGGAGAGTCCCTGTTTAGGGTACTAAAGGGAATGTTTTATAACGACTGGTTCGCCTTACTGTTTATACAGATGTCTAATTGGAAATGTTATGTAACCTTACAATACAGAGCATCCTCGAGCTATTAATAACCAGCTATATCCCCAGCCAAGGACTCCTGACACTTAGATTTGGAGAGATCACCTTTTCTAACACACACACACACACACACAGACAAGTGCAGGCACACACACAGACACAGGAACACAGGTACACTCGCCGCAGGTACACCCACGGATGCCTAGAGAACAGGAATAACTTGTCCAAAGTCCCAGAGCCAAGGAACAACAGATTCAGGGACAAATCCCACACTTCCTTACCTCTGGGGATGTTCCTTTCATTGACAAATCCATTAAGTACCTTCGCACATCCTTAATGTTACACAAAGTCCTGGTACCCCCTAGGTTCCCGGGATGCCGGGCATCTCAGCTCTAAGCAAGGCTTCATATCTAGGCTCCCAGTTCAGAGAGAGAATGCCAACAAGCTAACACCTCGTTGTTCTTTTGCCTTTGTGATACGAGCCCGTCCTGCCCTCCCAAAAGAAATTGAAGGCACCCCAAATGTATTTGTACATGAGGCCACTGTATGTACGGTACCCATGAGCCCAGCCTTAGAGATCTTCCAAAAAGAGATGGGTTTAAGACAAACCCAAAACTGAAAAGGGAGGTTTTATTCTTGATTACACATTCTCATGCTCGGGATGGGAGAGGCAAAAGAAGGGGAAAGAACTGACTAATTAAAAACTAGATTATCAGGCACGGAAGTAATGTTTTACTGTGTAATCTGGCTTTGGATATCAGTCGTATGATCTATGACATAAAAAGTGTCTTTTCATAATTACCATTTTCAATGAAAATTACCATTTTCAAAAAGTAATTCAACAAAGATTGTTTCTCTGCATTCGTTTTTACACTAAACTGGGCAGGTTAGCCATGACAAGCTGAAGCACGGCACCCACGATGCGGGGAGATTAGATTAATACGCCCACATGGGATGCATCACTTGCTGTTTCCAGACCCTCCGAGCTTGTCAAAATGAAAGCTTTGCTCTGGTTTTGTGAATTTCAAGCAGTCACAAAACCTGCGGGGAGCTTAATTTCTGGGAAAAACGTGAGACATGCCCATTTCACTTGGGATTCAGTAACACTTTAAAAGGTTCATTAATCCTCGTCTTAAAAGACCTATGACAACCCCATTAAGGGCACATAGGTCAAGTTGATAGATTTAGCTGCAACAGGCAAAGAACAAGTCAGGGTCTAAACATTCCTATGGCCAACTTTTTGTCACAGTTCCTCTGGGTCCCGGCTTGGGTGGGTTGCACCTGTCACTAATATAACCGGCAAACATGGTGGGGGGAGACTTCTAAAAACCACTTTATTTACAGGGTTAATTGTTTAAGCTGAGCAGTCTTTACCTATTCAACTATGATGGATTCTTTCCAGAAGGGACAGGCAGGCTCACCAGCTTGCCAATTTCTAGCCAGCTAGACCTCTAATTGATGCACTGTATTTGATCAGTTCCTAGGGGCCAATGTCATTTCTCCCATGAAAAGCCTAACCCCATAACCCCAGCCTGGCACCTTGGGACAATTTACAGCCACCACGCTTTAGACCAATAAATAATCCATCCACCAGGGCACTGCTCAGCCTCACCTTCCTTGGGGTGGAAGCTAAATCTTGCAGTGCCCCCTTCAACCAAGGCTTCTTCTTGGAAATCAACAGCATATTCAGGGCAGAGCTGTTAGTCCAAATGCATGTGTCTGATGAACTCATGCACCCCGGCTCAGGCCAGCAACCCACTCTCCTCCCGATCCCAGGATTATTTAGTTGGAAAGGAACCGAGAGGTCATCCAGTCCGGCTCCGGGAGTCAGGAAACTGAGGCCCTTCCTGCTAAGGGCTCTCCCTGCACCAATACCAACACTAGACATGTCATGGAGACAACTGCCAAGCCCAACATTGGACACTCGATCAAGTAAACGAGACGCTCAGACCAGTTTGCTTGAAATGCTGCAAGCTGGAGAAATGGGCACCAGCAGAAGGCCCCATGTCTACATCAAGGCCCTCCCCCTTTCTTCTGGGCTAGCAAGTGTGCAGTGGGCTGACAGGGACCGTTGGGCAAGTGTGAGCCAAGATGATGTTTCCGACAGGGTCGGTTCCTAAATGGGGGCCCTCTGGGCTCAGTCCCCCTGTGCTTGCGAAGTAACCATCTCTAAGACTTACACAACCAGGGGCAGGTGGCCTGGATTAGCCCTCACCCCACGGAAAGGTTTAGGACATGGATTCTGGGGCTGAGCACATGCCAGCAGACAGAGCCTAGGAGGGGCTGGGAAGAGGACCCCAACTCTGCCCTTTGCATCCCTGAAGAGGCCTGAGAGAAACAGGATGGCAGGAAAGGGAGCACCCAGGGGACCATGTTAACCTCCCCCCTTAACTAAGAGAAGTAATCTTGTGCTTACAATTCACATGAGGGCTTAGCAGCCATGGTAGGGAGGAAGGACAAGAAGAACACATGCTATGGGCAATTTATTTCCCCCTAGCAGATCCTCCCTGGCACAGGTGCTTGCACACACATACAATGATTCCAGGAGGCAGCTCGTAGAATTGGGACAAGCGTGTTTGTTACAAAGGGGTCAGCTTGGCGGAAAGAAGACCCTGGTTTCCAATCCTGGTCTCTCGCACTCTGGCCTTGTGACCTTGATTAAGTCATTCAACCTCTCTGGGCCTCAGTTTCCAAATCTGAGCCATGTTAGAAGGGGGACCTACTTCCCTGGGTGTTTGTCAGGCACGCTACCCAGCACAGCTTGGACACCCATTACGTAGTCACTATATATGAGTCGTCTCCTTGCACAAATGAGTCTCCCCCACCCCAAAGACCAGTCTGAGCCAAGATGCATATATCCTTATCTGGACCAAACAGGTCTCCCGCCTGCGTGTCAAGCCCGCATCTGCCTCCCCGATGGCAGTGGCAGAGGAAAGCCCCGGGTCTCGAAGGCGCCCGGGAGGTTTAGCCTCCCAGGCAGGGTTTGGGGATACAGGAAATGGAGGGGTTCAATCGGGAGCCCCGCAGGCTTCCAGGCTCTCGGTGGGGGCCGAGCAGGGGGCTCGGAGGCGGCCTCCTGGCCCGGCGAAGGGGCTTTGTTCCCGAGGCGGAGGGCCTGGCTTACCGAGCAGCGCATCCGGAGGCGGGCGGGGGGCGCGCGGGGCACGCAGCAGAGCCACAGCCCGGCCGGGGCCCGGGCGCCGGAGCCGAAGGAAGGCGAAGAGGAGAAGGAGAAGGTGGTGAAGGAGGAGGCTGCCGCGGGCTCCTGCCTCATTCTCCCGGGCAGCGCCGACCCGCTGGCCTCCGCCGGCTGGGGCTGGCCGCCGGGGGCCGGACCCCGTGCGCGCCGCTCATGTCCCCGTCCACCGCTGGCGAGGTGTGCGCACAGCCGGGTCGTCTCCGGGCGGCGCCCCGGGGCTCCTCATGCCCCGCGCAGGGGCTCGGCAGGAGGACCTCGGGGAGGCAGCGCGGAGGGAAAGAGAGAAAAAGAACGTGAGAGCGCGCAGAGCTGCACCCCGCGGGGGCCGGGGGCGGCGGGCTCCCGGCAGGACCGCGCCGCCCCACCTACCGCGCCGCTGAGCCCCGCGCTGCGCGCCAGGCGGGGCGCCGAGCCCCAGAAACTTTAGCACATGGCCGGTCGGCGGCCGCGGTCGCGGGAGGTGCCGGCTTCCGCGCGCGTCCCCCACCCCTTGCCCCAGTCCCGGCCCCCGCCCCGCGAGCCCAGCTTACCGGCGGCGAGGGCGACCACGGCGGTGGGGCGCCCACCCGGCTGCGCGCAGAGCGGTGCGCACCGGCTGGTGGGGAGGAGGAGGGGGCCGGCGGGGTCGGGGTCCCTGCGAGGGAGGGGCACCTGGGCGGTGGCGATCTTAGCGGGTTAAGGCATCCTGGGAGGGGGCCGCGTGCGGGTCGGGGTCTGCAGCCCCGCCAGGGGAGGGTCCGTGCGCCCCCGCCCGCGCCCCCGCCCGCGCCCCCGCCCGCGCCCCGCGGCGCGGCTGCTGACAGTGCGCGCGGGCTTCCCTGGGCCGCGGGTCTGCGGAGCCAGTCCCGTTACCTAGCGACTCGCTCCGGGAGCCCACGCTGACGCGCGCGACTAACCCGGCTGCGGCAACCGAGGGGAAGAGAGGGGAGGGCAAGCGGCGGGAGGGAGGGAGGGAGGGAGAGGGCGGGCGGCTGGGGCCGGAGCTCCTCCCTCCGCCTCCCCCTCCGCGCTGGGGAGGGGGCCCCGGGGAAAGACTTGGCCTCAGCCCCGCCGGGGAGGATTGGGAGGCTGCGGGAGCGGATAGGGGAGGCGCAGAGATGCTCCTCCCTCACTGGGGACGCAGCAGCAGGTGGCGGCGTGGCCGGTTGAGGCCCGGCGCCCACAGGCGCGTGGAGACAGGTCGGGTCCGGGCGGGAGCGCGGCGAGTGTGGTTGTGGACGCGTGGGTGTGTGTGACACCCTCCCACCCACGTGGCATACATGGGGACCTGAGGACGCGAGTGAAGGAGGAGCCTCCTCCTTCCTTGGTTTCCCTCCCTCCCTCCTTCCTAGACATTCTGCTCCAGCGACGACTGTCTCTTCGTCATGGAAGCGCAGGTCCCTCAGCTCCCTGCTCCGAGCTCCTCCTACTTTCTGAAAACAGGAGGTTGGGGCAACTGCCTTGTCCTGATCAAACCACCACCACCTTCCCTCCCCAGCCCCTGGCGATGCCTCCCCACCCCAACTCCCGCGTCCCCCAGCTTGCCCTGGGGACCCTATAACGTGCCTTAGGGTGCCTTCCTGTTTCTGCGTTTGGGGCCTTGCAGCCTGGGGTTCACATTTGGGCCTTTTCAACTGTCTGTAGTATGTCGGATGCTCCTTTAGTTACTTCACATCTTCAGTAACCGGAGAGCTTGTCAGGGACACACAAATCAAAACCGTAATGAGATAACACCTCACGCAGGTCAGAATGGCTGAAGTCAGCCAGTCAGGAAAGGACAGGTGTCGGCCAGGATGCGGAGAAAGGGGAACCTCCCTACACCGTGGATGGGAATGTGAGCTGGTGTGGCCACTCTGGAAAACAGTATGGAGGGTCCTCAAAACGTTGAGATTAGAGCTGCACTAGGACCCAGCCATTGCATTGCTGGGTATTCAGGCCAAAGACAGGAATGCAGGAATCCGAAGGGGCATGTGCACCCCAGTGTTTGGAGCCACAATGACCACAATGGCCAAACTATGGAAAGAGCCCAGATGTCCATTGACATTGACAGATGAATGGATAAAGAAGAAGTGGTGGATATATACAATGGACTATTACTCAGCCACCAGAAAATGAAATCTTGCCATTTACAATGACATGGATGGAACTAGAGGGTGTTACACTAGGCGAGATAACTCGATCAGAGAAAGACAATTATCATACAATTTCATTCATATGTGGAATTTAAGAAACAAAACAGGGGCATAGAGGAAGAGGGGGGAATAAAACAAGATGAAATAAGAGAGGGAGATAAACTGTAAGAGACTCTAAATCATAGGAAACAAACTGAGGGGGCACCTGGGTGGCTCAGTGGTTAAGCCTCTGCCTTCGGCTCTCAACAGACGATAGCTGTCGTCATTAGGCCCTCGATTTTGTTTTGAAGTGATAAGCTCTATCTTATAGGTTTTGCCAAGTGATGCTTTGGGCCGCATAGACCAAAGCCACTCTATCTGTTGTAGGGACTCTGTGAGCTCATAGAGGAGGTGGCATCTGCATGGGGTCTCCAGACATGAGTAAGTGTTAGGTGGTAGAGAGCAGGAACAAGCTGATCCAGCATGTAAATGGGGGAAGAACAGAGTTGGGAACAGCAACCTGCTTGGGCTGGAGCTGAGAGAGACCCAAGACGGGAAAGCAGAAGACAGGACCAGCCTCTGTCAGTGCCGGTCCCCTCCCCGGAGGTGCAGGCAAGGCCATCTACTGGGGTGGTCTCTTCGGTGGCAAGTTGGGACAGACAGCAGGCTAGGAGCTAGAGGACAGTGCCCAGCCTGCAGGCGGCCAGATGACCGGCTGTGCCTGGTCTCCGGTCTCAGGGACAAGAGACTCATAATACCTGCCAACCTCAGCACTTGGCAAGACCATCGCGAGGGACATAGTCCACCACAAGGCGCACCATGTGCGAGACAGGACTTGGTCACCTGGACTGGGTACATTGTACGCATGGGAGGCCTGACTAGTTCACCAGCACTCAGGTTTTCCCCCACACCTCATTCATTCCTCTGTGCACTCATTCATCTGATAAATGTGTATTGAGCACTTACTTACTACCCAACCCGCCTCTTGCCTCCAGGCGTTCAGCCCTGAACTTGCCTTGGCCCGCCCTCACGTCACTCACAGTCTCATGGGGAGAGACAGCGGTCAGCGGGGTGTGTGGCAGGACCCGGGGTCAGTGCTATGGCAGTGCTATGGGCTGCGTGGTGGTAAGCGGGGCCCTCCCCAGATTTCAGAGGTTGGGGAGGACTTCCTGGTAGAGATTTTCCAAAATGAGTGGGAGTCAGCCCAGTGGAAGGCAATGGGTAGGGGAATGTTCCACGCGTAGGGAACTGTGGGGGCATCCCAAATACTGAAACGTACGGCCCACTGAGGAAAGTCAAACCTCACTGTAACCCGTGGGGAGCAACCATGTGTAGTCCAGCCCAGTAAGCATTTGATGTGGGGGTGGGGGAAGTGGAGGCTGGGAGGGAGGGAGGAAGGAACTCCTCCGAAATCGTTCGGGAAAAGCCAGAAGCATATCTCCTCTTTAAAAATGGGTATTGGGGCAGGTGGGCGGCTCAGTCAGTTAGGTGTCTGGCTTCAGGTCGTGATCTCAGGGACACGGGACTCAATCCCTCTGCTTGTGCCTCTGCTCGTGCCTCTGCCCCTCCCCTGCTCATGCTCTCTCTCTCTCTTTCTCAAGTAAATACATAAAGTCTTTAAAATAAAATAAAATAAAATAAAGAATGGGTATCTCTGCTTGTTAATGACTTCCCAGTTATTCACAGCACTCTGTGGTTTTCCGGAGCCTTCCACAACCTGTTTCAATGGCCCTTGTCACATACAAGGGAGTTTGGTCAAGATGGGCCCTCAGCTTCAATGCTGATAGCTGGCAGACCTCATAACTTGAACCTGGGCCTTCCTCCTGGGTGGTCTGGTCCTGAGAATCCCTAATAATTTTACCTGACTCCCAACAGTTCACCAAGCATGCCTGCCTCCCGCGGTCCACGTCCCCTGACTGTGTTAGCGTCTCCAGCCTCAAAGGAAGAAAACGCCAGCCCCCTGGTCAGCAAGGGGGCTGATCAGAATCATCTGCATTCTGTGAACAGGGCAGCCTGGGGGAGAGACAGGGCCTGTGTGTGTGTGTGTTGGGGTGGGGTGGGGGGCGGATAACACAAAGGACAGGTAAAATGAAACCCAGAGGTCTCTAGCATCATTTCTGTGTAGATAGGAGGCTTTGGAGTCTGAACTCTTCCTTTGCAACACCCATATTAGAGTGGTTATGAAAATGAGATCATCGAAGCCACCCTACTTAGAAGGAGGGAGACAGTTGCTCAGGACCCCTGAGGACAGACGAGACAACTGGAGACAAGGAAAGAGATAACTTGTGAAGAAGGTGTCACCAACATCCGAAAGCTGAAGGGATTCCTTATTGAAGCTGGTTTCGTCCACTCTTAGGTGTGGCCCCACAAGGTTGATCTAGACCACCAGGGAGCATGGCACTTAGAAGAGCAACGATCCATGAAATCTGCCCTCCGATTTCTTCTGTCCGCCAGGTTCTGCTGGACTGTCGCCTGCCCGTTCCTTCGTGTCTTGCCCACAGTGCTCTCACGCCAGAAGAGCAGAGTCGACTGTTTACTGCAGGGACTGAATGGCCTACTAAGCCTAATGGATTTAGTGCAGAATGGTTTGCCAACCCCTGAATTAGAGCAACCCCAGTCCCCCAGGGGCTGCCTCATTAGGTGGTGAGCTCCCCATCTCTTGCAGTCTTCAAGCAAAAGCTGAGACCTGTTAAGCGGTGACATTGCAAAGTGCCCACGTGACCTTTAAAGTCCCTTCGAAAGGGTAAGAGTCCAGTTATGGTAAGACAGTAAGAGACGCTTAATGACTCAAATGACTCAGTTACTCATTCAAACTTCTTTGTTGCCCGCCGATCCCAAAAGTCGCAACCACGGATAAGCCATCCCGCTTCTGAGCAGCCTCAGTAGGGCCACACGGGGGTAAGGTCTCCATCACCAGACTGAAGCCTGTCAGAGAGTGATAGCTTCCTCAGCCTGTTTCAAGGGTGAACGTGTGCGGAAAACCTTTTTACACCCAAGCCTCTCCCGCTGGGAGAGATGCACTCACGTGCCAATTCATTGATGAATCACTGCGACGATCATTTCCAGGCCACCAGCATGCCACGAGGCTCACACATTACCGTGTTACACGAATGGGTTAGCTGCGGTATAAGCTAACTTAGCTACATTCGCCTTCTGTGGGCGTCTCTGGGGATGTCATTCAGCAAACTCAGCGCCAGACCTTGAAGAGCTGGTGGCTGAGGCCCCAGCTAGCTCAGCCAGAGTGAGAGAAGAATCTGTCACATCCCAAAGGCAGCGAGAGACTTAACTCAGCCAGGTGCATTTATCCAGCAGGACAACATTGCTGCTCAGCGCTATTAACAGAAATGTGCTTTCTTTCCAAGCAGCATTGCAAAGAAAAGCAAAACGGTCTCTTCCCAGAAAAATGAAAGTTGGTGGCCATTTCTCCATCTTTTTTTCTCAGCAGACTGGATGCAAACAGGTTCTGTGTCCCCACCCTTGACTGTCTTGCAAACACCAGGGTGGAAACAAAGGGAAATGTTCCCATGCAGTAATCCACAGCCTGCGAGCAGAAGCAAAGATTTTCCAGCCCGAAAAGGAGAGCATCCCCTAATGAACAGCACCAGCAAGGCCAAGTTGATTCAATACTCTTCTGAGTGCCTGAATGGAGGACCGTGTCCCCGATCCTAAGTGGCCGGGTCCATCTCACGCCACAGTGAATTCCAGGTACTGCTTTCCCTGAAGCCATCATTGCTTGGAGCTTTGCTTCCTTTCCCCTATCAGAGTATGATGACGGCAGTGACAAGCCCATTTCACATTTTTACATTTCCTATTTTTCTTGTTGCTGCTTTTGTCTCCAAGTGACAGATAATCAAGGTATTTGGTTGCAGGTTGCCCTTGGCAGGATTCCCCTGCTGACAGACACCCCTGAGAGCCTTACTCCTGAGAAGCAGTCGAATGTTATTCAGACCCTGACGCATCCGTCCTCAGCCACTTAATCATGCTCAAAGCTTATTTCAACCAAAGTCATGCTAGCTCTCCAGCTAGGGGAAATCTTGGTGTTGCTCTGTGTTTATGCAGCATTTAAGAAGATCACGCAGAATGCCAGGGACTTCCACCTGGAGGTAAACAAGGAAGCATCCTGCAAAATGTTCTAAATGTTCCATGCCTTCAGGGGGATCCCCAAAGCCCATTATTCCATGGTTTTCCAGTCCCATTTGTGGTGTGCGATACGGATCCTCTAATGTCTGTGCTCACACCTCTGGTCTCAGGCTCTCATCCAGACCACAGAGCGCCTAACCCTTCTCTGGGCTTTATTTTTGCCATCTCTCTCAGCCATAGCTTGAATGGTGTTGAATTCTTAAATGAGAGTTAATTGCTGTGTGTGTGTGTGTGTGTGTATTTTAACAACTTACAATGCAAGGGGGCAAGGGAATACTAGCCTGGTCCCCAGTTAATTACACATGGAATGATTCTTAGATATTTTATTGATAATTACCTGGTGTCAGCATGCTTGGTTTCAGCTCCCAAGGTAAAACTTGGCAAGTATTATTAAATTAATCACTTTGTGTACATCCAAGTACACATGACCTTATTCCAAGGATTAATATTAATGTAGTAATTCAGTTCTGCCGAGATCTTCCCATAAAACAGACATTTCCCTGAAATTACTAAAAATGCGAAGGTTTTTGAAGTCAATCATTCTGCCTTAGTCTCAACTATCCATAATGTTAATTGCTCAAAAAACTTGACAGATATGCTCCAATGATAACGAAGCCATAGTAACTAAGAGATAACGTGCAGAAGAACTGATCTATGATCAGAGACCGTCTCTCGAACCTGCCCCCCACCACACACAGTCAGTTAACTGTGTCATCTGCCAACGCTAAACAGACTGTCACACTGTCACCTCAGTCGCGAGTTAGGAATGAGGCTCTTGGCTGCAAAGAAGACAAAAGCTTCCGCACCTTGTCTTTCTGGTCAGGGTCCTTGTTAAGACTCTCATTTGATCCAACAAATCAGCCAGAGCCTGATTTGTCTTGCGAGGCTCTGCGGAGAACCAAGCCCAGTTTGAGGAAGCTGGTTACCTTGCCCTTGATTCCTCCAAACGAATAAATGAACAAAGAGGGAGGGGCTTTGGGTTGCTTATGAAAAGGTACCATGGATGTGGAATTGCTGGGGGGCAGAATTCTATTACTAAGCCACCCAGGAAAGTTCCTAAAGATGTTTCATTGAGTTAAGAAAACTTTAAATAGGGATCTCTAGATATACAAGTCTCTGAGATGATGCCTTCTTTATAGTCATTGTCGTGGTCATCCCTGCGAGCACGATTGGACCTGGCTCTGCTCCAGACGCTTTCACATGCTTTATTCCCACCTAAAATTCACAGAAACACTGCAAGTCCCTATTATTATCCCCATTTTACAGATGAAGAAGCAGCATTCCCCAAAAGCCCAAGGCTCTTTTTAAGCTCCAAAAATCTAAACTTGGCTGATGAATATTTCAAACTGTTAGAAGTCATTAACTTAAAAGTAACCATAAAATGTATTTCTATTGGACCAGGCAGAGACTATAACTAAGAAAATGCAATGCGTTCTGCCGCATCAGTGAGCATAAATACAGAACTTTCAAGAACGAATTTCTCCCTTTTCAGAGTAGCAAGAGGCTCAGTGGCTGACTTACCTTGCTGCCTTCCAAACAGCTGTTATTTTAAACTACTGTTATTTTCAAACTCTGACCCACGCCACACACTTAGTCACTGTCCATACTTTGGAACAAAGGAAGAAAAGTTCTTCCCCCCCTCCTGTTTGTTTTTTCTAAACCATTAAGTTCTAAGTATCAGCAACCTTGTTAAAACATTGTAATCCATTAGGTTTTTAAGAGATCATGGAATATACAAGTGCAGGGGGTACCTCTCAGTTAGCTTCCTCGTCTTCTCAGGTCCTCTCAAGGGTCGCTCTAGCTGCGGTTCCAAGCAGCTCTTAGGTGATCAGAGCAACCCTGCTGCTTGCTTGGGTAGGACAGAAAAGGTAGGTGGAAGTGTAGTCAGTGCAAAGGATTATGAGTTCCCCATTCCCCAGTCACGTTGTTGCCACCTTAGAAGTGAGTGGCAACCTCTGCGTGTGTGAGTGTGGGTGTGTTTACTCAAACGGGTGGAGAAGTTATAGGAGAAGAAAGATGTATGTGGTCACGCAGAAAGCAGCAGGCGGTGATGGGTCTTTCGTGATGACTTTGAGATAATATTCCTCCCTGGGGAAGGCAGCACAACAGAAAAGATAAAGCACTAATACAGCAAAATCTGCCCTACGGAGTTAAAAATTTGTTGGATCAGCCAAGCTTTCTCGGCAAAGCAGTACAGAATATGTTTACCCTCTTAATTTTAAGTATTACAACTAGAGAGTAACTAATAGCCAAAGGTTATAGTCTGCAGTGGGGGTTAAGTATGATGGAGGAGTGATAAAGAAAATGCAAACTTATGTTTTTTACAGCAACTTGGGAAAGGCTGCCTCGAAAAATTAGCGTCATGTTGCCCTTCTCCCCCTACCACCCCCAACACAAGATAAACTAATAAGTATTGTAAATCCAACCATAGTCCTGGACCAGGAATTTCTCTGGTGCATTGTTTTTGAGAAGCATGTACAGTCAAGGCCAACCCAAGGAGCCAAGGGGTTTAAGGCATCTAGAGAATGCCTTTTTTTTTTTTTGTCTTTTTATTTTATTTACTTATTTTCTTTGCCCTCATTCTGGAGATAAATTTCTGAGAGCAGCTCATAAAGACATGCATATTAATTCTTCTGCCATGTGACAAATATGCACAGCTTGGAAAAGTTTGTTGGGGGTTATTTCTCCTTTATGCATGGTTGATGGTGCTGCCAGCGGTAGTGGTTACCATTTACTGAACACCTACCATGAGCCTTGTAGAATCCTGGCACTCCACATCTTACTTTATTCAGTCCTTCTACCAAACCTGAGTGAGAGGTGGTTCATGCATTACCCACTCTCACAGAGAAGAAAGCCAAGGGTCAGAGATGTCAAGAGAAAAGCTCAAGCCTCCGGTTATCTACTGCTTCATAGCAAATTACCATATCACCTCAAGGACTAAAAAGAGAACACATTTATTATTTGACAGTTAGTGTGACTCAGAAGTATGGGCATGGTCTAGCTGGACCCTCCGCTTCATAGTGTCTCACAAAGCTGTAATCAATGTATCAGCCAGGGCTGGGGGCTCATCTGAAGACTCAGGTGGGGACAGTATCTGCACCAGGCTTTTCTGCCCATTGTTGTTGGCAGAGTTTAATTCCTTGTGCGAAGATGGACTGAGAAGCTCACTTCCTAGCTGCCTATCAGTTTGCCCCATGGACCTCTCCAGCATTGCAACTTGCTTCAACATATACAGGTGAAGAAAGCATTAAAGAGAGATGACCAGAAAGATGGAAACCACAATGTTAGGTGACCTAATCAGAGAAGTGACACCCTGTTACCTTTGCTGTATTCTGCTGGTTAAAAGAAAGTCAGAGGTCCTGCCCACACTCAAGAAGAGGGAATTATTCTAGGGTGTGAATACCAGGGGCTGGGTTACCAGGGGCATCATTGAGTTTGCCCATCACGCCAACCATCCAATTATAGTTGCCACTAAAGTGGCACCCAATCTCCAAGTTTGTTCTTACGTCCCTTTCCTCTCCTCACCAGATCTTTCTTGGCCTTGGATGTTCTGCTGCAACCACACCTTCCTCCAAGAAATCATCTCTGAGAGCTCCACCCTTCCATTTCCTTTCTCCCCCCCAGTGAATTCCTCTAGCATTGATAACAGCAGACATAGTATTCTGGTGCATACCATTTTTCTGTGTTAGCTGTTTGGTGGACCCTTAAGGCACACTTTCAAGGGGCACGTGGCCTTAAAATGTGAACCATGCAATCCAGGGTTCTGCAGACATTCCTCGGGGCTAATGTTTTGGGGAGACATGGAGGGAAGAATTCTGTACCCAAAGCCCCCTTCCACATAGCTGAATAGCCACTGTCTTCTACTTTATATTAGATTTCATTGAAAGAAAGATTCCATGATGAATAGATATTTGGAAGCCATTTATCAGAGAAGTGGTGTTACAAATGATAGTTTAATTCCTCAGATAGCCAACCCCTTGTAATATTGTTTCTTTGGGAAAATATATTTAAAAATCCAAATCTGTGGGGCAGGTGGGTGGCTTAGGTGGTTAAGCAACTGACTCTTGATTTCAGCTCAGGTCATGATCCCAAGATCATGAGACTGAGCCTGGTGTCAGGCTCCTCACTGGGAGTCTGCTTGGGATTCTCACTCCCTCTCTCTCTGTTCCCCCTACTCTCTCTCAAAAAAAAAAAAATAATAATCCAAATTTGACCCTCTGTAAAGAGGAAAAACCTCAAGAGTTGCTAAGATGAAGCCCAGAAAAGGCAAAGTAATTTATTATTTTCATCTACATAAGAGAAAGCACTTCTCTGTGTGCTTTCTAGGACCTGCCTAAAGTTGTCCTTCTCTCCATTACCGCTGCACTAGCTTTAGGTGAGACATTCAGACTCTCTCACCTGGGTGCCTGCAGCAGGCTCCTACCTGACCTCCCTGCCTCCAATCCATCCTCCACCCTGTAGCCCAAGTGACCCTCTAAATTATGACAACCATACCAATCCCCTACTGAAACCTCTTCAACAACATCCTTCAAGACAATGGCAAAATCCCTTAATTGGCTCATGAGGCCTGTCCTGAATAGCTGTCATTCATGTACATCTAACATCTTTTGAAAAACCTGACTACTCTTTGATAGTTCCCACACTTGATGCCCGCATTCCCATGGCTGAGTGAAAAATAACATTAACAGTCACATTGCCACGAGGCATGTGACTTGGGTTCTTCTAACCAGATCCATCCTGGGAGAATTGGATATGGAAGTGTTCTATGAGGCAGCAAGACCAATCATAACACAGGAGATGGTTTTTGTCAGGAGCAACAGTGGGGAATCTGGAGCAGTATCCTGCCCAGGATGATTGGTGCCGAGTGGTAGGTACTCTGGTATGTTTAGTATTAGTCATGGCTTCATAGTGGGTTTAACTAATGGAGTGGAGTCTATGATTTGTCAATAAGAATCCTGAACAATACAAGGTAATTATGTCCCAATGCTGACAAATTTCTTCAGCTTCTCTCTTGGTATTTTTCTCACACCCTCTATGCTATGATGTGACTGCATTAAAAAATATTTGGAGTTCACCAAATACTTCATTCTTTCTCTAGTTCCTGGGCTTTTCCACATCCTATTCCTTGTGCCTTAGACATTCTTACCTATTCTTTAATTACTTGCATTACTCCTAATCAGTTTTTAGCTTCTTTTGTATGTATCACTTTCCCTGGAAATTCTTTCCTGACTCACAAATTCTGTGTTAAAGGTCCCTCTTTGACCTGTACCTCCTATACTGCAGCACACAAATTATTGCAAGGTCATAGGCTATTAACTCATCTACATCTGCTTCTAGATTATGGGCAAAGAATGTATTTACACCGTTCACCTTTGCCATGGATAGCTACCATTCTGCCTATGCATAATTGCACTTCCTCTTACTGTGGAATATATATATTTAATTCAGTTAGTAAAAATGCACCTACTATCTTTTTGCTGATGCCAACCTCCTTGGCCACAGTGATCAGTAAGATGGAAGCTTCACACAAGCTGGGCCAATCAGAGCCCTTCCTTGGGATTTTTTAACATGAAAGGAGAACATGTGATCTTCAGATCCACCCGGGTTCCACAGTTTGAGAGGTGGGTCTGGGGATCTTAAGGGCCATGCTTCTTGTATTAGTCTATTGCACAACAAAATTCTAACCTAGTGACTTAAAACAACACACATTTATTATCTCACAGTTCCTGTGGTCATGAATCTGGGCAGGATCTCACCTGAAGGCTAGAACTGAGGTGTCACCTGGTGCTCCACTCTCATCTCAAGGTTCAAATGGGAAGGATCCCCTTCCACATTTACATGGTTGTTGGCAGAACTCAGATCCTTGTAGCCTGTAGGACTGAGGGTCTTAGTTTGTTGGACATTGTTGGACAGAGACCACCTTTATTTCCTACCTGGTTACTGGCTTAAGGTTGCCTTCAGTTCCTTGTCACATAAGCCTCCCCATCATGTCCATTGGTGTCATCCAATACAGCAAGGGAAAATGCGCTAATGAGAAAGATGCTACAGTCTTATGTAACATAACCACAGAAGACACATCTCATTAACTTTGCCATAATCTGCTGGTTAGAAGCAAGTCACAGATCATGCCCACACTCAAGGGGAAGTGGGGAGTTTACACAAGGTTATGAATTTTAGGGAGCTGAGATAACTGAGGGTCACCTTAGACTCTGTCTGCCACACACATTCTGAATAGAATAATTCATTTTGGAATAAAGAAAAAAGAATAAAGAAAGAAGAACTGAGTGTCACAGATCCTCATTCTAATTGTTCCTTAGTCCCAGTTAATAATGCCCCATCATTATCCATTCTTCACAGAAGCCTGCATCTTTTATCTCTGTATCAATCAAAAAGGTTCTAAATTATATACCATTGTATACTTAGTGCCTAACATAGTACCTGGAGTATAAGAAATGACCCTTAATAACATTTTATTCAATCATCAAGAGCCCTGCAGCTTGTTCAAATATGTTGGCGATTTTTGGCAAAATGTTTGAAGTCACCAGATCCTAGAATATTGGTGCTTAGGTTCCTCTCGCTCAACCTGCTCATCTTACATTGGAAGAAATCAAGGTTGAGACAGAACAAGGGAATAATCTGTCTCTTATCACTCAATTAGTCATACAGTTTAGAATGAGAACAGGGTTTCTGAATCCCGACTCTGATTTTAGCCCTCCTAGGGTGAGGCAAAGCAACCAGACCCGAAGGTGAGTCAATGGGTGATTCAGGACTATGGACAGCAGGCTCACATCTACCGGCCCCTCTGCATTTCTGCTTTGACACTAGCCAATGGTTTCCTGAATCCATTAATTAAGGACTGATATAAAAATACCTGGTGTACCACGTAAAAACTTAACTGAGTGAAATTATTAGTTTTTATGTGATTTACACTCTCAATATATGTGAGAATCATATAGCTTATCCCTCTTGTGGCTATGAATACGAAATTTTCTTTGATGCTTGTCAGACAAGGAATTTAGATTAG
The DNA here is from genome assembly GCF_010015895.1 of Lontra canadensis. Taxonomy (NCBI): domain Eukaryota; kingdom Metazoa; phylum Chordata; class Mammalia; order Carnivora; family Mustelidae; genus Lontra; species Lontra canadensis. Next base: position 926,963 of record NW_022631092.1, read on the forward strand.
TTGCTATTTTTTAAAGTTTCAGTAATTCTTGATAATCAGTTTTTTTCAGAAAGAAATCAGCATTCTTGCAGTTCAATGATCTAAAAATATGCTCTAAGAAAAAAATTATTTTATAGCCTTATGCAGAATGCATGTGCTTTTTGCTGAATAATGTTCTTTGTTTCTGCAAAGTCATGTGCATTCCTCACTGGTTTGTCTCACATAGTTAAAATAGTTGAAATGTTTTGCTTGCTCTTTTTAATACTTGAAGGGTGTCAGCATGCATTTTGGCATAGCGGGAAATGGCTCGCCAGGGGTTTCTTAACAATATCTGCAAAAGGTAATCTCTCAAAATTTGTTAGTTGTAGGAAATTGAACATAAATATTTTCATCTCAAAAAGATTGCCTGATTTAAATACTTTTGATTCTGTGGTTTTAGGGCACATTTCGAGGGAAAGTGTTTTTGCAAACTTTAAAGCACCATGCAAATGTTTGTTGCCCTTGTTAGAAGTAACAGTATTATTGTGGTGGGATTTATTATTAAGACACATGGGGGAAGTGAGATCTTTTCTCTTTGACACACACACAAAGAGGAAGCTACGAATGGGGCAAAAAATCTGGACTTGAATCTAAAGAGAGGCTGGGAAGGGACTGTTGGAGAACCTGCTCAGTGGGGTTCACACTCAACTTAGTGGTGGCTGGACCCATGTCCCTGGCAGATGTCCTACTCCTTGAAGCAAAAAACCATGGTATCCATCTTTCTGTCAATCCCTTCCCCATGCCCAGTGCCACACTCTCAACAGACACTTCTTGTTTTGAAATGGACGCCCTTCTAAGCCAACTCACCCAAACCAAGCAGTTATGCGTGTTGGTAAAAACTGAATTTGCATTTCCCACTGAATTATATCTTGTGTCTTTCTTTCCCTTTCTTTTTGGCTTCCTGGGAAATATCTAAAGTTGTAAAACTCCAAGAGGATGCTAATTAAAAGTTAATGTAACTTACAGAGAAAATTCTTTAAATTGGGAGCAGTGAAGATGAACGATTATAAAGGAATTTGCAAAATGAGTATTTTACCACACTGTGTAGCATTAAGTTAAATGCTTTTAATGGAACTACATCTTTCAAAAGCAGAGAGCCACTGCTAGCTCTTTTTTTTTTTTTTTGTACTTCAGTAAATTGAAATTGTTGACCTATATTACTGTTCCCTGATAAGACAGATCCACCTCACTTTGTTTTGGAGGAGAAAAATGGTCTGTGTGGGGCTTATCCTGGGGCTTTATTCTTTCTCCTTCCCACTATTTTGTCAGCTCTGTAGAATGGAATCCCAAGAAGGCCACAAGATTTGTTGGCTGTCTTTGACGTGCAGTTGACCTTGGGCAAGAGATTTATATAAGTCTCAGTTCTTTCACCTGTAAAATGGGGACCATAGACTTGCCTCAGACTTCTTACAAAAATTAAATAAATCTACATGAAAGCCCTTTGCAAGTCTGATAAGGGGCTTACTTCCTTAAAGAGATAACAGAAGAGAGTTTAAGAGAAACAGAGCAAAATGGAAGCAAACCCATGAATTTTTGTATTTTCCTAGTTTGCTTTTGTTGGCAGCAACAGAGTAAGTTGGGAAGGAGTCAAAGAAGGGGGTCTAGGTGCACTTCAGCATGCGGTGTTGAGGGAAGGCCTTCTCCCTCCCAAAATGTAGCCCAGCTCAGCCCCTGACCAACTGTGAGAACTTGGGCCAATCACTTTTCCTCTCTGAGCCTTGGTTTCCTTACCTGCACAATGGAGATAACCTACGGCCTCACAGCACACAAGAAAGTTGTTGCAAAAGTCTTACATAAACCATAAAATTCTACAAAAGTACCAGTAATTATTTCATTGTTGGTTAATAGTGAATCTAAAAGCACTTGGAAATTTTAAATCCCACATGTAAAGGGAATATTATCAAGCTTATCCTTTCATGTTAAAGGTGCAGAACCGTGGAATATCAGTGCAGTGGCTAAAAGATGTCTCCTTTATGCTCAGGTAATTGGGAAGTACTGTAATTGAATTTCATTGTTAATGAAATTGATGATTGTGAGTTCCACTTTTGTTTCCTCAAACTGTGTTTCTTGCACACCTACTATGGGCTAGATTTGGGGCTGAGCTCCTGAGATAGAGTGAGCCAGGCATGTGCCTCTCCCTCCCCATCTCCTCTAAAAACAAACTGCAGGGGGCACCTGGGTGGCTCAGTGGGTTAAAGCCTCTGCCTTCGGCTCAGGTCATAGTCTCAGGGTCCTGGGACCGAGCCCTGCATTGGGCTCTCTGCTCTATGAGGAGCCTGCTTCCCCCTCTCTCTCTGCCTGCCTCTCTGTCTACTTGTGATCTCTGTCTGTCAAATAAATAAAAATTAAAAACATCTTTAAAAAAATTAAAAAACAAACTGTGAGGGACAGTGTTTACAACAGAGGAAAGGATAGGGAGCAGTAGAAGCAGAAGGTTCCTGGGGATCTGTAGATAACGGGTGGTCTATGACTGGGGTATTACTTGTAAGTGAATTTACTCTACATCGAATCTAGTAGGTTTACTTCTAGAAAACCTTCCGAGTTTTTTTGCTTTTCTTATTATTTTCAGTCCATATGCTGTTGATTGTTGAACACTTGGAAAGTGCCCCTACTACTTAGTACTTTATTGGAAAAGTTCTCTCTTCGTTGTTAATCTCTGAGTCCTTCATGTCTTTCCAAATGAGCTCTTCAGATATAAAGCCATAGAACCCGAGAACTGGCACAAGCCTTGGAGAAAATATATTCTGGTTCCTTCATTTTACAGAGATGGGAGCCAAGACCCAGAGAGACCATGCAATGTGTTCCAGGTCACACAGTAAATTAGCAACAGGCTTGGAATATAATTTAGGCTCCTCTCTACAGCTCCTCCCCCTGCTCCAGACTGCTCCCAGCTCTGAAATATGCTCTTACCTTCCATGCTGCTGAAGCCCCTTATCCCAAATCACCGTTGCCTGTTTTGTGACCAGTCATTCAGGATACAAGGTTAAATTAGCAATGCTCTGGGTGCCTTTCTTCCAGAGAGGAAACCATGGATTAGAGATTGAGTTTGGCATCACAGATGAACACGTTCTGGTTTGGTTACTTTGGGATGACTGCTGTTTACTGGGTGTGCTTTGTGGCACTCCAGAGCCTCGGAAAAAATTTAAGCTTAGTGAAGTCACCAGGCTTCTTACCTGCACTAAGAAGCATTAGAAAAGAACAGAGAACTGGGATCCCGATCACCAGGATGTGCCCCCCAGTTCTTCCCCTTAATTCCCCAAATGCGCATGGGGAAACGTCATGGGGCTTTTTCACTCATTCTTTTGATCAGACAGTTACTGGGTTCATTCAGTCATTAAAGTTTAGGGCCTCATGCCATGCCCTCAGGATACACTCACATTAAAACATGGTCTCTATCCTTAGGGAGGACAATCTAGAGGAAAAACAGACACACAGAGAGAATATATGATGCTGCTGTACCTGGGCTCCCAGAAGGTTTGATAAAACTGTGCCTGACGTAGCTTGGGAGCGAGGTCCAGGGAAGGCTTTACAAAAGCGGTGAGGCTGAGAGCAAGGAAGGTCTGAAGGATTATCAGAAAACAGATGGATTCCAGAAGTAGAAAATAATATTCATCTATCTATCTGTTCATTTCCCTGATAGGTGATAAACATCTCTTATAGATTAAGGAATAAGGAGATGAGAAGACACAGTCTCTGTCCCTCAAGAAGCTCTCACAAGCTTGAGCAAAGACTTCAGGGCTTCAGGGTAGCATTTGTTTCCAGAAAGCAGGAAGTAGCTGGCTCAAGGGGGAGGGGAAGCCCTTGTAGACAAGCAGGAGGAGGAGTCCTTGGAGAAGTGACCTTACAAAAGGTCATAGGGGGGTTGCGATCCACTTAGAGGACCAGGAGGAAGGTTCGTGGGAAGGTGGGTGGGCCTTAAGGCAGCATTGTCTAATTTTAACTTTTGGAAGATCTTCCTAGTGGAAGAGTGTAGAATGAATGAGAGTGGAGAAGGAAGGGGCAGCAAAGGAGACAACTCAGGAGCCTGTTGTTGATGTCCTGTTGTAGTGGCCCGGAGAAGTGCAAGGGCAGAAAAGAGAGAGGGGAGGTTACTAGGAAAGAATCATCAAGTTGTGTTTTCTATGCCCATGTTACTAAAGAGAAAGTTAAAAGAAAATAGGCCTATGTGCTTTACATATAAAATGGAATATTACTCAGCTATCAGAAAGGATGAATACCTACCATTTTCATCATTATGAGTGGAACTGGAGGGTATTATGCTCAGTGAAATAAGTCAATCAGAGAAAGATAATTATCACATGGTTTCACTCATGTGGAACATAAGAAATAGCACAGAGGACCACAGAGAAAGGGAGGGAAAACTGAATGGGAAGAAATCAGAGAAGGAGACAAACCATGTGAGACTCTTGACTCTGGGAAACAAACTGAGGGTTGCTGAAGGGGATGTGGGTTGGGAGATAGGGTAACTGGGTGACTGGCATTATGGAGGGCACATGATGTGAGGAGCACTGGGGGTTATACACAACTGATGAATCATTGAACACCACATCTGAAACTAATGATGTACTATATGTTGGCTAACAGAATTTAAATTAAAAAAAAAGAGAGAGGGGCGCCTGGGTGGCTCAGTGGATTAAACCACTGCCTTCGGCTCAGGTCATGATCTCAGGGTCCTGGGATCGAGTCCCTCATGGGGCTCTCTGCTCAGCAGGGAGCCTGCTTCTGCCCGCCTCTCTGCCTACTTGTGATCTCTCTGTCAAATAAATAAATAAAATCTTTAAAAAAAAAAAAAAAAAGAGAAAGCAGGCCTGTCCATCATCATGACCCTGCTTGGGTCATCCACCCCCCATGACGCTCAGTCTCAGGAAAGCGGAACACTGTTCTGCTGGTTCCACTTCTGGCCAGAGAAACACGTTACCATGTGCTGGACCTGTTTTTCCCCATCATATCTGGGGCTTGAGCTCTGGTTCCCCCAGCTTTCACTCTGCAACTGTTCATGCCCATACTTCTGGGCGCCAACGGCAGATCCCTGCAGCATCTGCTGCTGTTCCCAAGGATATTTAGGGTCTTAGGATGAGCCATGTTAATAGCCTGGCCCTCTAGGGAGACAGGGGGCCGGATGACAGAAAGTGGTAAGCACCAGAGTAATCAGGGAAGCTGTCTGTGGAGGAGGTAGGGTGGTGGGGTGTAGAAATGGGGATGGACTTAGGTAGGAGAAAGAGAAGCCACCTGCTGGGACCAGAACAAACCTGCACAGTGATTCAGTGGGCCGCAGGGATGGCCCTGGCAGTCTGTGGCCAACCGCTGTCCTGATTAGTCAGGGTGTCCCAGGCAGGCTGGTAGATACAGTAAAAAGCACCTCTGACTGTAAGGTGGCAGCTTTCAGTGCTAGGATGTGTTCTGCACATGAGAGGAGAGGAAGGGGAAGCTAGAAACAGAAGGAGGAGGTCATGCTGCAGGACTCAGACAGAGCTTGGTTACAGAGGCCTTAAAAGACAAGCAGCAGGTATGACCCGCGACTCCTCATCCCCCTTTCTCCCTATGCTCTGAAACCCTCGTGCTGGAACCCAAGTCAGTGCTTACACATGCTGGCTCTCTCTCCAATTCCAGGTCTCCCTGGATCTCAGGCAAGTTCCTTGGCCTCACTGGGCCTCAGTATACCCACCTGTAATATGGGGTCAGTGATAATAGTACCTACATGTCATGCTCTGTTGAAAGATAAAAGGAAATCATGTGGTTAAGTCCTTAACAGAGTGCTGGGTATACAGGAAGTGCTCAGTGCAGGGAGGCTGTTGTCAGTGTTTCCGAGAGGCTCAGGGAGTCCTGGGTATTCTGGCCTGTCTGGTGTGTTTCATGTCAACTGGCTTTACATGGCTTTCATTGTCCCCCAACTGTTGGTCCCTCAGAATCCTGAGCCAATCCATGCCAGCAATGTGATTCTTTTCTTCTAAAAGACTGCTGTCAGTTTCATACATTTTGCATGAGCACTTCCCTCGGAAAGTGGGTTTTCAAAAATAAATGCAATTTAGAATGACATACTTTTCCCTCGCCGGCCGCATTTTCATGAGCCTTGTACGGCAGGGAGGAAAATCAGCCAGGGGTTCTCAGGGAGGATGCTTGGCTGTGGAAATCCTTGGGCTATAAATAGCATATGTGTGTTTTTTTAATATGATGGACTCATTTTCTCTGATCATAAAATCCATGGCTTCTATTTATAGCCATATCGTTGCTTGCTGGGACTGAAGGATTTTAAAAATAGGCCCCAGGAGATAGGATGTGCTCAGGCAGCTCTCCTGGTATGAAGGCAGCAGAAGGGGCTTGGAGATTTGGGACTGCAATTTAGAGTCTTTGCATTAACCCCATGCTGTCTCAGAGTCCTTGGTTCCAGGTTCCGTTGGGCCTTGTGCCTTCAACTTGCATTACATTTGCTTTAGTGAGAAGATTTATTCAATCATTCATTGAGAACCTGCTCTGGGCAAACCATGATGCTGTGCTTTTGGTAAATAGTTAGCAAACTCCTAATATCAAGGTGTTCAGAACTAATGGAGGAGAGACGTATAAATATAGGTGGGACTCCACGATGAGTCTGTGTTAAATGCCACAGCACAGGTGTGCAAAGGTCCTAGGTGGTGTGGGGCAAGGTAGACTCCAGGTATAACCTTCCAGGGCACTGGAAGCTAGTAGGCTGAGTAGTGGCTCCCAAAGGTAGCCAGGTGCTGATCCCTGGAACCTGGGGATTCGTGTGGCTTGCTTTATTTATTTATTTATTTATTTATTTATTTATTTTATGTGGATTTATTTGTCTTTATGTGGCTAATAAAGACTTCTGCAGCTGCCATTAAGTTAAGGGTGTTGGGAGAGGTAGACTCTCCTGGTTTCAGGGTGGGATCAGTGTAATCATGAGAGTCTTTGTGAAAGGGAGGCAGTCGGGTTGGATATGAGAGGGGAGGAAGAGGAAGAAGAAGATGAGGAAGGAGGAGGAGGAGAAAGGACGGCAGAGGCAGGGAGAGAGTCAAAGATGCCTTGCTGTCGGCTGCGAAGATGGAAGGGCCACAAGCTCGAGAAGCTGGAAAAGGCAAAGAGATGGATCATCGCCCCAGAGCTTCCTGAAGGAGTGCAGGCCTGCAAAGGAGCTGATGGTGACCTTTGATCTACAGGGCTATGCAAGAATAAAGGTGTGCTGTTTAAGCCATCAAGGTTGAAATGATTCTTCTCAGCAGCCATCAAAAATGAATGTCAACCAAGATGGCGCCCTCACTGGGCCATTGCCATGAAAACCCAGTGTTCGGGGCCATTCCCTCCTGTTGGTGTCTGCAGCTAGTCTTTGTTTGACTCTCTCTCCTTGGCTCAGTTGGTGCTTCAGGAAAGCAAGCTGAACTCCAGCTCCAAGGTAGAGGGTTTGGGCCCCAAGTCATTAGCATCATCCATCCCCCAGGCCATATCATTGGCTCAGGATGAGCATATGACATACATTAATCCAGGTAGATGTTAAAAGGGTTGCTTTCCTGGAGCACCTGGGTGGCTCAGATGGTAAAGCGTCTGCCTTCGGCTCAGGTCATGATCTCAGGGTCTAGGGATCGAGCCCTGCATCAGGCTCCCTGCTCAGCAGAGAGTCTGCTTCTCCCTCTCCCTCTGCCCCTCCTCCTGCTCATGCTCTCTCTTCCTCAAATAAGTAAATAAAATCTTTTAGAAAATAAAAAATAAAATAAAATATAAACATGATTGTGACTATAACTAGGTGTCCTCTCCTATCGTTTTTGTTTCACTGGAAAACCCAGACTGGTACAACTATACGTTATCTAACTGGAATTTAAATGAAAACTTGAAAAAAATCACCTGATTGGGGTTCTTTGTCACTGGCCTCTGAAGTGTTGACTACAAACAGACAGGTTGTGTTATGAGCAGAGGAAAGAAAGAATGACAGGGGATCAGAAGCAGGGCTGTGCCTGCAGCCCATGTCTGGTGTATAGGAAAGCGAAGGCCAGAGACGAAGGTCAGGATGGTGCTGCCTGACAAGAGCCGACTGAGGATTAGACCAGTCTGTGGAGTTCGGAGCTGAGAAGAGCATGGCCAGGGTGGACTACAAACCCTTTGCTTTTCAGATAAGGAGACTGAGGTAAGGAGAGTGGGGAGGCCCAATGGAGGTCATACTGTGAGTCTGGTTCTGGCCAGCAGAACCAGAATCCAGGTCTCTCCAGTCTTGTTGTGGCCCCCCAGCCTCCGCTTTGCCCTGACACTGCTGTCACGTGGGTGAGTGGGCAGCGTAGGTCTGGGCCAGCCACCTACACACAAGTGCCCAGAACCACCGGCTGGGCAGCCAACACCTTGGGGCTCCCGCTGGGCTAGGCTCGCAGGGGAAACCCTTTCATCCTTACCCTCTGGATGTGGTTCATTGAGCAAAGATAGCTGTATGGGGCCATATCTTTGTTCCTGTGGTCACTGGCAGTGTGGTGTGTGGGATAGAGCAGAAGACTCAGAGTCTCAGAGCTGGGGCTGGCCAAACTTGGGCTCTTACAGCAACATGTCCACAGGCAGCTGTTTAACCTGGCCGACCCACTGCTATCCACGAGACCTTCCTACCTTTCAAGGACAGCGGTTGGGTAGAGGTATTTCTGAATTACAAAGTGCTATGTATCCATAAGGTAGTTATCACTCAGATTTTCCCCTTCTCTTATGAAGGATGCTCCATAGAGACCAGGAACCCTGACAGCAGACCCATACTCTGCTCCAGGGAGTGGAGCTGGGTCCCTGGGACAGCCTAGTTCAATGCCTTTGATCCAGAAATAAGCCATGTAGGAATCCGCCTTAAACTGAGCATGGAGAAGTATGGCAGCGGCTGTAGGAATGCTCTACAGAGTCTCGTTGTGCTTCTTGGTGCAAAAAGAGAGTGAGCTGGTGTAAGGGTTGGGGAAGATGTCTTTAAAAAAGAAGAAAAATTTCCATTAACTCAAGAAGAATGTACGTCTTTTGCACAACCAAAGTGGAAGGTCAGCAAGTGGCATAAAAATATGTCATCAAATATAGAATATCATAGAGATGGAAGGAACCTGACAAATAATCTGACTCACCACACTCATTTTCCAGATGAAGAACCTGAGGTCCCCAAAAGGAAAGCAACTTGCTCAAGCTATAGAGGAAATTCATAGCCTCACTGGGGCTGAAAGTCTTTTGTGTATCTTTGTTGTGTTCTTTTCACGTAATACTGCTGGGATGCTTATGGTTCAGGCCCTGAGCCCTGGAACCCGTGAAATGTGCCAGCTGTCCCTGGTTGTATGGGTCTACTGGCCATCAAACACAGTGTTAGTATCTCAAATAAGACAATGGTATTTATTTGCTATGCTTTGGAGACCTAGGAACATCTCTGTGTGAGATTTTATAGCATCTGAGAGATTTCCTTCTAGAAAATAATATGAGGTTAGAGCTAAGGGGTGCATTTCAACAAGGTGAACCCTCCCTTTCCAAGCTGCCATTATCCCCAGGCCCCCACTGAACATCTCTGTTTCTTCTGCAAGAACCATGACACTCTGTAAGTCAACACTTAGCCCACTGAAAAGCGAGACGGCACTGTCCTGGCTTCGATCAAACATAGCTTTGAAATCAAAGCTGGCTTCAAATGCCAGATCTGCTAATTGACTGCTGTATGGCCTTGGCCAAGGAACTTCAATCCCATGAGGACCAGCTCCTTCTCTAATCAGGTTTGAGGGAGGATTAGATACAATGTATAGAAGATATCTTGTTTATGGCTCTGTCTGTGGTGCTGATTATTCTCTTGGTATTGCTGTGTACTAACCAGCACCATAGGCAGAAACAATAGACACTGGGAGAGAGAGTGAGGAGAGGCTCTTAATAGCTCTCAACGTCCTTAGATAAGGATCTACTGCATCAGAGGGGTCGATTTTCTTCAAGTAGTATTACTGAGGATCCACAAGTGCCTATGGAAGGGATGCTGGGATGAAAGAACCAAGATCACTGCCTCCAGGGAACCCCTGATTCAGTGGGCATGTGGACAGATGCAAATGACCACACAAGGCAGAAAGGAATCCCCAGCAACAATTAGACAAAGGAACCTACAAAAGGAGACAGTGAAACCCAACAGCGGGGACTGCACATTTTAAACACAAGGGGAGCATTAATGATCAATGGTACAACTTCTGTTTTCATGGAGGTGCTGGCTACATCCCAAGTTTAGAGTGGTAGATGCCCCAAGTATCACAGCCAGGAGAGATAATTGATAAAGCAACCCAGGAAGGATTTTTCAACCATTAATTTCTGTGCAATGAGGACCTCCCCCACTTTTTCTTTATCAAAGTCATGTTCTTCCTGCCAAACCTCGGGCTATATGAACTTTCTCTCCATCGCAACTGAGTGTGCTGTGCAGAAAAGTCTCATGTTGGGAAAACAAACTCACTTGTATTTTTCTCACAGAGTGGAGCTGTGCAGTATCAGAATAGGGATGGGGACAGCCAGAGCCATAGACTATAGATACGGAAGATTCTGTTCTTGAATTGTGACCTCCTTTGAGCAATTACAGATAGAAAGAAGGGAAAATTCTCTGTGATGTCACAGGACCTTCTCACTGATACCTACTTTCTCTGTCTTCTTTACTTTAAAAATCTGTTTTGTGGACTAGAACAAGGAACCCAGCTTAAAAATAAGCCTGCATTTTGCTGACTCTCTTTGATATGGTTCCAGCCTATGAGATGTAAGCAAAATTTTGGGATTAGGTTCCAGGAAATTTTGGGATTAGGTTCCTCTCAAAGGGAGCAAAGTATGTCTTTTTTCTTTTACCATGTTGCTCTTGCCTGGAACACAGATGTGATGGCTGGATCTGCTGCATCCATAATGTAAGCATGCAAAAAAAAAAAAAGACTAAAAGTACCACAATATCACAGACCTTGAACCAATACCAGCCATCCCCATTTCTGAACATATCTTTTTATGAGAAAAACAAACCCATATGGTGTACATCATCATTATTTGGGTTTTCCATTGCATCACCTAAATGCAAATACCTAAGTGATAAACACTGAGAACAGAAAGTGTCATTTCCAATGCAGGTGGTGTGGACACTGACAAGGATCAATCTACAGCAAAGAACTAAAGTAATAAAGGAGTGGATCTGAATAGGACCAGAGATTCTCAGCCATGTTGGGCCAAGAATTGCACCAGTTTCCAACAGAAGGGGTTGGTGTTTATGAGTATAACCAAACAGATTTATTAGCTTAATTTTAGATTTGTATGCATTTAGTTTAGTAAATGTTAGTTTAATTTTTAAAAAATTTAACAGATTTATTATGTATATTTGATACATAAAAAATTGCACAAGTTTAATCTCTAACGCTTGATGGGTTGGAACATATGCACACATCTGTGATACCATTATCACAATCAAGGTAATAATCACCTTCAAAATATCAATATCACCTTCAAAAGTTCCTTGCGCCCACCCATCTTCTTAATTTACTGTGGCACGAACACAATAGGACCACTACATGAATTTTTAAGCACACTATACATATTGTTAACTATAGGCAGATACTATACACCAGGTCTCTCGAACTTCCTCATCTCGCATAACTGGGCTTCATACCCACTGAACATCTCCCCACTTCCCCTCCCTCATCCTCAGGCACCACTGATTTCTGCTTCCATGCTGCAACAATTATGGAACATCCACCAGCTCAGGAACAGCTTTGTTTTAGCAGGAAAGGCAGGAGCATTAGGTGAAGCGCACATTAAAGCGAACCTGGAGTACACCTGTTGACTTGTTTATGTTACCATGCATAGCAGGGGTCCCCCTCTCGCCAGAAATACTTGCTCTGGTCCTGGTGAATTTACCCCCTGCAGCTCCACACCCGGGCTCTTCTGCCTGTAATGACGTTGGCTTTAAAATTGCACCAGATCGGGATGCCTGGGTGGCTCAGTCAGTTAAAATTGCACCAGATCTTTCTGAAGACATCACAAGTGACAATTAGAATTCAATTGAAGGTAAAATCCACGTCTACGCGGTGCTGCCAAGTCCAATAACTCAAATCAGGTAACACCACCTGGCAGGCAGAGGCAACGTTTTCACAGAAGGCAAATTCTTTTCAAAAACCAGTTATAAGCGGTACCCTGATTTCAGGTCCATCAACATTTGAAAAGACATGATCTCATAATTGAGGCAATACACTGTAATCACTGTCATGTGGAATTTACTCAAGTTCATTCTTTAACAAACTGTATTCAATAAATTCCATGCTACGTGTACAGCCCAAATCAATGATTTCCTTATGGCTGCTTTCTAATGTTCAGAGGTGAAAACCCTTTCAGGTACCATTAGAGTCAAGGCAGGCTTGCTAGACTTCCACCTCTGCCAGGCAGAGGTGGGGCTGGTTCTGTGGCTGCTGCTGTTCTGCACAGAGTCAGGCACACACCTACGGCTCTGTCATACCTGAGTGATTGTTGAATGGGCTCCCCCAGACTACCATCATCAGGATTCTATGATCAACAACAGCATCTGAGCTTGGCCGTCCCTGAAAGATGAGTGAGGTGTTATGGCAGACAGCTGGGGTTGCTACAGCAAAGTGCCATAGACCAGGTGACTTGTCACAACAGAGATTTATTTTTCATGGTTCTGGAGGCTGCAAGTCTGACATGAAGGTGCCAGGGTGGCTGTGTTCTGGGGACCGACACTTCCAAGTCTCAGGTGGCTGACTTCTTATTGTATCCTCATGTGGTGAAAAGAGGCAAGGGAGCTCTCTAGCCTCTTCTTATAAAAGCACTGATCCCATCAAGAGAGGTGCCACCCTTATGACCTAAGTCTCTCCTGTGAAAATTAATAAAGGGGAACCTCAGACTTGGGATGCTAGAAGGGGAGGCTGGCAGCAGGGAACCACTCAGAGTCGGTTACAGGAAAAACTGTCCATTACAGACCCAGCAGAAGAATGGCCAACGGGGAAGAACCATCGGTTGAAGCCTCCAACAGGGGAAGATGTATGTTGCATTTCATATAAAGAAAAATCAACTACCAATGAGACACCTCACTGCCCTGAACCTTTTCTTTTCTCTAATGGGTTTCCATTCCAAACAACCCCTCCCAACTTCATCCTTCTCCGTGAAATAATGTTTCTCTCCTTGGTTAGACTTTGTTATGGTCTTGCTATGGCTTGCTGAGCCAGATTGCAATTCTGTGAAGCCCAAATAGATACATTTCTTTTTGATGGTAAAATAACTGGTGGGTTTATTTTTAAGGTTGATGCTCCCAATGGCCCCACCTTCAAATACCATCACATTGGGATTCAAGTTTCAACACACGAATTTGGGCAAACATAAAGACTAAATCCCCTGCAGTCAGGGAGTGGAAGGTAGTCAGTGCAGGAAGGAATGTATTAGCAGAGGATGGAGTTCTAGCAGAAGGAACTGCAAGAACAAAGCTCAAAGATGGGGACATGTCTAGGAGGGTCAAATGATGGCATTTGGGGAGGGGGCGTGGTTCTTGCTTTGGCAGGAGGGAGTGTGAGAGATAAGGAGCCAGGACTCTGGAGGCCGCAGGGTAGGTGGCTGGACTGTTCCTGGCCTTTGCTGCCATGCTGCAGAATTCTGAATTTTTCCAACCCCATTTGGCAGAAGTTAGAGAGTTACAAGGTATTTGACCTTTATCTTATTTCACTTAAAATGCGCTTAAACAATCGGGTTGGCTTTGGCACTTGAGCTAAAATGATTAACCTTTTTTTTTTTTTAATCTCAAACTAGCCAGCTAGGATATCACTTCTCACCTTAAGTACAAATATGACGTTTCTTTCTAAACTCCAAGACAAAATATAATGGCTCCAAGGCTGCCCTTTGTATCCTCAGAGCCTCACTGCAGCATTGTGCGCCTGAACACCGAGATTCTGATTCAACACCCGAACTTCTAGATCTGTGAGAACCTCCCTTCCTCCAACTTTGACTGTTCTTAAACATGCTTTGTTATAATAGGAGCAATCAGGATACAATGCTGTACTACTTGGCCAATCAGAACTCATCTGTTGTGCTCAAACTCCTTCCAATCCCTTCAATTAAGATTGGTGTATGGGGCGCCTGGGTGGCTCAGTTGGTGGAGCCTCTGACTCTCAGTTTTGGCTCAGGTCATGATTTCAGGGTCCTGAAATCAAGCCCCTCATCAGACTCTGAGCTCAGCACGGAGTCTACCTGAGATTCTCTCTCCCTGCCCCTCTGTCCTCTGACCTGTTTTCTCTTTCTCTCATTTAAATAAATACATATTAAAAAAAATAGATTGGTGTTGTGAGTGGAATTGTGTCCCCCAAAAGATATGTGTGAGTCATAATTCCTAGCACCCAGGACTGTGACCTTATTTGGAAATAGGGTCTTCGTGCATTGAATCAAGTTAAGAGGAGGCCAGATTGGTCAGATCAGTGTGTCACCAGTGGGAGTCGGGCAACAGGCAGGTGGGGAACATGGTGTGGAAGTGAATGTGTGTAGCTTCACCAGGATCAAACTAGGATGGCTTTGGGGATTCTGTCCCCCACAGCCACCTGAAAATGCCTTAACTGGGGACTCAAGCCACAGACAACATCTTTGTTTCAGTCCCAGAAACCAGATGTCGGGTCCTCTGAGCATAGCCTGCTCAGAGCACAGTGTGTCTTGCTGATGTTAATTTCAGTCATGAAACCTCAGTCATCTTGATCATAGAGGTACTAATCTAGGGAGAAAATAAAATCCTATTTGCAGAATTGTCCAGGCTGGAGAGCTCTTGTGGTTTCATTAGTCATACCCTAATCCAACTTTCTTTTTTAATATTGGTAGATCAGTTTTTTAAAGTTTAAAACATACAATGGGGAAAAGACTATCTTTTCAATAAATGGTGTTGGGAAAACTGGACAACTCTGTGCCAAAGAATGAAACAGGACCATTTTCCTACACCATCTGCAAAAATAAACTCAAAATGGACTAAAGACCTAAATGTGAGACCTAAAACCATAAAATTCATAAAAGAAACCATAGGCAGTAAGTAATCTCGCAGACATCAGTCTTAGCAACATCGTTCTGAATCTGTTTCCCGAGGCAAGGGAAACAAAAGCAAAAATAAACTGTTGGGACTGCACCAGAATAAAAAAAGCTTCTGCACAGCAAAGGAAACCATCCACAAAATCAAAAGGCAACCTACTGAATGGGAGAAGAAATCTGAAAAAGATACATCCAATGAAGGGCTAATATCCAAAATATATAAATAACATACAACTCAATGCTAAAGGCACAAATAATTCAATTAAAACTGAGCAGAGGACCTGAATAGACATTTTTCTAAATCAGACATCCAGATGGCCAATGGACACATGGAAAGATGCTCAACATCGCTCATCATTGGGGAAATGCTAACCAAAACTACAGTGATATATGACCTCCCACCTGTCAGAATGGCTAGTACCAAAAGGACAAGAAGGATGTGGAGAAGAGGGAACCTCTCATGCACTGTTGGTGGGGAATGCAAATTGGTGCAACCAGTGTGGAAATTCCTCATGGAGGTTCCTCAAAAAATTAAAAAACTAGAAATATAAAACTAGAACTATCATACGATTCATTAATTTCACTACTGGGTATTTACCCTAAAGTAAATGAAGACACTAATCTGAAAAGGTGTATGCATCCCTATATTTATTGCAGCATTATTTAAAATAGCCAAGATATGGAAGCAGCCCAAGTGTCTATCAATAGAGGAATGGATAAAAAAAAATCATATAAATATATGATATATTTATATATCACAATATATAAGATATATATATATATCATGTCTTCTTTATATATATAAAATATGTATCTTCCTTTATATCTATATCTTCCTTTATATATCTTCATATACATATAAATTATATATATATACATAAAGCAATACCATTCAGTCATAAAAGAGAATGAGATCTTGCCATTCGTGACAACCTGGATGGACCTAGAAGGTATTATGCTAAGTGAAATCAATCTAAGAAAGCCAAATACCATACAATTTCACTTCTGTGTGGGATCTAAAAAACAAAATAAATGAATAAATGGATATAGGTTCATAAATACAGAGAACAAACTAGTGGTTGCTGGGGAGGAAGGAATCGGGGGATGGGCAAGGAGGTACTAACTTCCGGTTATAAATGAACGAGTCATGCAGACCGGAAGTACAGCATAGGGAAGCTAGTCAATAACATAATGAAACGTTGTGGGGTAAGCACACTTATTGTGGTGATCAGTGCGTAATGTGTAGGATTGTTGAATTGTGATGCTGTCGAACTGAAACTAATATAACATTATATTTCAACTATACTCAATAATACCAAAACTTTTAAAAAGTGACCAGAGGATGCCTGGGTGGTGCAGTCGGTTAAATGCCCAACTCTTGGTTTCAGCTCAGGTCGTGATCTCAGGGTCATGAGATCGAGCCTGGCCTCAGGCTCTGCACTCAGCACAGAATCTGTTGGAGAGTCTCTCTCCCGCTCTCTCTGTCCCTCTGGCTCGTGCTCTCTCTCTTTTTCTCTCTCCAATAAATAAATAAATCTTTTTTTTTTTTTAAAGTGACCCAAAGGGCTCAGTGCTTTCCGCAATGACACACCCAGCCTGAGGCACAGCTTTGAGTAGGAAACCGAGAGTTCCATCCCCCAGCTGGGTGCTCCTGGCGCTCTGCCCAGATCCCTCAGGGAAATGACCGGCCATGAGGATCCCTTGCTGCCCTAAGCATCCGGGAGAGGTGTTCAGAATATGTCATGGTCTAATCCTCACTCTGCCTCCTGCCACATGGATGGTCCTGGAAAATTAGGGATCCTCTCGTGCCTCAGTTTTCACATCTGCAAAATCAAGATGCTAATAAATGACACCCATCTGGGGGGATTATTGTGAGGGGCAAACAGATTAACGTAAACGAGTGAATTTCTTAACACA
Organism: Lontra canadensis; assembly: GCF_010015895.1. Classification (NCBI taxonomy): domain Eukaryota; kingdom Metazoa; phylum Chordata; class Mammalia; order Carnivora; family Mustelidae; genus Lontra; species Lontra canadensis. The sequence continues at coordinate 943,886 of NW_022631092.1, forward strand.
GTGCCTGGCGGACAGTAACTATGTCATATTTGCTATAACTAACCAGAGGTACAGGGAGTAAAAACAGTTGGTTATTCCCAGGGGTGAATTTAAAATGATTTATATAGGTTTATAGGAACTCTTGAATGAAAGAATGGATGAATAAATAAACAAATGGATGACTGGATGAGTCAAAATACTTCTGAAGGATAGCTAATGGCTTTGCTGTTTTTCCACCTGACGTGTCTAGGTAACAGGGAATTCCTTCATCGTAGGGAGTTCACGGTGTGACATCGGACTCCAGGGCCTCCCTACAGGGTGGACATTCAAGGGTACGGGGCTCTAAATTCAAATCATCTTCCAAGCCACAAAGTCACCAGGCCCTCCCATGTTCCAGCACAGGCTAACTGGGGCCTTGAGTTGCAGGAGGGAATCCCATCTATGACCGACATGAATTTCAGCTCCCATGTTTAGCTTGTCAGCTCACAGAAGCGGGAGCCTAGAAGTGAAAGTGAATAACACAGGGAGACAGAAATAGATGGCAAAGGGTATACCTAGCTCTCATTTTAGCATTTTCTGTCCTGTTGGGAATAGAGTTAAATTTATACCATCTCAGGATGCCAGAGGTTCAGTTCACTTTAAAAAGGCATCTACTCTGGCTCCAATCACCGAGCACCTACTATGTGCTCCTCCTGTGCCTGAGGTCAGGAATGTCCAGAAGACCTAGATGCAGCCCCTCTCCTCCACTGGATCATGGAGAAATGTGGAGGAGAAATGTGGAGGAGAAATCACGGAGATCTGTGCCACGTGATCCAATATTTCTGAGAGCTGAGGGAGAGAGGGGGCTGTGAACTGAATTCTTACCATAGGAGAGGGTGGAAAAGCCCTCTTAGACCTGTCTTGAGGGTCAGAAAAAGCTGCAAGGGGAAGGCACATCTGAGTCTGGGCTCAGCGGACAAAGAAGAGCTTACTGTTGGGAAAACTAGGAAGCCCCTCCCAGAAGCAACAGCATGTGCAAAGGCACTGGGGCATCAAGAGGACTTGGCACTTGTGTTGTGGCTATGGCGGCAGTTAATATACATTAGGTGGGGGGTGGGAAATGGGCACAAGCAAAGCCAGGAAGGAACTTAAACTCTACCCTGCCAGCTATTGGAGGGCCGTGAGCAGGAGAGCGTCACGATGTGATCAACACATCTCCTCATTTTCACTGAGTAAGAAGATGAGGACCTGAAGAAATGACTCTCCCAGGACCACGAAGTGAGTCCCTGCTGGCGGCAGGACTCTCTAAACTCCATGTTCAATGCCTTTCCATCCCACTCTATTGCCCACTCGAAAACCAGGAAAAACAAAACAAAACAAAAACATCAAGCAAAGCTCCATCTGGAGAGAGGCCACAGAACGATAAGGAATTCTGGTCAAAGCTCTTTGAGATTGAATTTCCTTTCCATTTGACAGCTTGGAGACTCCGCTTTCCTCATCTGTAAAATAGAGAAGATCACATCTTCCACGCAGGACTAAATGAGACAAACATTATGAACACACCCAACATAGCTATTGGAAAGGAGTGGGGGGAACAGCTGCCATAGCCTTGGATGGGAGGAGACCATGCTGGAAAATCCCATCTTACTTCATCAAAGAAATCCACAGACCAGGGGTATTTTCTTGGACGATTTTTAGAGGAAATGCTCAGGACTCTGTGTTAGGGTTTTTCCCTTGACCTACCCAACCTCTCTTGGCCAAATTAGTAGGGGGGCCACCTGGGAAGACTTTGCCTCCTGCAAACCTCTCTACTCAGCATTGGTATTCTGAGCAGCTTTGCTTGTCTGAAATGATTACCCACAAGTTATTTGCACCAATTTGTATGTCATGTTTATTGCATTTTGAAATGGTTCTTTTGTTTCCAGTATGACAGACATACTGGAGAAGGAGCCAGGGGAGGAGTGTAATCTATCTGAATGTAGGGGTAGTAAACAGTCTTTAGCCAAGCTGAGAGATGTGTCTGTGCTGAGAACATGTATTGCGATTTTGAAGCTGGGAATGCACGAGTGCAAGGGGTGTGGGGAACCGCGCAAGGGATGTGGGGAACCGTGCAAGGGGTGTGGGGAACCGCTCTGCAAGCATGCATTTCAGTAGCTCTCAGTGTCGCTTCAACCCAGAGACCTGGGTGGCACCTGATCGCCACACCAAACCAGCGAGGGGAAAAGGACACTTGATGGAACTGTGTAATTAAGCAGTGGTAGGCTACGTGTCCTCGTGTCATCTTGTAACGGCTACATGCTGGTGAGTCTCTCAGCTCTGTGGGAGCAGCGAAACACAAACAATGTTTCTTTATCCTCTGCCTCTTTGTCTATTGACAGGGGTGACCCGGTTGTTCATTTTGACTTTTTAAAATTCTCTCCTTCCTTGATTCCTCTCTGGCTGCTCTGTAGTGCCCTAAATGTCTGGGTCCTCCAGGGTCAGTCCTGGGACCCCCTCCTCTCTTCTGTCTACTCTTCCCTTGTTGGGAATGTGCCATTCCACGCATAGGGTCTCTAAGAGAATGAATGCAAAAACCTTCCTCTAGTTTTGAAATTAGATTCTTTCCCACGATGGGGATCTTTGGTGTAAGCCTGAGCTGCCACCGGGAGAAGGAAGCCAGCCTAGGAAGAGAGCCTGCACCTGAACGTGATTTGGGGTCAGGGGGTTCCCTATGGACACAGCCCTCCTTCCACCGAGCTTTGGTCACCAAAGCTCTGGAGGGAAACACCCCTGATCTCCCAGCTCTTGGTAGCTCTGGGACTGGGACTGGAATCAGTCTCTGGGGAGGACTCCAGCTTTATTCAAGACACTCCTTTCTGTTGTGGCAGCAGAGGACAGTTTTTACTCAGTATTCTTGGACCAGCCCCGAACAATCCCAACGCATTTCCTCCCCACTGAGATGGTATGTGTTCTGGGTACAGGTTGGAGACTGCTATAAGGGCGGGCAGGGGGAGTGTGGGCTGGGAGATGCACCGCCCGGAACCTTCTTCATTGAAGGACTTGTTGCCCAGAGGCAGGAAGTGCTGTCAGCTGACCTCCTGTCCCTGCCGGCCCTTCAGGGATACCTGAGCTGCAGAGAGCCTGGCTGGGGAGAATGGGCACTCTGGGGATCTGTGTCCCGGCTCACCCATCCTTCTTGCTCTCTTCCTCTGCCCATTCCTGTTGCCTGCCCTGCTTCTGCTCCTCTGAGATGACTTCCCAGAGAACCCAGTGGCTGCCTCTAGTGGGACCTAGCCGGGGGGGAGAGGAGTGGGCAGCCACTGTTGAGATAAAGGGATCTTGCTAGATGCTGCAGGCTCTTGGGGATTTACCAAGCATCTGCTAGAAGCCTCCTATCTACCCAGCAGAGTGGAGGTGAGTGTCCCCATTTCCCAGATGGACACACTGAGATACTGAGCCATGAGTGCACACATACACACCCCTGCCCCCATCTGTCTGACCGAAGCCCCTGCTGGCTGGGTTTCCACCCCATCTCTGACCAAGGCTGTGAATGGTGCCCCAGCCTGTTTGCTAAGTGCGGACGATGCCAGCGAGTGACGAGAGTGCCAGGCCAGCCCTCATATACACATTTTCTTATTTGCTGAGTGTGCCTGCTCTATGGAGCCTGGTGGCGGGGTGGGCATTAGCGCTTTCACTGCAGGTTTAGAAGATGAAGGGCTCTGTGCACCCCCCAAACCTGCGGGGAGGAAGAGGAGCAGCCTGAAGCCGGAAGAGCACAGCAGAGCTGGAACAGGGCAGGCAGGGTGGAGGAGGGCCCCTCCATGGAGGGAGGGAGAACTTTGGGAGCTCCCCACCCACCCACCCACCCACCCCTGCCTGCTAGCTGGGGCAGAGTCTTCTATGGGACTTGTCTCCAGCGAGAGAGCGGGATGGGAAGGCCTCTGCCCCTGTTTGTGGCGCCAGCATCTCTCTTCTCTTTTTGTTCACACGGCCACACAGCCAGGCCCTTGTAACCAGCTTCTTCTGGGTGATGAGAAAGCTGAGGCTCAGAGAGGTTAAGTAACGTGTTGGAGGCCACACAGAGCCTGCCCGGAATAAGAGCATCCGCTTTCCCACTGCAGGGGTGCTCAGTCCCAGCCATGCTCCTGGCAGCCAGGCAGGGAGGCTGGCAAGGTGCTGTGCACAGCCCCCCATTGGCAGCTCACGGAGATGACTTCCTCCCACGTAGGGACTGAACCCCTTTCTCCCAAAGTCTGCCAAGAAAATCCCATGCTTTCTAAAGTGAGAAAGCTAATATTTGCCTCATTTGTCTCAGTGCTCTGTGTGCCCACTCCACTGGCAGGAATCTTGTGGGGAGGGGAGGGGGGACTGGATGTGAGGGTTCAAGCAACCAACCCCACCCCCACCTCCAGCAGTAGGTGTTTTATTGTCTTTGTTGTATCCATGAGAAACCAAAGGCTCTCAGAGCGGAACCAAGCTGGGACCCAGCACCAGAGTGCTCTAACCACTCACTGCCTCATGTGGCCTCCGTGGGCTCCGTCCTCAGCGCAGGGGAGACCCGCCTGGCATGTTTGATGAGTGAATGAATGAACGGATGGATGGGTGAGGTTGACGCCCTGTAGGTCATGCTCCTAGAGTGCTTCCCTGGAGGGACCAGAGTGTGGAACACGTATCTCTCCAGCACCCCCGCCCAGTGCGTGTTCCCTATTAGTGGGGGGATGACGCATGGGGCTATGTAGGTGTGAGGATGTGTTCCTGGGACCTCTGCCCAAGCACGCGGCTCTGGTTTTCTGGGTATTTCCCTTCACTAGTGACAAGGTGGCTTGGCCTGGCCATTTGCTTCCTTAAGGCTAGGGTTGGAACTGCAAAGAGCCAGGAGCCGTGAGGCCCGGGTGTTCTTGCTTAGAGAGCTGGTGGGTCTCCCCAGGTGGAGCTGTGGGAACTGGGTACCCAGAAGCTTCTTTCTGAGTGTCTGGTCCTGAGACTCCCTCAGGCATGGGGCGGGGGTGCTGCCACAGCTCCCCTGAGGACAAGCAGGGGCCACAGTGCTGGGGAGAGAGAGAGCCTGCCTTGCTTTGCTTATGAAGCATTGGCTGGTAATCCAGGCCAACGAGTCACCCGCCTGGTGTTTGCAGGCTGGTGCTTCTGCCATAGCTGTAGGAAGGACATGCCGGGGCTGGCCCGCTGGTCCCAGAAAGGGAGGAGACCCGCGTGGAAGGGAGGAGCCCAGCGGGCATGGACATGACGAGCGGAACTGCCTGGCTGAGCCCAGCCAAGGTCAGAGCCAACACCCAGCCGGCAGCTCCTGGGGCGGCTAAGCGATTGTTGTAAGCCACTGGACTGGGGACAGTGTGTTATGGGGCTCTAGCTAACCGATTCCAGTGACCTTGCTCAGGTTGCTGTGTCTCTCTGTGTCTCTCTTTCCCATCTGTAAAGTTGGGAAGTTTTTTTTAAAGATTTTATTTATTTCCTTACGTAGAGAGCGTGGGGGACAGGGGTAAAGAGGCAGAGGGAGAGGGAGAGAGAATCCCAAGCAGACTCCCTGCAGAGTGTGGAGCCCAACATGGCGGGGCTCGATCCCAGGACGCTGAGATCACAACCTGAGCCGAAATCAAGAGCAGGACGCTTAACCGACCCAGCCACCCGGGCGCCCCAAAGTTGGGAGTTAACAGTGCCTGCCCCGTGGGATTTTTCTGAGGGACAGATGAGTTAACATTTGTGAATCCCCTGCTTTATAAAGACCCCTGCCTCATAGCAAGAGCTTTCTAAGTATTTGCCTAATAAAACACACATCTTTGTGTTCATGTGAACAACACTTGTGTCCCACACATGACGGTGAGCTCCGTGAAGTTAGGGTCACACCTGTTTGCTCACATTGTCCCAGTGGCTCATATAGTGCTTGGCCCATAGGGGGCATTTAGTACATGCCTGCTGACCTGATGGTAGGTATTTCCTGTCCCTAACGCAGGTATAAACTGTCAGGCCAGATGTGGGGCTTCCTTTTTATTTATTTATTTTTTTTTAAATTTTAAATTTATTTATTTATTTATTTGTTTGTTTGCTTGTATTTTAGGGGTTTCCTTTTTAAACAATATACCCGTGTAGTGAGCCCTGAGGAAATGCCAGGTGTGCTGTGAAATTGATTTTCTCACACTTCTGATGGCTGAGGGTCCAAGGTCAAGGTGTCAGCAGGGTCAGGCCCTGGGGAAGCCTCTTCGTGCCTCTTAGACAGCTGCCTTCTCGCCATGTCTTCACATGGTGCAGAGAGAGGGAGAGAGATCGGGAGGGAGCAAACTTCTTTCTGGTATCTCTTCTTTTAGGGCACTCATCCCACCATTAGGGCCCTCTTACCTCAAGACCTTGTCTAAACCTAATCACCTCCCAAAGGCTTCACCAGAGGTTGGGACTTCAACATATGAATTTGGGGAAATCGGAGACACAGTTCAATCTATAGCAATATGTGAAGTAGGTAGACTTACCTTCATTGTGAAGACAAGGGAAGTGAAGATCAGAGAGGTGAAGTAACTTGCCTAAGGTCACACAGCTAAGAAGTAGCAGAACTAAGATCTGACTCCAGGTCTGAGACTCGAGTTCCCATGTTCTTCCCTGACCCCTGCATGTCTCAGGGTGGGTAGATGGTAAATCTGAGCAGCTCATGGACAACAGTGGAAAGAGTTGCAGGAATCAGGAAAGGTCAAGTTTGTGAAATTGCAGGCTTGGCTGGAAAGGGGAAGGCGACCCTCTGAAGGGAATCTTTAATTAGATCCAGCTCCCTCTTGCAGGAATGTCTGGTTGACACTCACTGCCACAGGACACCTCGCATCAGCATGTCCTCCCAACGTGCAGAGGCCTCCCCCCAGCAACCAGCACATGCTTTCAAAGGTAGTTTATTGAAGTTTGCTCCCCAGGGCCACTTCCTGAGCAGAACGTGAAGGCAGTGCAAGATGCTTATGCGGAGGTTTTCCTCCTTGGGCGGCATTGGAGGGGATGGAATCTGGTCTGAGTAAGCAGGTCCAGGCAGCCTGGGACTTCTGGGGCCGAGAGGCTCGGAGCTGCTAAGCCAGACCATTGGTTCCCTGTCTCGCTGGACCATCCGGGGGACCAGGGCAGGGAGGGGCATCCCTGTGACTTCCCTACGTCCTTCAGCAGCCCTCTTCCACCCTCTGGACCCCTCCTGGGGTCCCGGAAGGGAAGAGGAGCTGGAGGACCCAGATTGTGGCACCAAGAGTCAGGGGTCCTGGAGTCTGGTGTCAGGTGAATTCTGCCAGCTCTGCAGCCTACACGCAGTTACTCTGAGCCTCGATTTCCCCCATGTAGAAAATTAAGAACTCTAAGTGCTCTGGGAGCAATAATTCAGTACCCTAAATAATAATAAAAGTAACTATAAAATTTATTCACTACCTTCGACATCCTAGGTCCAAGGAAAACTGCTTTATATGTACACCATCTCATGTAATCATTGCAAACACTGTGAGAGATTGTAGGATCAATTACCTCTTTGTTTTACAAATGAGGAAACTAAATCTCTGGGAGGTTAAATTAAAGTTACCTCCAGTGAGAGTTGGCTATACTTTTGGGCACCCACGCAGCAGCCATTTCTACCTTCCCCCTTCCTAAGAGAACCACAAGTTTACCCAAGCAACCCTCTGTCCCTGCACATCTCAGGATCCAGAACTCAGCCCCATGATCCCTAAGCCACCCACCATGCAGTGTTCAAGGCAACGCCAATGCTCCTTGGTGGCCCGTGGCTCGTGCGGGGTAAGAGCTTCTCCTGAGCTGATGGCTTTGTTCAACGTGTGGCCCCAGCTCCCTCTGGCAGCCACCTTGTGAGCATGAGGGAAGCCCGCTCGGGTTGAGCAGAAAGGGGAGAAGTTGAGTCTCTGACGCCAATGTTGAGTTGTCTAGCTGGTCACTCTTCAGCCTGCTCTCCCTCTAGACGTCCTGCTTTGTCAGATCATCAATTTTCTTATGTTTCAACCCAGTCTAACACTATCTGAATCCTCCTGATGGACACAGTTAACAAATGACTGATAGGAGACAAACACAGATTAATCCAACTCTGAACTCGACCCCTTTCAGATCAGTACCCAAATGAGGTAAGATTTCTTGTCTGTTTCAATAAATAGTTGAACAAGCATTGACTGAGTGACTACTAAGTATATAAACATTTCACATACAGGAAATAATTCAGTTCTCACAGTAGGCTAAGAAGGCAGATTGACTTGCTTTCTTTCTTTTTTTGTTTTCCAAAAGAGCAAACAAAGACTCAGAGAGGTTAAGTGACAGAAGTGAAGTTTGAAAAGCTTGTAAGTGGCCGAAAGTGTTTTCAAAACCAGATACCCAACTTTTTCCACTGTTGCACACTGTTTCCACAACACCTGCCGCCTGCAAGCTTCTCCCTCCCCAGGGAGATCGGCAGCAAACCATAGAGTGAGACCAATTCCTCCTAGTTTCAACTTTCCCCACACACTCTGGAGAATTGCCCCTAAGGTACCATCAGGGGTTGAGATGAGATAGGTCTTCAGATCAAGTAAAAAAGACCATCTGGGAATTAGGAGTGGAAGCAAGAGAACTTCTTCCATTTTGATGGAAAGGAAGACATCCTAGCCATAGTTCCCTCCCTAGTGGACATGCTAGGCTCTGCCTCCTCTCTTATCCAGGACTCACTCCTTCCGGCAGGACATACGTTCATCAGCACAAATGTGTTGAGCATCTATGATGTGCCACATTTAGTTCTAAGTGCCCAGGAGAGACGAACGAAGAACACAAAGTTCTAGTTGTCAGGGGCCATTCTTGCTATAGGGTGTGCTGGTTGGATCCCGACTCTTTATTTTTTAAAAGATTTTATTTATTTTTTTTTTTTTGAAAGAGAGAGAGAGAGAAAGAGAGTGCAAGCACAAACAGGGGAGGAGCACAGGGAAAGGGAGAAGCAGACTTCCCGCTGAGCAGAGCCCAATGTGAGGTTTGACCCCAGGACTCTGAGATTGTGATCTGAGCGGAAGGCAGACGCTTAACCCACTGAGCCACCCAGGTGCCCCCTGGTTTATTTTTAATAGCCCCAGTTGCTGATGGCATGCCAAGACCAGAGGGAGAGATCTCAGGCAGAACCTAGTTTCAAGCTGCCTGGAAGCCAGACCCCCAGGCAGCGGCTTTTAAAGTATGCAAATATATACAGTTCTGTGGAACCAGAATTGGGAATCCTTCTGGCCACTAGACCAGGTGATCTGGAGGTGTCCTCTGTGCAATGGTTGCAAAGACCAGAACTCCAGATAAGTGTATAAGCTCTTTTCTGGGATGTACTGACAAGCCACACTGGGGAGGAGCGCAAGTGCTCACGCTCCCCAGAGCACCTGCATAGCTGCCACCAGTGTGGCAAACCAGAAGCCTGCCCCTCAGCGGGGAGCTTGGCAGGTGTGCAGACCTCTCTCATGGACAGACAGGGCGTGCCTCTCAGTCTGTGGTCTCCTCAGTGCTCTGGAGGTGGGAGCCCACCATGATCAGCCACCAGAGCCAGATGCTCGAGGGGTATCCCCTGGGCTGCCATGACAGAAACTGGGGCACCAGACATAAAAACAAAAATGGGACACCAAACATGTGTGTAAAAGCTTCTCTCTGGGAAATAGTGGCACAGTAGAGCATGGGCAGAGGGAGAGGTTGGGCTGGTGCACCTCCATGAGTGTTGGGATGCAGCATGGCACCCACCAGCTCCTCCATCTCTGGGGAGAATCCCAACAGCCCCCGCTCCTACAGCAGATACTTGAAGGTCCGTAGTCAAATCTCCTTCCCATTCAGTCTGGCGCTTTCCAAACTGCTCCTGCGCTCGGCCCTGAGCCGAGTGAGTCTGTGGGTGAGCCCTTTGAGAGTGGTCTCACAATTCCCTGCTGCCCCTTGGGTCTTGTGGGTGCAAGACCCACTGATCTCTAAGGCCAAATGCTTTGGGACTTGCCTCTCAGGGGCAGGTCATAAGAGTTGGGGTGCCTGATGTGGGCTATGAACCCTGTGCTCCTTAGGGAGAAGCCCCAGATTTGTGAGATCCCTTCCAATGTTGAGTCACCATTTGGGGGTGGGGTTTGGGGCAAGACTCAGTCTCTCCCATCTGCCTGGATGGGGTCTTTTCCTCATTTGATGTGAAGAAGCTTTTCAGGTAGTGTTCAGGCCTTTTTCGGAGGAGATTGTTTCATATATAGCTGTAGATTCAGTGCATCCATTGTTCCATGGGTGAATTCAGGGTGAGTTCAGGACGTTTCTACATGGCCGTCCTGGGCCCCCCTCTTATCCCCCTACTTTCAATCTGACTGTGTCATGACATCAGGGTGAATTTCTTGAAAACAGCCTATAGCTGAGTCATGCTGATTATTTATTTCAATTTTGTATTTAGACCATTTGCATCTCATGTAGTTATTTATAGACTAGGGCTTAAGTCATTTATTTTGTTTATTTATTTTTCTGTTCTCTCTGTTTTCTTTCCCCTGCCTTTCTGTGGGCTACCTGACCATTTTTAGGCGAAATCTGGACATTTTAAAATTATGCAATCGGGCTCTAGATTTTATTTAAGCTTGGTGTTTTAGTGGGTTTTGAGGACACTACTCCAACAGGCGAGGGGAGACACTGCCCCAGGTGGAGGTGAGAGCCGCTGTCCAGGTTCCCCAACTTGGCCTTTGTTTGTTCTTAGGAAGGGGGCTCCTCGTCACTACCAGGTGGGGGTGGGAGGTCAGGCTGCCACCCCCATGGTTTCTGTTGATAGTTTTGGGGAAAAAGCCTCATTACCAGCTGGGCAGTGAGGGGGGGCATTTCTGGCTTCTTACTTGGATTTCTCTGACACAGCCTTAGTAGGTATGTTGGGAAACCTCGTTACAACATCATGAGGCAACATTCTAGGTTCCCCACTTGGCATTTGCTGGCCTGGGTCAGGGTAGGGCCTCATTTTTTTCCTGTGGTCTCTGGTCTAGGGTGGAGTGGTTAATGTCTGACACTGTTCTATCTTACTAGGCTGCCTCTTTCCTTGTCCATTGGCTAAAGGAAGCGACTTTGTTGGGGTTTGTTAACTATGTCTGTTCCTGTTGGCAGATGACGGTTGGTGCAGGCTTCTTCAAAGTTCGAGTCCAAGATATATGCAAACTTAGGGAACTCACCACCACATCATTTTTTGGGTCCTGAGATCTCTAGCCAGTTTGCCTTCTTCTTTCCACCTTGTAGAGTCTCCATATGTGTGTTTTATACATCATGTCTAGAGTTTGGGGGCACCTGGGTGGCTCAGTCAGTTAAGCATCTGACTCTTGATTTCTGCTCAGGTCCTGCTGCCAGGGTCCTGGGATCGAGCCCCACATTGGGCTCCTCCATGCTCAATGCAGAGTGTGATTGTACCTCTCCCTCTGCTCCTCTCCCTGCTCATGCACGCTCTTTCTCAAATAAATAAATATTTAAAGAACTATCTAGAGTTTTTAATAGCACTTAAGCAAGACGAATAGAGAAAACCATCCTCAGAAATATAGGTCCCCATGAAGATATATTTTTAATTGGAAAAAGCAAGGTACATAACAGATCTAAGGACTGTGTGTGTGTGTGTGTGTGTGTGTGTACATGTGTATGGACACAGACTATCTCTGGATGGTCAACCATAAAACACTGATAGCATTGTTGCTATGGGCACTGGGGTCAGGGAGGGAAGGAGGACTAAACTTCTACCCCTATTCTTTTATGCCATTTCAAATTTATGCCTTGTGCATGGGTCACATACTCAATCGAAAAAATAAATTTGTTTTATTTATTTTTTGTTTCTTTTTTTAAACTATTTTATTTTTTCAGTGTTCCAAGATTCATTGTTTATGCACCACACCCAGTGCTCCATGCAATACGTGCCCTCCTTAATACCCACCACCAGACTCACCCCACCCCCCACCCACCTCCCCTCCAAAACCCTCAGTTTGTTTCTCAGAGTCCACAGTCTCTCATGGTCCGTATCCCCCTCCGATTCCCCCAACTCACTTCTCCTCTCCTTCACCCAATGTCCTTCGTGTTACTCCTTATGCTCCACAAGTAAGTGAAACCATATGATAATTGACTCTCTCTGCTTGACTTTCACTCAGCATAACCTCTTCCAGTCCTGTCCATGTTGCTACAAAAGTTGGGTATTCATCCTTTCTGATGGAGGCACAATACTCCATTGTATATATGGACCATATCTTCCTTATCCATTCATCCGTTGAAGGACATCTTGGTTCTTTCCACAGTTTGGCAACTGTGGCCATTGCTGCTATGAACACTGGGGACCAGATGGCCCTTCTTTTCACTACATCTGTATCTTTGGGGCAAATACCCAGTAGTGCAATTGCAGGATCATAGGGTAGCTCTACTTTGAATTTCTTAAGGAATCTCCACACTGTTTTCCAAAGTGGCTGTGCCAGCTTGCACTCCCACCAACAGTGTAAGAGGGTTCCCCTTTCTCCACATCCTTGTCAACACTTCCCCAATGAAAACATACAAATGGCTAACAGATGAAAAAATGTTCATCATCATTAGCCATGGGAGATTCAAATCAAAACCACATTGAGATATACAACCTTACAGCAGTTAGAATGACCAAAATTAACAAGACAGTAAAAAAACTCATTTTAAAAACAAGGTATCATGATGAATATTTTTCACATTCTCTGAGAATGTCTCTGTGGCTATCTCCCTAACACTCTGTGTTACATGCTGTGGACTGCCTCGTGTCCCTCAGAATCCACTTGTGGTGGTCCTAACCCCTAAAACCTGAGAAAATGACAGTGTGAAAGTAGGGTCTTGAAAGAGGTAATTAAGTCAAGATAAGGTCATCAGTATCAATCCTAATCCAATCTGACTGGTGTCTTTATAAGAAGAGGGGAGTGGGATACAGACAGGCCCAGAGGGAAGACCCTATGTGAGGACAGAAACAAAAGGTGGCCCTCTGTAAGCCAAGGAGAGAGGCCTTGAGAGAAACCAGCCCTGCCAACCCCTTGATCTTGGACTTCTGACCTCCAGGACTGTGAGCAGATCAATTCCTGCTGTTTAAGCCCTCCTAGGCTATGGTACTTGTCATGACGGCCCAAGCGGACTAATACACCATATTTGTGGATGACACTGAGTGGGAGGCCTGGGACAGATGATCCTCCCTTCAGCCCAGTACAGTTCTGCCAGCACACCCACTGTGGGATCTTTGAGTCCCAGACTGACTGTTGGAGAGGAATCCTGTGCCAGTATTCCCTGAGTGGGGAGACCCTACCTTTCCTCAGACTCTCTACCATGGTGGGAGCAGCACGAGGAACCTCCCCAGGATGGCTTCATCTATAGCTGGGAGCCTGAGCCTCACCTAGCGTCATGTGGGTTCTTTATCAGTTACATACCTCGGGGGAGCAGAGCTGATGAAATAGGGTCCCTCAACCTCCCAACAGGAGTAGTCTGTAGGTTTTTGGTGCAAATACTTTGAAGGACATCATTCCCCATGGTCTACAGGGGTCCCTTATAGAAAGACCTGAGGGACCCACCCTGCTCTGGTCCTAAAGTCAGAAGCATTTATCACCCACCCAACTGACTCTACTTCCTTTTAAAACATCTGAACCTACCAAGTGATGATCTCAGGGTTGTGGGATCGAGCCGCATGTTGGCTCTGCACTGAGCGTGCATGAAGCCTGCTTAAGATTCTCTTTCCCTCTCCCTCTGCCCTTCCCCCACACCTCGTCCTCTCTCTTTGTTTCTAAAAACAACATCAGAGCATGTGCTGGCCTCTTTCTACCATGGTCATGGTCGGGGTACTTGATGATCACTTACAGCCGTGGTCTTTGAATGATTTTCGCCTTTCCTTTCCCACTATTTAAAAAAAAAAATCTTTCTCCATGTTATTGTTTGAAGTATTTCGGTATTATTTCACCCCCATTTTTGTTGTGCTCCTTAAACTCTGGAGATGTGTGTTTATGAACTGATGTGCACATACGAACAGGTGGAAGGAGCTAATCCCCGGCTCTCACAGAGGCAGTGTTTAATAGCAGTAGGAGCAATTAGAGCAATGATAGATATTCCTGAAGACTGGTGTGCGGATGACTCTGTTGTGCCCTTTTCAGGCATGGTTTCATTCGATCTCGTGATCACCCCCTCAGGAAAGATATTGTCTTCAGTTTATAGAGAAAAACAGAGGTTCTAGGAGGTTATAACACATGGTCAGAGCTCCCACCTAGTTTTTTAAGGAGCTGAGTGTGGATTTGAAATGTCGCTGTTGAATTCCACAGGCCGTGCTCTTAACCCTTGGAATGTTTCTTGCCAAGAGGGAGGCAGGTGTTTACCTTGTACCAGGCACGGGGAAAGATGCTTGTCACATCATCGTCCTCTATTAGCACTTTGAGACAGGGCTTTTGCTTATAGCTGGTTCTTCAGTCTCGAGAGCATGCCTGGCCCTGTGTAAGTGCTCATTCCATATTCGTTGAATATATGGAATACGTGTGTAGTGTTCAAGAATGAAGGGATACATGAATGAACCCAAGAATGAAGAACTGTGGGAGTACAGAGGCAGGAAAGACTTTTTCCCAATTTGGGATCCATGAAAGGAAAAGAACAGTCAGTAATAATTCCCTCTGATTCTGGCAGTGAAATTCTCTGAAACCCCCAAACAGGTTCTGTGATCTGTTCAGAACCAGGTAGGAAGGCAGAAGTCAGACCTCTGGAGGCATCACAAGGAGTCTAGACAGCGGAGATTCCACACCCGGATGTGGGAGAAAAGGCAATTCTCACCCACACGCGGGAGAGAAGGGAATAGAGGAACCCCAGGTCTGTCTGCATCATGGCCAGAGGGCAGAGACTTAGAAATCTTTCTTCCATAGAAATCTGCTTTGCAACCAAAGTTTTTCCAGATGGACCTTAAGGTTCTTCCTCCTGTAGAGTGCTCTGTTTGTCTCTCAGGGTGGTTGGATCTGGGGAAGGTTGTCCTGACCCAACGGTTGGGCGTAGGCTGTGTGCACCTTCAGGGAATTGCCTGGAGACCCCGAAGAAGGTCCCCAGAGGAAAGCCTATTCTGTGAAACTCCCATTCAAAAAGTCAGAGGGGCAGGGCATCAAGCAGAAATGTCAGCATGGACCTCTCACCATGGAAGGTGCTGGAAAGAGGCTTTGTCTCAGAACCAGGAACCACCAGAATACCAAGTTACTCATGCTCTAAACCAACTCTTCCCTCCCAGGTCAAAAGCAGGCTCAACCTAAGGCATCACAGCCTCCGTCTAGAGCCACCTCTTGATAGAACCCTTTGGAGGTTCCAATCTCATTGCTGAAGAGGTAATGAAGAAGGAGATTAGAAGTGGAAAGAAAATCCTCTTAAAAACCTGCCACTCTGAAGCCAGTTTAATATTTCTTTCCAGTTCCAGGATTGCCTTGGATGCAAAAACACAAAGGCTGCAGCTTCCAGGACCTAGATGTGGGCCCTGCGACAGCTGGGCAGCCCCCTCCCTGGGCGTGCACAACCTCAGTGGTGTTCACAATCATAGTGAATGCAAGCATTGTGTGGTGTGCTTTTGGGTTTACAGAACTTTCGTGCATCTGATACTTCATTCACTCCTCCCAAGCAGCCTGAGCAACTGAGGCTTTGACTGTGAGATCCATCTGGACATGTTGCATCTGACTGGCAGGACCCAGGTGCCTTCTTCCATCCCAGAGGCACTGTGGGAGCCCCCTCTGCAAGGCTAGGCCAACATTCCTGATCAGGAGCTGTGTCTTCCTCCTAGGCTTTCCAAACCTTCCATCTTCTCCATTCACGGAGGAGCAAGCGGGCTTGGAGAGTAAGTGTCCTACTCAAGGTGACCATCTTGGTTGTGAACTCAGCATGCCTGGCATCTTCAAGATGCTAGAGCAGTTGCACGCCCAAGGCTCTGAGTTGTCCCACTCCGCACTCAGGACTCTTCGAGCCCCAAAGTAAGGCCGCCTTTTGCGTATGCGCGGGTCCTGCTGGAGGACCAGCTCTGGATGTGTAAGCAGCCCCATTGGGCCCTGTCCGAGGGGGCGTGGCTTTTCTCGGTCTGCGTCATCAGAGTGGGCGGGGCTGTCTTCAGCCTGCATTCTGCAGGTTTTAGAGCCCAAAAGCGTAGAGATGCACTGCGGGTTTTTCCCAAGGGTTACAAGCGTTATCAGAGGGGAGGAGCATTCCACGGGGGAAGTGGCGATGGCCCCCAGGGGTGACCAGAAGGTGGGATTTAATCTCCCATAATGGCATCAGCTATTTCCCCCATTCCTGGTCATGGACAGTTGATGGTTTTCAGTGCCATATAAGGGGCTGTGGAAATGCCCCAGTTCCACAGCTACGCCCACATGTCCTTCAACTGCTCCCTTCTGGCATAGTTACGAATGAGATGTCTGCCTGGCGCATCCCACCTCTGCCCCGGCAGCATGCACTCATGCTGGCTGTGTGCTTTTGGGCAAATTGCTTAGCATTATGGATTGAATTGTGGAACACCCCCCACACACACCATGATACTCTGAAGTCTTAACCCTCAGCACCTCAGAATATGACCTAATTTGGAAATAGGATCATTGCAGATGTAATTAGTTAAGAAGAGGTCATACTGGAGTGGGGTGGGCCTTAATTCACTATGACCAGTGTCCTTATAAGAAGAGGAGAAGAGACATACACAGAAGAGAAGGCCATGGGAAGACAGACACACAGAGTGAAGGCTCTGTGACAGTGGAGGCAGAATTGGAGGGACAAAGCTGTAAGCCAAGTAACACCCAGAATTGCCAGTAACCTCCAGAAACTAGGAGGAGTGTGGAGCTGGCTGTCTGCCCTTCAGAGCCCTCTAGAAGGAACCAACCTTGCCAACACCTTGATTTCGGACTGGCTTCTAGCTTCTGGAACCGTGAAAGAATATATTTGTTGTTTTAAGTCACCCAGTTTATGATGATTTATTCCAGCTTCTGTAGAAAATGAATGTATTTAGCCATGCTGCCAAAGTGCTGAAAGAGCTGGCATCATGTCTCTTTCTCTCCTTGAAACCCTTAGGTGCCTCCCCCTTAGTTTCAGATCAGCTGTGGCTATCTGGCATGGCTTACCAGGCCTTTCCCATCTGGTTCCTGTCCTGCCCACTTCTCGGGCCTCCTCCCCAGTCCTTCCTGCCACGAGCCATCTGGCACAGCTACAAAAATGCCTGGCCCTTCCTGGCCCGGGGAACTCCTCTTCATTCTGCAAAACCCAGACCAAATGTTCCCGCCTTAGGAAAGGCTTTCCCAGGTCTATCTAGACAGAGAGAATGAATTGCTGTCTCTTCAGTGATTGAGAGCGCCCTGAAATAGCTCTGTGCTTGCCATAACCCAAGACCAGATGCCACATGGGGGCACCTGGGGGAGTTCAGTAGGTGAAACATCTGCCTTTGACTCAGCTCATGATCCCAGGGTCCTGGGATCAAGTCCAGCATTGGGGTCCCTGCTCAATGGGGAGCCTGCTTCTCCCTCTCCCTCTCTCACTTCCCGTGCTTGTGAGTGCTCTCTCTCTGTGTCAAACAAATAAATAAAATCTTAAGAAAAAAAAAGGACAGATGCCACACTAGGACAGACACTTTTGTTCACTATTGTGTCTAGATAATGGGCACTCACTAAATATTTGCTGAATGAATGTATGAATTAAGGCAGGAGTAAAGGCAGGCTGGCAGGAAGAGTCTCCTTGTGGACAAAGCACCCTGGCTTGGGGACTCATTTGTTCTGTGAGCCTGTGAATGACAGGGAGAAAAAGCAGGCTTCTTTTCAGCACCTGCGACTGGAGGGGATGAGGTCTGAGGAACACAGGGCTCACAGTGATAAAAGGAAGCCTGGCGTACTTGCCAAAATAATAAAAAAGGTGTTCTCGTGTTGCTCGTCAGCCCACTGCCACTGCTGAAAAGAGAGCACAGAAAATAAAGAAGGTCTAACACGAGGCATTCTGCAGGAGATGTGTGCCCCCAGGTGCCAGGAACGATACATATGAAATGTCATCAGGAACACAGGCCTGAAAGCGGGAGGTCACCCTGCCCTGCCTCCAGGGTTACAGGTGAGGAGACAGAGCCCCAGAGGGATGGAGTGATCAGGTGGCCACAGGATGTCACGTTATCATCTGCCTGCTGTTTTTACTGGAGTGTCACCTGCCTCCTATTTGATCCCCATACGTAGAAAGTGGAACACCAAAGCTGGAAGGGCCCTCACGTGCTGTCGCGGAGATGAAAACTGAAAACTGCGTTCCAGTGGGGATGGGGAGGGAAGATGGGTTGTAATAAACAAAGGCATGCATTAGAAGCAGAGTGTGCTGAGAGCTCTGCAGGAATTTAAATGGCCACTTGGCTTCCCGTTCTTAGGAAGGCATCTCTATGCAGGTGACATTTAAGCTGGGATCTGAATGACAAGAAGGACCCAGCCAGTGGACAGTCTCCGGCAAGAAGAGAGTGAGCCACAAATGCAATGATCTTAGGGTATGGTGTCATCCCTGAAAGAGGAGATAATGCAAGTTGGGGACACCAGCCAGAGTCTCTTGCAAAGCGTTGTCTTAGGTCACGTTCCATAGACGTGGAGCCTGAGATGGGGGTCCTTGTGTAAGCCAGTTAAAGAGGGAATGTTCTCAGGGGAAACCTGTACGGAGTGAGGACCATGCAACATGGAAGGGAGAGATGTTGGGCAAAGATGTGGTCGGGGAGGAGTCCAGACTCGCCAGACCCCACAGGGAGCTCTGGGCTTTGCATTCCACCACAGCTGTCCCGGCGAGGCAGAAGTCATCGGCCATGGGCCACTCCTGTGGAGTCTGGCCATACATTCCAGGCCCTATGTGTCTGGGCAACACAGCTCCCAGCCTCCAAGGGCCGTCTCCCCAAAAGGATGCAGGCATGAGCTGTTAGCTGTCAACATCTGCAACAGCTGGGGCGTGGGTGTCTTAGCCCCTTAAAGAAATCTGGGTGGGACACTGACTCCATGGAGTAAATCTATCTCACACCTGAAAGGTGGGGAAGGTACTTTGACACCCACTGTCCCATTTCAGACTTGTAATCACTGGGCGTGGACATCTTTGCTATTTTGCAGATTAAACACTGGCACTTGGAAAGTTGAAGGCTCTGGCCAAGTTCATGCTGCTGGGAAGCAGGAAGTCGGGCCTCAGACCCAGGTTTTGTGATTCTCCAGGTGCTGTGCCCATCCCTTCACACTGCCTCTGACACGTATGTAAATGCCGAGTCAGGTGACAGAGCACAGGTGCTATTTCTCTCACTCGTGCTGCAGTGTGAGCAGTTCGAAGCCCGCCATGTGAACACACTCTCTGGAGAGGGGTGACTCCTGAGAGCCAGTCATGGGAAGCCCACCCTTGATTGGATCCTGGGCTGCATCCCTGGTTTAGGTCAGGGGGCCTGTACCTTGTAGAAGAGCTCTCCAGGTTTCCTGGCTGAACGCCGGCTAGTCTGCTCAGCAGAGACCCCTGTGGGACTCAGGCTCTGAAGGTACATGGTGACCAAGGGCCCCTTCAAGCTCCAGGTTAGAACCACAAAGCTGAGATTGTGCCACTGTGGGCTTTGTCTGCCTGTGTTGGGCATCTCCTAGAGATAGAGTTTGCAGAGGCCGTTTGTGCCTGGGGAACAGGGGGTCCCTATAAAGGAGCTTTGAGCCCCCAGCTTTGTTCACATGACTCATTTTTCTTTAAGACTTTGTTTACTTATTTTAGAGATAAAGAGGGGAAAAGGGAGAAAGGAAGAGAGTGTGTGGGGAGTGAGGAGGGCAGAGGAGAGGGACAAGTAGACTCCACGCTGAGCACAGAGCCCAACACAGAGCCCGATCCCAGTACCCTGAGATCATGACCTGAGCTAAAAATCGAGAGTCGGATGCTTAATTGAGACACTCAGGCGCTCCCACATTGGTCATTTTTTAATTAGAAATTTTCCTAAAGGGTACAGATGTTGAATAAGAAATCACCTCTTCTCGATGAGATTATAGTCATTCTGACCACCATTTCTTGTTTAGGGGCTGGATATGGTATCTGTTTCGGGAAGTAGAGGCTACTTGCCCCTAAACGAAGTAACTCCAGATTCTGCCTCTTATGGTGGAATCTATACCCCCTGCTTCATATACTGAAGTCCTAACCACCCCCACCCTGGTATCTCAGAATGTGACCTGATTTGAAAAAAGGGCCATTACAAATGTCACCAGTTACGATGAGGCCATGCTGGAGTAGGGAGAGCCCCAAATCCAATATGGCAGGTGTCCTTCTGGAAAGGGCAGATAGGCCTGATTTCTTTCCACTAGAACTCATGGTTTTCAATAAATAAATCCACCAGCTTACATGTTGGTATGACCCAATGATCATTCCAACAGCCTCTTGGGTGGACAGAACTGGATGTGACAATGGGAAAATGATCCCAAAGGGTGATCAGCCCAGGAGCTGGGCTCTAGAGGGACGCATGGCTCCTAAGCTCTCCAGCCATTTTCTCAGTCCAAAGATAGATCTCTGGATGCCAGATGTCCATCCAGCTGTGCCGTGTCCCAGTGCTTCTCCTGCTCGTCCAACTACCTTCTCACCAACCTCAGTTTATCTCACTCCTTTTGCCTGGGCACACTGACTAAAACAAACAAACAAACAGAAGTAAGATTTTTCTATGTTTCTCTTGTGATATTTCTGCAAGAATGAAGCCAGTCACCTTCCCCTGGCAAGATAATCAAGTGTAACAGTGCACTTTTCTTCAGGTTGCTTCTCCATAATGGGAAAGAGTTCACTCATGCTGAACCAAATGACTGGAGAAAATAACAACAGCTCTTTTCATGTCGAGTCGGACAGACGTTGGCCTGCTTGGGTCTGGGCCCTCCTGGGCACAGTCCCTCCCTTGCCTAGTGGCTGGTCCTTGGCTGTGGATCAGAAAGTCTCATCAGACCTCTTTGTTATCATTGTGTGTTAAGTAAGAGTGAATGAGGTTTTGATAAAGGTCTTCCCCTTTCCAGATTTATACCATTTTGAGAATTTGATGAAGGATATTGCCCCCCCAATTCATATAAAAACAGAATTACATTATATTATGTTATATCTAATATGTGTTATATCTTATATAATTTCAGGTATTTTGTGTTTTCCAGAGCCAACCAGTGTTTATACCATCAGGTTAAGAACCCCTGACCTAAAATAGGACTGAAAATAAAAATCCCCCGAATGATTTTTAACAGTATTGGTGATTTCTACCAAGGCTCATCTGTTAAAACGTGAAGTTTTGTATTACAGTCTGATCAGGAAAAGAGATGATGGAGGAAGAAGGAAGAGAAGGGGCAGATCATAAAGAAGGAAGAGAGGGAGCGAAAAGAGGAAGGGAGACCCATGGGTCATGCTGACAAGTGTCAGGAAGACGAGCCTCGGAGAACAGACATGTGTCCTGACAACTTGTGCTGACCAGGAAGTCACAAGCATGGCCTCTGTCACACTGGCTCAGAGTCAATGTGCTGTTGAAGAAACCCTCCACCCCCCAGTCACTTGGGGACGACTGCCAGCCCGGAACACAGCCGTGGGGCAACACTTCCTGCCTGGCCAGCCACCAGGGATGCTCTGATAGGACTCAGTTTTGTCTTCATGAGGGAAATCATTAACGAAGAAAGAGAAGAGCTGCTACTTACCAGCTTTGTGACCTTTGGCAAATCCCTGTATTTTCTGAGCCTCCATGTCCTCTTCAAATCGTGGGAGTGATTACTCCCATCTGGCCTGCCTCTCAGGGGCGTGATGACATTCAGGAAATTTACAGACTGACAACTCCAGGTTGGCAGAAGGAAAGGCCATCAGTCAGGGGAGTGATGGCTCATGGGGCTCAGTAGACCAAGTGTGCAGATATGTGGCACCGCCACCCGGGACCCATTCTTTTCCAGGACAGGAGACAGGCAGGCTCAGGGGCCTGGAATGTTCTGCCACTGTGTTCTGAATCCCTCCCAAATGCAACTGATTCTGTGTGTCCACTTCCACCTGCCCCAGAGTGGAGAGATGGCCTTGCTCTTCTCCCAGCCATCCATCTTGCTTTCCCTCAGCTTACTCAGATGCGGTGCCAGCAAGAGCAGAGCCACTGCGTGTGGCCATGGTCGTCTTCCCAGATGTCATGGCTGTGATGTGGTGCTCGGTGCCTAGTGGGCTCAATCTCTAGAAATGGTTTCTGGGGAGGAGTGGAGTCACATTTTCTCATCATGCAAAGTCACCGAATTCAACCTATCTTTCTGAGTGCTTACTAAGTGCGAGGTGTTTTCTGGGGATGCTAACAAAAGGCAGATATCATCCCTGCCCACATGGGGCAGCAAAGGAGCCAGCAGAGCTGAGTGGCTTGGATGGGCTGAACCTGTATGGACATTGTCTCCAACCCTCAAAGCCTTCTGGTGCGGTCACAGAATCTCATCTATGGGTGGGAGACATGAGGCACAAAAGGACATGGGTGATTTGCCCACACTGTGCAGCTGTGAGGAAGGAGCCAGCTTTGGTCTCGGGGGAGCCAAGTCCCATGCGCTTTTCTCCATGCTGAGTTAGACCATAGTCTAGAGCCTAGAGGCCGGGAGGGATGTTTGTAATCACGCCAAGGATGATAACTCAATTTTTGAATATTTATTACACACTAGACCAAGTGCTAAGTGCTTCCCATGGCTACTCTCGAATGTCCATGACACCACAGCGTGGTTTCTATTAATCACCCCGTCTTACTGAAGAGATAACTTAGACACAGAGGATCACACAAAGGGTCCAAGTTCACACACAGAGAAAATGTCCAGGGCACAAGTGTTGACAGTGTAGCTCTCTCTGCTATGCTTTCCTCGTCAAAGGGTGATGAGCTCTGCAGGGTGGTGAAACTTAATAAAAAGTGGTCTTCAGTAAGATTCTCCCTGTGATGGTCAATTTATGTGTCAACTTGACTGGGTCATGAGTGCCCAGACTTTTGGTCCGGCAGTATTCTGGGTGTGTCTGTGAGAGTGTTTCTGGAAGAGATTATCATCTGAATCAGCAGGAAGGGTAAAGCACATGGCCCCTCTTCCCTTGCCCAGTGTGGGTGGGCCTCATACAGTCAGTTGAGGGACTAGATGGAACAAATGGCTGTGAGAGGGAACTCCCACTTCCTGCTTGCTTTCAAGCTGGGACCTCAGTTTTCCTGTTTTCAGACTCGTACTGAAGTATGGTCCTTCCTGGGTCTTGAGTCTATTGGCCTTTGGGCTGGAATGACACCATTGAGAGTGGTGGGATACGTAAACCACTTAGCCTGGAGCATTCTGCTGCCTTCCGAATTAGCCAGGCGTGCATGGCTCAGAAGCCAGGTCATACAGTGATTCTCTTTGGTGGGTCCTTCCACACCTGCATCCACGGATGCCCTCTGATGACTCATGGCTTCTCATGGCCCCAAGTGCTCCAACTGCCTCCCTGGGTACCGAAGAGTAACTGGCTACCAGGAGCTTTCAGACACCATCTAATTTTGTTTTTTTTTTAAGATTTTATTTGTTTATTTGACAGACAGAGATCACAAGTAGACAGGCAGGCAGAGAGAGAGAGAGAGGGAAGCAGAGAGCCCGATGAGGGACTCGATCCCAGGACCCTGAGATCATGACCCGAGCCAAAGGCAGAGGCTTAACCCACTGGGCCACCCAGGCGCCCAAGACATCATCTAATTTTGAAAGGACTTTGCTGTCCTGCCAGCCTATGTGCGAATGGGCTTGGACATCCACACGTGCGTTTTCAGAGGCCCAACCATGTGCTCAGCACCACACAGGGTCTTGGGGGGGGTTCAGAGATAAAAGATCCAGGTCTGACTCTCAAGGAGCTGCCCTCCTAGCAGAGGAGATAAGAGACCACCATGTGCAGTGGACTGTCTAGGATGGGGCTTAGGGGTGGGGATGGGAGTGGGGCAAGGGAGAACCCAGACAGAGGATAGATAACCATCCCAGCCTGGGAAAGAAGACAGAATATGTCCAGAAGAGGAGAAGCTTGAAGAACAAATAGGTATATGTGACAGATGAAGGAAAGGTATCTGGGTGAAGGGATCAGCATGCACGGTGGCCCAGAGGCAGGAGGAGATCTTTGGGAAACAGCAGGCAGCAGCCTGTGTGCAGTCAGGGATGGGCACAGCTGTGGGGAAAGAAGACGGTACAAATTAGGCAGGGATCAGAGCTGGGGCATCTTTGGTGGCATAAAAGTGATTTGCATTTTCATTCTGTGGGTTCCAAGGTGCCCTCAAAATGTTTCAAGCCAGAGAGGTGAGGTCAGAGCTGTGGTGGATGCCCTGTGGTGTTGAGCTTAAAAGGCCCCAGGCAGAGTCTGACGTGCAGAACATTCTCAGCAAACGAGTTCGTCGGCTACCTCCAGCCCCTCCCCTTGGTGATGGGCACATCCTCCCTTCCTGGGCACCCTGGGCCCCTCCTCCCATTTATTCCTGGCTTCTGCAGCGGCCCCTCCTATAGACCTGATCCAGGCTCATGGAGGCTTTCCAGCGAGTGACAGAGAGAGATGAAAGCAAGGCGTTCCACTCTGTGTCCAGGGGTGCTAACAGGGCTGTGATCTAAGCTAGCGGGAGACGAGCCGAATGGCTTTAATATATGTGGTTATACGCTAATCAATTTCCTTGAATTCACCCCTAGTGAACCACTAGTTCAGAAAATAAGGGCTATCTGGGGGGGTGGCCCAGTGGGATCATTGTGCACATGAGCACTTCCTGGAAAGGAGTATGGATTGCTCAAGTATGCTCTAATGAAACAGAGAATTCCCTAGCAGAGGAAGGAGAAAATTCGAGGAGAACAGCCTGGATTTTGTGCTGAATTCACAGTCAAAAGCCTCTCTAAATGGAGAAAGGCAGCCCCTGAGCCCTGGGGAGAAGACTTGAAATGGCCAGAAAAGCAGAAACTGACAGAGAGGCGTGGCAGTGGCAGGGATGACACAGGAGGCTCAGATGTCCTGCCCCTTGCTGGGTGCACAGACCGCAAGCAGCGTCTCCGTGATGTCCTCAGCATGGCTGCCGGGGCCACATCACATGGTATGCCACCCATTCTGTCCACCCAACAGGCCCCGTGGGGTGACAGCTCCCGTTGCTCCCCCATGGGATGAGGGCTCTCCCCTTCCTCCTGAATTGATTTCCGTGTGTGACAATGGATCATCATCTTTGTTATTCTAAGCTGCAAGATGATATGTGTAGAGCACCTGCTACCTAGTAGGCATTCTATAAACAGAAACCATAAATAAAAGCCTTTACAGCTTCCTGGAGGCCTTCTGCAGGAGGAGGGTAAAGCGAACTGGGTCCAGCTGGAAGGGGCAAGCGGAGTTTATGGCTCATCTCTGCTTGGAAGGGTCATGGCCAAACAGAATTGTCCCCTAACTCATCAGTTGTGCTTTGAAAGGTCAGCAACTGCTGGAGTCAAGAAACGTGATAAGCACCTCCGTCACATCCCCTCTGAGTCTCCGAGTCCCATATTCCCTGCTCCAAAATGTCCACATGCAATCTCTGATTGCTAGTCCCACGGCCGTTAAGAACTAGGGAGGCTGAGCTGGGACTGAAATTCCTCTGGTTCGGTGAACGATGCATGTTCCTGCCCGAGGGGAAGTGGAATCTTGTCAACCAGGACTGGGCCAATGGCCCATCTGGTCAGACATCTGTCCATACAAAATTACAGCCAAGGCAGGGGTGGGGTGGAGGAATGGAGCAAAGAGATTTGGGGTCAGAGCTCAGTCTGTGGTTTGGGGTATGTGACTACCGCTCCTTGTTTCTTCACTTGCCATTGGGGTGATGGCAGCATTTTTACTGGGCCTTTGTGGACAGGAGCTGAGCTGGTGGGCATGGAGGGCCTTGTCCAGGGTTGGAGACCAAGAAGCTGTTCAGCACATATAATTTCCATTAGTTTATTTACTCATTCACTCCTTCCTAAGGGACCCCCAAACTCAGGGACTCTGCATTGACTCAACCTTCTGTGAGTTTCCTATGCCTTCTGGGGATGGTGAGCTCTTTCCTTGTCAACATTCCCAAGTGCCTCCAGTGACTCTTCCTGTCTGTATGTCACATGTGAGCTCTAGGCTCATGGTCACTTCCAAGATGACCACCCATGGGCTCATCCTTCCCTCTGAGTAGCTTCTGGGAAAACACTGGCTCCCACCTGTCTTATCTCCCTCCAGCCCCAAAGAAGAGGAGCCACTCATTAGAGCAATGCTCCCAGTGCTCCCAGTGCTCACCTCCCCAGCCTAATCTGGTCATTCACTGGGTGGAGCTACTAAGTTCTCACTGCCCCAAACCCACCCAGTGCCCTCTTGTCTCCATGCCTTCAGTCTTATAAGGCACACCCTTGCAAATACACGCACACACATGTACATGTGAAATCGCTACCCTCTGCCTCAAAGGCTCCTCTAGCCTCTGGGACCCACAACCAGCACAGTGGTTGAAATCCTTTGAATACTGAGGAGGTCACGTGCCTTTTGGTCACCTGTCCCCATCGGTCCAAGGGCTAGAAAGACTTAAGGAAGACTTTCTTTCCTCCCTCCCAGTCAGATGAAATGTCAATCTCCTTATAACCTGTGTTAGCTTGCTGGGACTGCTGTAATGAAATGCTACAGAGTTTAAACCACAGAAATTTATATTCTCACTATTCTGGAGGCTGGAAGTCCAAGACCAAGATGGCAGCAGGGCTGGTTTCTTCTGAGATCTCTCTCCTTGGCTTGTTGATGACCATCTTCCCCCATGTCTTTAATGGCCTTTCTGGTTTACCCCCATAACCCTGGGGTCTCTCTCTCTCTCTGTTGGAATTTCCTCTCCTATAAGGACACCAGTCACACTAGATTAGGATCTACTCTAAAGAATTCATTTTAACTTAATGACTCCTTTGAAGGCCCTATCTCCAAATCCATTCTGTGGTCCTGGAGTTTGGACCTCACCCTTTGAATTTTGAAGGAGACACAATCAATCCATGACATAATCCTTTATGGATTTGTGATTCTTAAAATGATTTGTCTCAAATCAGTGTCATATGCCTGGTTTTCTCATCTCTTTCTACCAAAATACAGAAATCAAATCCAAATCCAAATTGATGTTGATATTTGACCAACATCAATAAATATTTCACTTCTCAAATCTCAATTCTGAGCATACCATGTGTGATGGTTCATTTTATGTATCAGCTAGACGGGGCCATGGGGAGTCCAGACACTGAGTCAGCTGCTCTTCTCGGTGTGTCTATGAAGGTGTTTCTGGATGAGATTGGCATCTGAATCAAAGACTGAGTGAAGCAGATTGCTCTCCCAGTGTGGGTGGGCCTCACCTAACCCACTGAAGACCTGAATAGAGCAAAAGGGCTGATCCTCCTGAAGTGAGAGAGAATGCCCCCTGCCTGACTGCCTTTAGGATAGGACGCCAGACATCTGCCTTCAGATTTAGTCTGGAACTGTACCCTTGGCTCTCCTGGGTCTCCAGCTTGAAGTCTGCAGCTCTTGAGATTTGCAGATGAGCCAACTTATTAAAATATGCTATGGGTTTTGGGGGGAGGAGTCAAGATGGTGGAGAAGTAGCAGGCTGAGACAACATCAGGTAGCAGGAGATCAGCTAGATAGCTTATCAAACCATTCTGAACACCTACAAATCCAACAGGAGACTGAAGAGAAGAAGAGCAACAATTCTAGAAACAGAAAATCGACCACTTTCTGAAAGGTAGGACCGGCGGCGAAGTGAATCCAAAGCCACGGGAAGATAGACCGCGGGGGGAGGGGCCAGCTCCTGGCAAGCAGCGGAACAATGGAGCACAAAATCAGAACTTTTAAAAGTCTGCTCCACTGAGGGACATCACTCCAGAGGTTAAACTGGGGTGAAGCCCACTCGGGGTC
Source organism: Lontra canadensis (assembly GCF_010015895.1). Classification (NCBI taxonomy): domain Eukaryota; kingdom Metazoa; phylum Chordata; class Mammalia; order Carnivora; family Mustelidae; genus Lontra; species Lontra canadensis. The sequence goes on from NW_022631092.1 coordinate 971,606, forward strand.
AGCGTGGCCCCAGGTCCTGCGGGGTCACAGAAGGATCAGGGGTGTCTGAGTATCACAGAGCTCACAGGTATTAGAGTGGGGAAGCTGGCTACAGACAGAGCCAAGGAGTGAGCTCTCAACTTGGGGTTACCTTGAACCATAATCTGTGGCACAGGCCACTGCTCTGTGAGTGGGGTCCCCACAAGATCCGGGGAGACATCCCCTGGAAGAGCTCAGGGATCTGTGGGGTTCAGAGACTCCAGGCAGAGCTGTGTGCCAGAGAAAGAGTCACTTGGTCACAGGCTTGGTGAGCTCAGAGTGTGGCTGGAGCCCAGGGAGACAGGAGTGATTGAGCGCTTTTCTCTGAGGGTGCACTGAGGCGTGGGGCCCCGAGCTCTCGGCTCCTCCAGACCAGAGGTTAGAAAGCTGCCATTTTCATTCCCATCCTCCAGAACTCTATGGAAAGTGTTCAGGGAACAAAAGCTCCCCAGAGTGAACCTGAGCGGATTACTTAGCCTGGCCCCTGGTAAGGGCGGTGCAATTCCGCCTCGGGCAAAGACACTTGAGAATGACTACAACAAGCCCCTCTCCCAGGAGATCAACAAGAAATCCAGCCAAGACCAAGTTCACTTACCAAGGAGGACAGTGGAATTCCAGAGAAGGAGAAAGCAAAGCATGGAATTCATGGCTTTCTCCCCATGATTCTTTGGTCTTGCAGTTAATTATTTTTTTAATTTTATTTTTTCTTTCTGCTAATTTTTTTTAACTTTTACCCTTTCCTCTTTTAACATTTTTAAACTAGTTTATCTTAACAATAGCTTTCATAAAAAAATAATCTTTTTTGAACCTTCATTCTTATAGTCATATATTATCCTTCATTGTATCTAACTTTATTTTTTGCATACACATAGGGGTTTTTTCTTGTAAAAAATTTGGGGTACAACTTCTTCTAATAGATCAAAATACACCCTAAATCTAGCTCCGGGCTTGTTCTAGTCTCTAGCCTGAGCAAGTTCTCTCCACTTTCCTTTTCTTAATTCTCCCAACCAACTTACTTTATCAACTCCTTTTTTAGAAATTAAAAAAAATTGTTTTCATCTTTATAGGCATATTCCATTCCTTCATTGTGTTTACCCTTATATATGTTTTTCATTCTTTAAAATTTGGGGAAGTAGTTTCTTCTAAGAGACCAAAATACTCACAAAATTAAGGGTGTGACCCTGTTCTAGTCACCAGCTAATATATATATTTTTTCTTTTTTATATTTTTTCTTTATTTGTTTCTTTTTTTAAATTTTTTTTTTCTGAATTTCTTTTTATCCCATTTCTCCCCCCTACCCCCAGTTTGGGGTCTCTTCTGATTTGGTTAAAGCACATTTTCCTGGGGTCTTTGCCATCCTTTTAGTATTTTATTTGCTCCTTCATATATTCTTATCTGCACAAAATGACAAGGTGAAAAAAACTCACCACAAAGAAAAAGAACAAGAGGCAGTACCAAAGACTAGGGACCTAATCAATACTGACATTGGTAATATGTCAGATCTAGAGTTCAGAATGACGATTCTCAAGTTTCTAGCCGGGCTTGAAAAAGGCATGGAAGATATTAGAGAAACCCTCTCTGGAGAGATAAAAGCCCTTTCTGGAGAAATAAAAGAACTAAAATCTAACTGAGTTGAAATAAAAAAAAGCTATTAATGAGGTGCAATAAAAAAAATGGAGGCTCTAGGGACGCCTGGGTAGCTCAGTTGGTTAAGGGCTGCCTTCGGCTCAGGTCATGATCCCAGCATCTTGGGATCGAGTCCCACATTGGGTTCCTTGCTTGGCGGGGAAGCCTGCTTCTCCCTCTGCCTCTGCCTCTGCTTGCCATTCTGCCTGCCTGTGCTCACTCTTCCGCTCTGTCGCTCTCTCTCACAAATAAATAAATAAAATATTTAAAAAATGGAGGCTCTTATTGCTAGGATAAATGAGGCACCAGAAAGAATTAGTGATATAGAAGACCAAATGACAGAGAATAAAGGAACTGAGCAAGAGAGAGACAAACAAATACTGGACCAGAAGGGGAGAATTCGAGAGATAAGTGACACCGTAAGACGAAACAACATTAGGATAATTGAGATTCCAGAAGAAGAAGAGAGAGAGAGGGGAGCAGAAGGTATATTGGAGAGAATTATTGTAGAGAATTTCCCTAATATGGCAAAGGGAACAAGAATCAAAACCCAGGAGGTGCAGAGAACCCCCCTCAAAATCAATAAGAATAGGTCCACACCCCGTCACCTAATAATAACATTTACAAGTCTTAGCGACAAAGAGAAAATCCTGAAAGCAGCCCAGGAAAAGAAGTCTGTAACATACAATGGTAAAAGTATTAGATTGGCAGCGGACTTATCCACAGAGACCTGGCAGACCAGAAAGAACTGGTATGATATATTCAGAGCACTAAATGAGAAAAACATGCAGCCAAGAATACTATATCCAGCTAAGTTATCATTGAAAATAGAAGGAGAGATTAAAATCTTCCAGGACAAACAAAAACTGAAAGAATTTGCAAACACCAAGCCAGCTCTACAGGAAATATTGAAAGGGGTCCTCTAAGCAAAGAGAGACTCTAAAAGTAGTAGATCAGAAAGTAACAGAGACAATATACAGTAACAGTCACCTTACAGACAATACAATGACACTAAACTCATATCTCTCAATAGTTACCCTGAATGTTCATGGGCTAAATGCCCCAATCAAAAGACACAGGGTATCAGAATGGATTAAAAAAAATCCTATCAATATGCTGCCTACAAGAAACTCATTTTAGACCTGAAAACACCTCCAGATTTAAAGTGAGGGGGTGGAAAAGAATTTACCATGCTAATGGACAGCAGAAGAAGGCTGGGGTGGCAATCCTTATATCAGATCAATTAGACTTTAAGCCAAAGATGATAATAAGAGATGAGGAAGGACACTATATCGTACTCAAAGGGTCTGTCCAACAAGAAGATCTAACAATTTTAAATATCTATGCCCCTAACATGGGAGCAGCAAACTATATAAACCAATTAATAACAAAATCAAAGAAACATATTGACAATAATACAATAATAGTAGGGGACTTTAACACTCCCCTCACTGAAATGGACAGATCATCCAAGCACAAGATCAACAAGGAAATAAAGGCCTTAAATGACACACTGGACCAGATGGACATCACAGATATATTCAGAACATTCCATCCCAAAGCAACAGAATACACATTCTTCTCTAGTGCACATGGAACATTCTCCAGAATAGATCACATCCTGGGTCATATATCAGGTCTCAACTGGTATCAAAAGATTGGGATCATTCTCTGCATATTTTCAGACCACAATGCTCTGAAGCTAGAACTCAATCACAAGAGGAAATTTGGAAAGAACCCAAATACATGGAGACTAAACAGCATCCTTCTAAAGAATGAATGGGTCAACAAGAAAATTAAAGAAGAATTGAAAAAATTCATGGAAACAAATGATAATGAAAACACAATGGTTCAAAATCTGTAGGACACAGCAAAGGCAGTCCTGAGAGGAAAATATATAGCAATACAAGCCTTTCTCAAGAAACAAGAAAGGTCTCAAATACACAACCTAACCCTACACCTAAAGGAGCTGGAGAAAGAACCACAAAGAAAGCCTAAACCCAGCAGGAGAGGAGAAATAATAAAGATCAGAGGAGAAATCAATGAAATAGAAACCAAAAAAAAAAAAAAAAAAAAAAAAAAAAAAAAA